>NC_051084.1:17973056-18273056 GCF_004664715.2 Peromyscus leucopus
CAATATCATTTGTGTACATTTGTGTGTATGTGTTCACATGTTTGCATGAAATCCACTCTAGCCCCACAAACTCTATGTTCTGGGAGGTCTTGGGAGCAAACCCCAAATCTAACACAGCTGATCTCGGCCCTGGTGCTTCTGCATCTTCACCCAAGGCCTCCATTGGTGCTCTGTCGGGGACAAGACCATGACTCAGCAAAAAAGACGAGGCACTCTGGGAAAAAGCCACCAGAGTGAGAACTAGCAGAAATTTCTAGAAACAGAATTGGATCCAAGAGATGACTGATGTGGAAATGAGCAGTCAGACTGGAAACAGAATAAATGTAGAGGCTTAAAGAACCAGATGAACATCACAAGCTCTTTGTGGATCTCCAGTTTTATTGTATCTCACAAGAGTAGAAGATGGCAATGGAGGGCCGCCAGGAGGGAGAGGGGAGCTCAGTGGAGGAGGGAGGTCACAGAGGAGGAGACCTCCATGTCTGCTCAGCTCCGAGGACCAGGACAGGGGGACAGGAGCCAGAGCCTGCTGTCTCTAACTGGATCAGGTGTCCAGTAGCCACAAAGTGTCTCCCTGGAGCCTGTTGGGTAATGACTGCTTCAAAGGAGCCATAGAAACAGAAACCGGACAACCAGACAGTCAGTGGAAGGCCAACACTGGATGCAACTCGAGGCCAGGGTGCCAGAGAGACCGTCCTATACCACATACACCTGTCCCCATGGGTGGCCAGATTCTCCTGGGAGGCCTTAGAAGGCTTTCAGGACTCACAGGTCAACAACTGGTCATGGGATGGTAGCCACCATCGAGGCAGATGAAAAGTGTGGGAATAAGCAATACAGAGGACACTGGGGGCTGAGGACGGAGAGGAGGGTATGAGGCTGAGCCCAGTTGTGGGGAGCAGGATGGATGGGATCACAACCGTGAGAGTATCAGACCTGCACTGGGGGACTCTGAAGCATGGGACAGGTCAGCAACAGCTGGACTTCTGGCATGAGGAGAGGCCACAGCAGGCCTGGCGGGAGCAGGCAGGGCGGCAGAGCAGGGACACACTGGAGCAGGGCTTGCAGCAGCTGGGCTGGCAGGAGGAGGCACAGCAGGAGGAGGTGGGGCACACAGCAGGCAGGTCTGCACACAGGGCGGCAGAGCAGGGAGATGCTGGAGCAGGGCTTGCAGCAGACAGGCTTGCAGCAGACAGGCACACAGCAGGAAGATTGACAGCATGAGGGCTGGCAGCTAGACTGCTGGCAGCATGAGGAGGATCCAGAGCAGATGGGTGTGCAGCAGACAGGCTTGCAGCAGACAGGCACACAGCAGGAGGGCTGGCAGCATGAGGGTGAGCAGCAGACAGATTGGCAGCAGGGGCTGGACACACAGCTCACTGGGGTGCAGATGAGGGTCAGGCAGGAGGCTGGGCCACAGCAGCTGGGAGCACAACAGCTGGACTGGCAGCAGCTAGGGACACAGCAGCTAGACTGGCAGCAGCTGGGCACACAACAGCTGGGCTGGCAGCAGCTGGGCACACAGCAGCTGGGCACACAACAGCTGGACTGGCAGCAGCTGGGGGCACAGCAGGTAGGCTCACAGCAGCTCTCTGGGCAGTCATCCACCTGCCAGGAGGAGTTGGTGCGGGCGTCAGAGCAGACAGACATGGTGGAGGCGGCCATGGCGGGGTTGAATGGAGGAGGGGGTGTCTGTGAGAGAGTGAGTGTGTATGTATGTGTGTGTGTGTGTGTGTGTGTGTGAGGTGTCTGGTGGCAGCATTTATACCCCTGGGCTGCTGGTGTTGTGCCTCAGCTCCTGGCTTCCTTTTCCCTGTCTGTGTTTGTGGTCAGCCTGTTTTCTCACTAGTGAGGGACCATCAACAAATACTGCTGTCTGCTGTCACTGCCCCTGGGGAAACCCCACAGAGATGACCAGATCTCATGGGAGGTGGGGATGGCAGCAGACAGGTGACCTTCTGGAGGTGGCAGCCACTGTCCTATCTCTGAAGTCTTAGTGCTTGAGGCAGCTTCTCCACATGGGCAGAGATGGAGAGAGGACAGCCCAGGGGTGGGATAAGAAGATGGTGGCATTTGCTCCAGACCTGTTCTGTAGGACTTGATGTCTAGGGATGTCCCTTCTCTCGGTGAGAACTCAAGGATCCCCTGGTGCCTGTGGGAGGCCTGATGGAGTCAAAGCGAGCAAGAGGGTGAAGGCTTCTCTCACCTTTCAAGTTGAAGTTGAACTTCTCTGGAGCCCCTGACAGTGTCCATGACATTCATAGGCCTTTGTGTCCTCTGAGCTCTGCCAGTTTCTCCTGTACCCAGGTCCTCAGAGCTCCTGCTGCCCCAGGGACACAGCCATCTCAGTCCCTCAACACCACTCTGCTGCAGGACTCGGGCACACTGAGGACAATGTATTTACTGGAGCCCGACTCAGGCACCTACTCATGCTCAGCCCTGCTCCAAGCCTTGGGGACACCCTGGGTTCTGGTCACTTATCATTTCATAGTCCCCGTACTCTGCCACTTTTCTGAGGTCAAGGGCTCATCCTTGGAGATACTCTGAGCTTTAGATTATCAAATAGCTTCTCCTTCTATCATCGACAGTGTCTGGGGTGGGCAATGGGCGGCAGGGCTTGGAATATCTGTGGCTCTAATGACAGAGTGAGATGGTGTGATACGGTCCTCCATACAGTCAGATGGAGAGGTTTAATTTCAACCAAAGCCTGTGACTCGCCAGATTCATTGAAAGACATCAACCTGCACACCCAGGGAGCTCAGATGGGGAGACAGCCACTTGGTAGATAGATCCTCACGATGTGCTTTTACAATGAGAAAGCTGTGTCCAACCCTAGAAAGATTTTTTGTTTTGCTTTTGTTTTCCAGACAGGCTTTTTGGTGCCTTTCCTGGACCTGGCTCTGTACACTAGGCTGTCCTCTATCTCATAATAATCCACCTGACTCTGCCTCCCAAGTGCTGGAATTAAAGGTGTATGCCACCACTGCCTGGCCCCAGGGGAATTTTGAAACTTCCATGGGAACACTTAGCGCAGCAATGACCAGCCTTGGCCAGACTTCTGGAGATCAGAGGCCATGGATTAGAACTACAGACACAGCAAAATCAGAATCTAATGCAAAATAGAGACATCCCAATGAATAAAATAAAGGGATTCATGCTATCAGGAGGACTGTCACTGGGACAAAGTGGCAGCATACAGCATGGAAAAGACTTTACCAGCTGCACATCTGATACAGAGCCAATGTCTAACATACAGAATGAACTTTGAAAAATGAGCATGAAGAAAACAACACAATTAAAATGGGGTGCATGCCTAAGCAGAAAGTTCTAGAAGATAAAACACATAAGGCCAAAAAACACTTAAAGAAAAGTTCAACCTCCTTAGTCATCAGAGGAATGCCAATCAAACTCCTCTGAGATGTCATCTTACTCCCATCAGAATGGCCAAGGTCAACAAAACAAACAACAGCTCTTGCTGGTGAGAATGTGGGGGAAGAGAACCCTTACTTATTGCTGGGGTGTATGAAAACTTGTACAGCCACCATGGAAATCAGTGTGGCAGTTCCTCCAGTAGCTGGAAATCAATCTACCTCAGGATCCAGCTGTACCTCTCTTGAGCATGTACCCAAAGGATACATCCTACTACAGAGACACTTGCTCATCCATGTTCATTGCTGCTGTATTCATAATAGCCAGAAATGGAATCAGCTCTGATGTCTCTCAGGGATGAATGCATAAAGAAAATGTGGTCCATTTACACAATGGAATGTTACTCAGCTGTTTAAAGATGAAACCACAAAATTTGCAGGTAAACTGATGGAGGTGGGGGACAAATTATCCTTACTGAGGTGACCCAGAACCAAAATACATGTACCGTATACATTCGCTTATATGTGGGTGTTAGCTGTTAAGTCTTCAATAAGGAAAGTACAATCTGAATAATCACAGGGATTAGTTATAGAGAAAAGTATTGGAGGGAAGGATTTCCCAAAGAAGGGGAAATAGAATATATAGTTATGGAAGCACAAGATGGGGCTAGAATGGGAGAATTAAACAGAGAAGGGAACAGAAGGAGAGTGAGGGAGAGAGCACATGGAAGGACACTTGACACTAAGGACAATTTGGAGGTCATTTGGAATATATATTATATATATATATATATATATGAAAGATGTATCTATAGCTTTATCTCTCTATACACATATGTGAGAACTATGAATAGATTCACCAAATAACAGTGTAGACAAAGCTCCAAATCGACATCTCTTGGCACCAAATTAAACCTCCAGTGCTGGGAATGGATCACATCTAATTGAGTTGTTGGCCAAGGGGCCCCATGCAAACCCCAAGCAACTGAAGCTATTGTGAAGGCCATTGGTTGCTCTCCACAAATGGATGGCCAGTCTCTGTTGGTGAAGACAACTCACTGAACTCTGAGAAGTTGAGCTGGTGCCTATCTAGATCTTCCCTCCTACTGAGACCTTTCATGGTACTGTCAGGCACTCTGCATGCTCCCAGAGGACGAAGGTAAACACCAAGCTTGCTATAAACCCTTAAATCTACAAGGGTGATTTGTCCACAAAGTATACTAGTCCAAAAGTGGCACCCAACCCGTGGGAGTAACCAACCACTATATGAATAGACTTCAGACCCACTCCATGAGATAAACCCATGCCGGACCCTGCTTGGGTGGCCAAGAACCTGAGACCAGGTCGGCCATGGAAACCTAGCTCTGAAGTGACCTCTAATGGCCTCCTGCTGTGCTTGTGCGCCAGTGTCTTGCTCAGCCATCATCCAAGAAGCCTCTTCTGCAGAAGATGGGACCAAATACAGAGACTCAAACTGGACAACGTGAGAGACCTTGGAGCACCTGGCCCTAAATGGGATGTCTCCATAAAATCCTTTTCTCAGGCCTCAGAGAGGACGCAGAGACATTCCAAGAGCCACTGGCGATGGAGGACACTAAGGACACAAAGCCTTCTGGACCCCAAATGGTGAAATTACAAAGACTGTGGCAGCAAGCACGGTCTAAGTCAGACGGGGGTTCCCAGTACTGAAAGAAGAAGTGGACACAAACCCCGTCCCTAATTCCAACTGAGAACCACTCACAAAGGAAAAACGAGTGTATCCCACAGACTCTCACTGGGTCTACAAACCACACTTCTGTGCACGCCCCATGCCCAGCAGCAGATGGCCAACACAAAACAAACTCAAAGGTATTTGGTGGTTTTTACTTTCCTAATACTTTGTCTAGACTTTCCTTTGTGTGTGTGTGTGTGTGTGTGTGTGTCTTTTAATCTCACAGGTCTTTGTCATATATATATATATATATAATGTATAAACAATATTTATACATATGTATATTATTAGGGTTTCCAATTTTATGCTTTTATGGCATTTCTCTATGTGCAAAAGTGTGTGTCTCTGCACATGTATGTGTTTCCTGTGTTTTTCTTTGGCTCTTTTTTTTCTGATTTGTTTTGTCTTATTCTGATTTGTTCATTTTTTTAAATCCACAGGAGATGCCAGTGGCCCAGAAGTGATCAGCAGAGAGCCAGAAGAGCAGAAGACAAGAGACTGCTTAGTCTCCACCCTGCTCCAGAATCTTTAAAAGCCAAACATTTATGGACAAGCCATTTTAACATCTCAGATCTTGTTAAGGTTTATTTTTACTTATGTGTAGGTTTCTGTGAAGCACCTGTGGGTGCCTATGGAAACTAGAAGAAGATAATGGATTCCTCGAAGCATGAGTTCTGAGTCCATGTGACATACCTGACATGGGTCTTGGAAAATGATTTTTTGGATTCTATGAAAATGCAGTATGTGCTGTTAACTACTGACTCCTTTCTCGAAACCTGTGTCCCTGGGTTTTTAGGATTTATAGATACAATATGAACTTCAATAAGACCACTGACTGTGCAAAGAACACATAGGAGCAATATCATTTGTGTACATTTGTGTGTATGTGCTCACATGTTTGCATGAAAACCACTCTAGCCCCCCAAACTCATGTGTTCTGGTTGGTCTTCTGGAGCAAGCCCCAAATCTAACACAGCTGATCATGGCCCTGGTACTTCAGCACCTTCACCCAAGGCCTCCATTGCTGCTCTGTCAGGGACAAGACCACGACTCAGCCAAAAAGATGAGGCACTCTGGGAAAAAGCCACCAGAGTAAGAACTGGCAGAAACTTCTGGAAACAGATTTAGATCCAAGAGAGAACCAATATGAAAATGACCAGTCAGCCTGAAAACAGAATAAATGTGGAATCTTAAAGAACCAGATGAACATCACAGGCTCTTTGTGGATCTCCAGTTTTATTTTATCTCACAAGAGTAGAAGATGGCAATGGAGGGCCGCCAGGCGGGAGAGGGGAACTCAGTAGAGGACGAAGGTCACAGAGAAGGAGATCCCATGTCAACTCAGTTCCAGTGCCCAGGACAGGGAAACAGAAGCCAGAGCCTGCGGTCTCTAACTGGATCAGGTGTCCAGTAGCCACAAAGTGTCTCCCTGGAGCCTGTTGGGTAATGACTGCTTCAAAGGAGCCACAGAAACAGAAACAGGACAACCACACAGTCAGTGGAAGGCCAACACTGGATGCAGCTCAGGCCAGGGTACCAGAGAGACCGACCTGTACCACACACACCTGTCCCCATGGGTGGCCAGATTCTCCTGGGAGGCCTTAGAAGGTTTTCAGGACTCACAGGTCATCAACTGGTCATGGGATGGTAGCCACCATGGAGGCAGATGAAAAGTGTGGGAATAAGCAATACAGAGGATACTGGGGGCTGAGGAGGGAGAGGTGGGTATGAGGCTGACCCAGTTGTGGGGAGCAGGATGGATGGGAACATAACTGTGAGAGTATCAGACCTGCACTGGGGGACTCTGAAGCATGGGACAGGTCAGCAACAGCTGGACTTCTGGCCTGAGGAGAGGCCACAGCAGGCCTGGCGGGAGCAGGCAGGGCGGCAGAGCAGGGACACACTGGAGCAGGGCTTGCAGCAGCTGGGCTGGCAGGAGGAGGCACAGCAGGAGGAGGTGGGCACACAGCAGGCAGGTCTGCACACAGGGCGGCAGAGCAGGGACACACTGGAGCAGGGTTTGCAGCAGACAGGCTTGCAGCAGACAGGCACACAGCAGGAAGATTGACAGCATGAGGGCTGGCAGCTAGACTGCTGGCAGCATGAGGAGGATCCAGAGCAGATGGGTGTGCAGCAGACAGGCTTGCAGCAGACAGGCACACAGCAGGAAGATTGACAGCATGAGGGCTGGCAGCTAGACTGCTGGCAGCATGAGGAGGATCCAGAGCAGATGGGTGTGCAGCAGACAGGCTTGCCGCAGACAGGCACACAGCAGGACGGCTGGCAGGGGGAGCAGGTGCAGCAAGCTGGCTGGCAGCTAGACTGCTGGCAGCATGAGGGTGAGCAGCAGACAGATTGGCAGCAGGGGCTGGACACACAGCTCACTGGGGTGCAGATGAGGGTCAGGCAGGAGGCTGGGGCACAGCAGCTGGGCACACAACAGCTGGACTGGCAGCAGCTGGGCTGGCAGCAGCTGGGCTGGCAGCAGCTGAGTTGGCAGCAGCTAGGGATACAACAGCTGGACTGGCAGCAGCTGGGGGCACAGCAGGTAGGCTCACAGCAGCTCTCTGGGCAGTCATCCACCTGCCAGGAGGAGTTAGTGCGGGCATCAGAGCAGACAGACATGGTGGAGGCGGCCATGGCGGGGTTGGATGGAGGAGGGTGTGTCTGTGAGAGAGTGAGTGTGTATGTATGTGTATGTGTGTGTGTGTGTGTGTGTGTGTGTGAGGTGTCTGGTGGCAGCATTTATACCCCTGGGCTGCTTGTGTTGTGCCTCAGCTCCTGGCTTCCTTTTCCCTGTCTGTGTTTGGGGTCAGCCTGTTTTGTCACTAGTGAAGGACCATCAACAAATACTGCTGTCTGCTGTCACTGCCCCTGGGGAATCCCCACAGAGATGACCAGATCTCATGGGAGGTGGGGATGGCAGCAGCCAGGTGACCTTCTGGAGGTGGCAGCCACTGTCCTATCTCTGAAGTCTTAGTGCTTGAGGCTGCTTCTCCACATGGGCAGCCCAGGGGTGGGATAAGAAGATGGTGGAATGTGCTCCTCAACTGTTCTATAGGACTCGATGTCTAGGGGTGTCCCTTCTTTTGGTGAGAACTCAAGGATCCCCTGGTGCCTTGGCAGGCCTGAAGGAGTCAATAAGAGAGCAAGAGGGTGAAGGCTTCTGTCACCTTTCAAGTTGAAGGTGAACTTCTCTGGAGCCCCTGACAGTGTCCATGACATTCATGGACCTTTGTGTCCTCTGAGCTCTGGCAGTTTCTCCTGTACGCAGGTCCTCAGAGCTCCCGTTGCCCCAGTGACACAGCCAGCACCTTGTTAAGATTTATTTTTATTCATGTGTATTTGTCTGTGGAATACATGTGGTGCCTGGAAACCAGAATAGGATAAATGGATCCTTCTGAGCCAGGTTACAGATGGATGTTAGACACCTGACCTGGGTCCTGACAACTGAATTTGGGTCCTCTGAAATTGCAGTAAATGCTGTTAACCTCTGACCCCTTTTCCAGTTCTGTGCCCTCATGTTTTTAGGATTTATAGATACAATATATATCCCCATAAGACCACCGACTGTGCAAAAACAACACATAGGAGCAATATCGGTTGTATACGTTTGTGTGTATGTGTTCATGTGTTTGCACATGTGTGTGCATGTGTGTTGAGGCCTGAGTGGACCTGAGGTATCTTCTTCCCTTGCTCTCCACTTTATTCTTCAAGGCAGGGTCTCTCACTGAACCTGCAGTTCACTGAGTCAACAGGCTGACTGGCCAGTGGGCCCAGGGATTCTCCTCTTCATTATTCATCACATGACCCCAGCCCGTGGTTTGGTGCCCCCCATGTCCATGGAGTCTCAGGTGTTTCCTCTCTGGAAACACCCTCACTGACATGCCCAGAAGTGTCCTCAGGTGATTCCAAATCCTGTCAGGTTGACACTGGGCACCAGCCATCACAGTGCAGACTCAGCAGAAGCCCTGCCATGGGAGAAGCCCACAGCCATGGACACGTGTGCCGAGGAAGCCTCGGGTCAGCTACCTGAGCAGAGCTAATGCACAAGGAAGAAAAACAAAGACCCGGTGGAGACAGACCAAGAAGAATCCACACCGACGACCCTCAGGACCTCTCCTGAGAACTGGAAAGGGGGTGGCAGATCTGAAGCCACTCGGAGACAAGTGTTTCCCTCAGGCCATCCTCAAAGACAGGGATGCAGACCACCACCTCTATGACATGGATGAAAATTCCTCAGCAACAGAATCCAGTGCATAGAAACAGACAGGAGCTGTGGGTCTTCGATTTGTCACACAGCCTTTGTGCTAAAGGCTTGGCCCCAGCTTGTGGTGCTGCTGGGTGGTGGTGGTGCCCATAAGAAGTGGAAGTAAGTCAGATGTGCCCTTAAAGGGGACCCTGGGACCCTGGCCCTCCTCTCTTTGCTTCCCAACCACCCAGAGGGAACAGATTCCTGTTACACTCCCCATCAAATAATGCAATGACTGTGGAAATAGCCTGGTAGGACCTCAAGAGTCACAGAGTTCCTATGTGATCCAAGAATTCCACCTTTAGATTTGTCCCCAGGAGCAATGAGAGTGACTCCACATAGGCCATGAATACTGACAGCAGCAGCATTTACAAGCTCAAAGTGGAGGCAGCCTAAGCATCCATCAGCCACTGACCAGAGTCAATACAACATGGGTAGAATGTGCACAAAACGGGGTTATTCGGCTATGACCAGGGATGCAACTGTGGCACATGCCACAACATGAATGAAACCATGATGACATATGCTGGGCAATTAGTCATGAAAGGTTGGATACAATGATCTACTTATGTGAAATGTACAAAACAGATCAACCAGCAGGCACTCGCAAAGATTTGCAGTAAGAGATGAGGCAGAGCCAGGTTTATGAAAGGACACAGAACTTCTTATGTAGTGACCAAATTATCCTAAAATTGATTGCAGAAATCCATAACTACAACGACAACCATTGAGTTGTGCACACCCATTACTGTGTTGGCAGCCATTGAGCTGTGCAAACCTGTGATCATACCAATAATTAAGATGTAAACATCAGGAACTATGGAAGTAACCATGGAGATGTGCATGCTCATGACTTTACCAGCCACCATGAAGCTGTGCAAGCCTGGGACCATACCAACAGCTATCAAGCTATACAGATCTGGGTTCACACCAGTAACCATGGGCAGTGCACATTCATGACTGCATCAACAACCACTGAGCTATGCAGAGTCTTGGCTAGACCAACAACTATCAGGCCACCCAAACCAGTGACTGTGCAACAATTGATCTGCACATCTGTCACTATAGCAACAACCACTGGACTGTGAGAACCAATGGCTATAACAACCACAAGCGGCACACACTCAAGACTATACTAACAAGGACATCCATTCCTTGGCTATAGCAACAACCATTGGGTTGTGCAAAGTCTTGACTCTACCAACAATAATCAGGCTTATGAAAAACTTATGCCTATATCAACAACCATCAGGCCACACAAACCTGCACATATAACAACCACTGGGCAGTGTAAATTTGTGACTCTACCAACAACCACTGGGCCATGCAACCTGTGGTGATACCAACAACCGTCAGGCCACACAAACCAGGACTATACCAACAACCATCAGGCTGTGCAAACCTGTGACTAAACCCACAACCATCAGGTTGTACAAGCTTATGATTGTTCCAGCAACTGTTGAGTCCCACACACCCATGACTACACCATTCACCATTAGGCCACACAGTTCCTTGGCTACCCATCAACCATCGGCTGTGCAAACCCATGCATATACCAACAACCCCCACACACACTGGGCAGCGCAAACCCGTGACAGTACCAACAACCATCAGGCCGAAGGTTGCACGGACAGAGCCCTGCACACCACCAGGGATGGGGCTATGATGTGGGCAAGGCAGGCCCTCCAGACCGCAGGTTCCTGTAAACTTTGCCAAGCGGCTCTCTGTGGCCTGGATCAGCACCGCGCTCTGTGGGTACTGATGCTGGGAACGTCGGTAAAGAAAATCAAGAAGGAAAACCACCATTATGAGAAGAAAAACTGCCACTGACCTTGGGTGGAAGGTTGGGAACTCTCAAGGTGACAACAATGGAGAATTCTTCAGGGAAGAGGTCGCAGCTGGAGAAGAGTCTAGAGGCAGGGAAGCTCAGGGTACGGGGCTGGGTGGCTGAGAACTGGAGGCCCCGCACACCCTCGGCCTGCACCATCCGGATCCCACTCATGGCACCATTCAAAGGGACCGCCTCTGCCAGGATGTCCAGGGGGCGGAGGTCTGTGGCAAAGGCATGATGGGGGTAGGGTTAGGTAATGGTTGTACAACACCACAGCCATGGCGGCTCATGGACAACGTCTGCGTACTTCCAGATTTCACATCACGAAAGCTGTCAGAGCCACGCTACAGCCATGGAGTCAAGGTGTGAATCCCAAACCCAGCAAATAAGCAGTGAATCTGGGATAGCGTACTGGAGCCGGCCTCCTGTGTGGCTGACCAATCACAAGAAGGAGTCACAACAGGCAGTGCTGTGGCTGTAGCTTGGCCCAGAGGAGCCCATTACCTCATACAAAAAAAAAAAAAAAAAAATCTCTGAGGATCTCTCCCGAGCCACTGCCCTGCAGCCAGTAATGGACATTGTGCTCGCTACCATGCTCATGGCCTGGGCGTGTTTTAAAACGCCCCTCATAACCCTCACTGTGCCTCTGAAAATGTCCCCTTGCCTCACAGCCTTCTTGAGCTCGCCCACAGTTTAGCATGGTGTGTGTTCCCCTTCTGTTGCTGCTCTTTGGAGACATGCACGGTGCGCGTGTTACTCAGGTTGACGATATGTGCCTCCTTAGCCCTGGGAGCAGTGGGTCGTGGCTATCCCCGTTTTTCCAGTGAGGAAATGGAGGCATCTAGCATCAACACTGATTCTGCCTCCCTTTTGCCTCAGCTTCTGCCGAGCTTTGCATACATGAATGAGAGTGACCACTGAAGGGCATGCTCCCCGTGGTAGCCAAGTTCAGTCAACAGCCGACACTGTGCTGAGACAGGGTTCTGTCCCTAAGGATGGGAAGCATCAGGCCAGAGTCCCCAGGTCACTGTTGGTGGGGAGGGCCTCCTCCATCTCCCTCCAGCTTTAGGGATGAGAGGTGGCTCCTGGGAGAGGCTCTGCTTCCTAGTTCAACATCACTAGAGATAGAATCAACGGTCTGGCCTGGCCTTCACTGGTCATGGAGAGCTTTGTCGCTGAAAGAGAATCTTTGGGACTTCACAACTGGGTCCCAGGAAGAGGTCATGAGGTGAGTCGGATGGGTTGGCTGTGTCCAGAAGAACCAATAAAGGGGGTGGGGGGGGGAAGAAAAGCAAAGCTGTGGGCCTGGATTCCTGGCAGAGAATGAAGATCTTCAGGAGAGTGTTAGCGTGTCACACTAGAAACAGAGAGTGGGGAGAAAGTGTGCCACATCCAAAGGCCTATGCGGGAGCCTGAGATTGACCAACCCTCAGAAGCAATTAACGTAAGAATGATTTAGGACCTTTTCCATGGACTTCATGACCCTCTGAGTCTGTTAGTATAAAATAAAAATAAAAAACTTTTAATAAATAAATAAAACTCTTTTAAAAGTAACAAAGGAGACCCTGAGATCCCCTCTACATATGCATAAAAGGAGTTCACACGCTGCCAGACGGTGGTGGTGCATGCCTTTAATCCCAGCACGCAGGAGGCAGAGCCAGGTGTGTGTGACTCAGATCTCTGTGAGTTCGAGGCCAGCCTGGTCTACAGAGCGAGATCCAGGACAGGCACCAAAACTACAAAGAGAAACCCTGTCTCGGAAAAAAAAAAAAAAAAAAAAAACAGAAAAAAAAAAGAGTTCACAGAATCTAACCTCTTTTCACCGTGAAATCTCTCAGCCACAGACAAGAACTTTTAGGCCAGACAAGGCCAGTCTAGAAGGCCTAGCACTGTAATGAGGATACCACGGTTTGCTCCTTGTCCCTAAGGCCTGGGTTGAAGGCCTGGTCCCCAGATGAGGGTATTATAGGAGGTGGGGGCTAATGGGAGGAAGTTAGCTCCCTGGGAGCATGCTCTGGAAGAGGTCCTGAGACTCAAGACCATTTCTCCTTGCTTCCTGGTTGCCATGAGATGAGCAGCCTCTCCACATGTTCCCACCATGATGTGTGTCTCACCACAGGCCCAATGTGCCAGGGCTGGCCCGTCATGCACTGAATCCTCTAAAAACGGGAGCCAAAATAGACCTTTCCTTTTTCTAAGTTAATGACCTCAGAAATGTCATCACAGGCTCGGCAGGTCAGCCAACTCACAAAGGAAACACTAGATGCCAATGCCCTCTGCAGTCACACAGTACCTCCCAGGCCACTTCCTGGGAGGCTCAGGAAACATCACATCCACAGCAGAGCACACGGAGCATGGGGCCTTGGTTTCTTTTTTTTTTTTCCCCCTCCCCCCGGAACTGAGGACTGAACCCAGAGCCTTGCGCCTGCTAGGCAAGTGCTCTACCACTGAGATAAATCCCCAACCTGAGACCTTGGTTTCTAAACACCTCCTGCGGGAGAGCAGCTGAGCTGGGAGGGAAACAGAGCATGAGATGAGCCTGGACCAGACAGAGGGTGGTTAGCAGGGGAGAAGGCAAGAAGACCCCAGAGCAAGCCAGTGGCCAACTGGGGTAAAATAAATCAGGAACCAATGAAGAAAGAGAAGAGAGGTGGGTCTACTCTCAGACATGGTTCAGCAGAATGTACAGTGAGTGATTGGGCAGATAGGCTGAAGGCAGAGCCCACAGAACCGTGGTAACCAGACAGGGGATAAAGCTCTAGGGGAGTAGAAATGATGGATGGATGGTTACATGAAACTGGCTGTTGGAAGTTTCCAAGAAACTCCTGGCAAATGTTAGCCACAGAGGGGAAATAGTGGCTTGACCAGCAGAGGCTTATCTGCATGGCTCCCATGGGCCACACTGTGCACTGAGCTGTGGCCCCGGACGAGCCCCCATTTGACTGGGAGAAATGCAAGTGGCCCACGATTGGTGTTTTACAAGACAAGCAAGCCATCTTCTCCAGAGTCAAGGTCACAGGAAGGGAGGGCTGAAGGCCATGAGGCCATTCCCAAGCCGTGTGACACTGATGCCAACTGATGGTTCCCAGGAAAACCAGTCCTGGGGGAAAGCAATGGGCCAGCGGAAACATCTGGATTAGGTGATGAGCTTGGACGTATGCTGGTTTGCTCCCAAGAAGGAGTTCCAGACGGCCAGAAACATGCCCCTCAAGAGATGCTGGGTATGAGGTCTTGGACCTGCACATGTATTGGAAAGCAGTGTCATTATAGATGACCAAGTCACTAAGTGGGCTACAATCTAACCTACGGATATAAAAAGGAATAATCTGGACTCAACCCACAGGGGAGAAAACAGATGTCCAGGAATAAGCTAGGGAGCCAACAATGCTGGCAGCCTTAGGAGCTGGGTGGCCTGGGCAGTCCTCTTGGCTCAGGTCAACCAGCACTGACACCTGAGATGGACTTCAGTCTCCATGGTGACATCTCGGGTAGCCATATAGTTGGGGGTACTTGGCTGCACAGCTTGAGGAAATTGACACGTCCCTGAAGGGGCATCCGAGTTTCTCCATCCAGAAACTCCACTGACCATCACTACCCACACAGAAGTGCAGAGTCCTGCTCTAGCCCATGAGGCCCAGGGCCCGGAGTGATCCATGGCTACATGTCCCTCCATCAGCACTTGAGACCGGTCCTGCCTTACCCCCAAACAACCCAGGAAGAAAGCCCATGTGACACGCATGAAACACAACTTGTTGTTATGAGACTAAACAAGAGGCGAGGCACTAGCCAACGTGAGCAGCAACCTGGGAAATAAAAACAGGAACAGGGCCAATAGCAACCAGGAAGCAGTGGTCATGGGCTGCGCCAGTAGTAGCAGCCAGGGAGGAGTATATAAAGCCAATGTATCCTACCCCTGACACACACACTCACATATTCACTCAACACTCATTCACCTTCCCCCCAACAACCTTGCCATGGCCGCCTCTACCATGTCTGTCTGCTCTGATGCCTGCACCAACTCCTCCTGGCAGGTGGATGACTGCCCAGAGAACTGCTGTGAGCCTACCTGCTGTGCTCCCAGCTGCTGCCAGTCCAGCTGCTGCCAGCCCAGCTGCTGTGTGCCCAGCTGCTGCCAGCCCAGCTGCTGCCAGTCCAGCTGCTGTGTGCCCAGTTGCTGCCAGTCCAGCTGCTGTGCCCCATCCTCCTGCCTGACCCTCATCTGCACCCCAGTGAGCTGTGTGTCCAGCCCCTGCTGCCAATCTGTCTGCTGCTCACCCTCATGCTGCCAACAGTCTAGCTGCCAGCCAGCTTGCTGCACCTGCTCTCCCTGTTGTGTGACCCTTTGCTGCAAGCCTGTCTGCTGCACACCCATCTGCTCTGGATCCTCCTCATGCTGCCAGCAGTCTAGCTGCCAGCCCTCATGCTGTCAATCTTCCTGCTGTGTGCCTGTCTGCTGCAAGCCTGTCTGCTGCAAGCCCTGCTCCAGCGTGTCCCTGCTCTGCCGCCCTGTGTGCAGACCTGCCTGCTGTGTGCCTACCTCCTCCTGCTGTGCCTCCTCCTGCCAGCCCAGCTGCTGCAAGCCCTGCTCCAGCATTTCCCTGCTCTGCCGCCCTGCCTGCTCCCGCCCTGCCTGCTGTGGCCTCTCCTCGGGCCAGAAGTCCAGCTGCTGATGGGCCTGTTCCTGGTGCCAGCTGGCTCAGGTCCCTCCCTGTGGCCCCTCTCAGCTCTCTCAGTCTGATTCTGATCTGGAATAGACAGTCCTCCAGGATGGATCCCCAATCTGGTATTTTTGCGACTTGATCTCTTCTCCTCCTTCCCAGGAGGCCTGCTGATCCTCTGGGTCACTGTCCTTCCCCCTGTCCCTCTGCTCTGGGTACCTGCCCCTGACATCAGCTTGTCAGAGATCATGACTTCAATAAACTTTTAACCACCTGGATTTCCTCTCATGCTCTGGTTCAAGTAAATGTTCGTCTCTTCAGCCAGGAATGTTTCTAGGAGGGAGAGTAGCCACCTCCCCTGGTGGAGGGGTCAGTGAGACTCGGGGCCCCTCTCCCAATATTCAATCTTCTCTGACTCCTAAGGGTTGCTAGTTACCCACAGGTATTCAACAGTCTACTGCAGGCCCATCCCCATCAACTATTCCTTTTTATTTCTCTAGAATCACACAAGCAAAGCCACACTCATAACTCCAGGCACTGTGGCCCCTGGCCTGGGCTGCCTTGTGAGTTCTGCCTACCAGACGATTCTCCACAGGATACATAGAGAGGAACCCAAGAGATTTTCATCTGGAAACAAAATCATTGTGGGGAAGAAGGGGGATACACAGGACCAGGCACTGCCCAGTACCCTCTGCTAGGACATTGGGACATAGGGACACAAGAACAGAGTCTTCTCTCTATAGACTGCATTAGGTCTCACTCACAAAGGGCCATGGATTATAAGCTCTCTCTGATGTGGAGAAGACATGGGCTTCAATGGGTGCACAGGTGTGTGAGCAACATGTCAAGACCCAGAAACTTCTAGCAGAGCCACAGTGAGGGGCTGTGGTAGAAGCCAGAGATACCACGATCAGCTGACCATTATCCCTAAAGAAGCAAGGATGTCAATGCCCATGTCCCCATCCCACCTTGCACACCACTGACTGGGCCCTTCTTGTCCCTCCATCCTGCATCCATCTGCACCCAGAGGCCCCCGGGTCATGCTGGTCATCAGGGTCTCAGCTATTCTCCCAGGCCCTTCTTCCCAGCCACTTCCAACTGAGTCTTGCTCCCCCCCTACACACACACACACCCCCGCCGCCTCAGAGGAACTGGTTCCACCAGTTCCTTCAGCCAGCACCCCTCCACCTCCCACATCAGTACCCCCCACATCCCTGCTCTGGGGACTCCTGAGGACACATGCCCAGACAGCAAGTCAGACTGTGTGGACATCTGTGCTCAGTTTCCATTGAGTAAATGTTTCTGGTTCTCTCTGTGAAGACTGAGGAAGAGTATGGCCACCAGTCCTGATGTGCTCGCTTTCCTGGCGGGCAGCTGCCCAGGGCTTCATCACAGCTTCACTGCTATCTGTCTCCGCCCACTGTATTAGCCGCTTTCCTCCATGCTATGACCAATTATCTGAGAAGAATCAGCTTGATGGAGGCAGGGTTTATCTTGGTTCAGGGTTTGAGGATGCAGTCCACTCTGGCGGGGAAGGGCAGAGCTGTGCTCAGTTGTGGCAGCAGCAGGCACATGAGGCTGCCTGCTCACATCTTGGTGAGAGCAGAGAGGTGACAAGTAGTGGGGTCAGGTTATGATCCTCAAGTCCTGCCCCTTAAGGAGTTACTTCCTCCAGACAGTTTCCATCTCCCAAATGTTGGAGCCTGTGAGGATACGGCACATCTAAGCCAGGACACTCACGAGGGATTACAGTCACCTCTACGCAATGTCAGCACATGCCTCTGTTGCTTTCTGGAGTGGGCCCTGCAGGTACCACACCACCGGCATTACCCCGGTGACTGACAGTGTGGGGTATCTTGTGCAGCTGTGGTGAGGTATCAGTTCAAATCCTCCTGCCTATTTTTCTTAGATCAGATGGTCTGTATTTGTATTATTAAAGTACATGCTCTTCATGACTTCTGGATGTCAAACATATCATTAACATAAATACTGCAAACCTTCTCCCCATGGGTGTCTCAGCTTTTCATTTTCTTCAGTGTTGAGCTTAATCCTAAACCCACTTTACCCTTTATCTTCAGGGACCCTCCCTGAAGGCGTTTGTTTAACTCAGAACCACACAGATTTATTACTAGGCTCCTGCTGAGGGTTGGGTGTGAAATGTCCCCCAGGACTTGGGTGTTTGAACACTCTTCCCTAGCTGTTTGGGGGGGGGTACCGGAATGTTTGGGGTTCGGGCTTGGCAGGGGAGGGCCGGAAGTACAGCTCTTTAAAGATTCTAGTCCCTCATGCTCCCAGCCCAAGCTCCCTGCTTCCTGGTTGGCCTACATAAGGAGCAGAGCTGCACTCCCACGGGCCATGACGTCTTCACCCTTGAGCAGTGAGCCAGGATAAGCCTGGCTTCCCTCAGGTTGCTCCCTCCAGGTGTTTCCTCACAGTGAGGAGCATGACTAGCACCCCCATGTTTCATTCTGTAACATTTTGAGTCAATTTGTGATGTCCTGAGTTGTTCACTGAGCCTCCTTAACCAGCACCCTGCTGAGCACACATGGGTAGGATTCTTCTGGATTCCAGTCAGTCCCCTTTCTCTGTGGTTACTGTTAGACCTCGCATAGAAGCAGTTCAAGTAGTCTTGAGTCAAATAACGGAAGTTCTCTGATTCTCTTTGCCTTTTTCAGGCTTGGTTGGCCATTCTGGGTCATCTATGCATCCCAGAAATTTTGGAACCAGCCCATCAAATTTGACAGTAAAGGCTGCCCAGATTTTGACTGAGATTTCATTAAACCCACAGATCACTTAGGGAGGATCAGACATTAACATCATGTCTTTGGGTCCATGAACGTGGTATACCTCTCCAGTCAATCATCCAGGATTTCTTTAATCTTTTTCAGAAATAGTTTATCATTTTAGATCTTACAATGTATTTTTACTTAATCTGTTACTTCCCTTTTTTAATGTTTTAGTTGATGGTTTGCTTATTTATCTCAACTCCCATTGCTTTTTTGTTTGTTTTGTTGTATTTATTTATTTTTGAGACAGGGTGTCACTATACATCCCTGGCTAGCCTGGAAGTGGCTATGTAAACTAGGATGGCCTTGAACTCCATTTGCTTCTGTGTCCTGATGGTGAGATTAAAGGCAGGTGCCACCACACCCCACTATTTCCTACACTTGATTACAATGATCTAGAAATATAGTTCATCTCATGAAGTGAGCTATGTGTGTGTGTGCATGCACACACTCATGCACACCCATGGGTCTCATCCTCTGTGTCTTCATGCACAATGAGATTGGTGCCATTTCTCCCATGAAGAACAAGAATCTGATTGTGAGGCCTCTTGGAATCAGTGTTTTCTTTGTAATGTGTTTTTATTTAAGACTTTAATCTCTGCCTGCTACAGGGCTGCTCTGAGCTTGTTTCTCTCGTGTTAGTTTTACAGTCTCTGTCTTTCCAATGACGTGGTTGTTTCCTTTGTACTGCTGGATGTGTCCATGTGAGGCCGTTGCCTTCTGCATGGTCCCTTTGGTGTCCACAGACTCTGGGGTGATGACCCTTTCCTTTTCTAATATGGGTCATTTACTTCTTCCTTTTTTTTTTTTTTTTTTTTTTTTTTTTTTTTGGTTTTTCGAGACAGGGTTTCTCTGTGTAGCTTTGCGCCTCTCCTGGAACTCACTTGGTAGCCCAGGCTGGCCTCGAACTCACAGAGATCCACCTGGCTCTGCCTCCCGAGTGCTGGGATTAAAGGCGTGCGCCACCACCGCCCGGCCCTACTTCTTCCTTTTTCTTGACCAGTAAAACTAGCTAAAAGTATCCATTTTGTCATCCCGAAATGCAAGACCCCGGTCCCGGCTGTTTCCTCTTGGAGTTGCCTGGTCCCACTGCTCATGGCCTTCATTTAGCTGGTTACTTGGGGCTTCTCTGTACCTGATCTCCAGCTTTGAGTCAAAGCACAGACTCTGGGCCTCCCTTGCTTACCAAGAACAATCACAGAGCGCCACTCCCTACATGCTGTGCTAGCTTGATCTCGGAGTGCAATGTGTGATTTCATTTTTGTTTTGCTCAGAATACATCCTGATTCCCATGGTGATTTTATCTTTGGCTCGTGGGCTACTTTTACACATTCTCTTTAATTTCCACATGCTTGCAGCTCTTCCATGGGTGACTCCTTGCTCTGCTGAGGTCTGGATGCAGTCTGGATTTTAGTCCATGAGATGGGCTGTGACTCACGGGGCTGAGGAGGTGGCTTATCTTGTGTGTGTTCATGTATGCTTAAACGAAACTTTCCACTGTTGGACGGAACATTGCTTAGATGTCAGTCGACGGGTGGGGGTTGGGAAATGCTTCAAGTTTTCTGGGTACTCATCGATTTTACTTCAGATTTGGTAAACTGTTGGGTGCTTTCTCTTCACTCAGGTTCCTGGCCCAGACTTTCCTCTCATACTATGGTTTTACGTGTGTCAGGCTGCTCAATGCTCTGCCGGCAGCTCCGGCTCTCCCTTGCCCTCGACTCTGGCTCCATGTACCTCTTTAGATGTTCCTTGAGGTCCTTCTTTGGAGAACTTCATCTGCAGGTTCTTATCTTCCATGTTGTCTCATCTTCGATCATTTTGGGTGCTCCTCGGTTCTTCAGCTCTCAGTGTCTGTTTTGTTCTCAGCCTCCCCTGAGCACACTCCTGCTTTTGGTCTGGTCCTCACACATCATTAATGCCATGATTTTAATTTCACTGGCTCTGCCATTCTGGATTTCTTTCTGTCCATTGCTTCCATCCTGGACTGTGCTGGCCTGCTCTGTAGATTATTTCCCACCGTGGCCTGAACATGCTGTTCTGTCCTGTGGGTTCCCCCTCACCCCACTGAAGGGCGATGTCTCCTTCCTGGAGGGACACTCCTGTGAGCCAGCTCTCTCTTCTCATGGGTCCCTATTGGTGACACTCTGATGGGGTTGACCACAGAGTTTGTGCCTGGGGACAAGGTCAACACCATGACCAGGAGGAGCTGCTTCTGCATGTAGACCTAATGCTTTTAGCCCTGGGGTAGGTCCCCTGCTCTGACCATCTCCAGCCTGTGGTGAGCCTGGACAACTGCTCTCATTCACGACTGCCCAGTCTCAGGACATAGAGGACATACAGCACCCCACAGTGCATCAATTCCTTGCTCTCCTGCACCTCACCTACCAAGTCCATCCAGCTGGAGCTCCCTGAGTTCCGCTATTCACCTTTCCGGCTCAAGAGAGCCTCCTGTATCGGGAGTCAGTCCTGTGTGGTCTGGAGCCAAGGCTGTACACAGATGATGTGGGCTGGGCTCCCTTCCTATGGGATCATGGTCCTCCCGCCAGGCTGTACAGTGTGTGTGTGCAGTGGCTTCCTGTCTTTAGTTTCTAGGATGAGAGGGTCACACAAGGCCATAGGATACAATGAGTCCATTCTTCATGTTTGAGGACAGGATTTCTTTGAGTCCCAAGTGTGCTTTCCTCTGTGACTCCTCAGGATCTGTCTCTGACCCACCCTACCTGGCCTGACCCACACTACTGCCCAGGCCTGGTCTATGCACCCAGCATCTCCCCAGAAGGAAACCTGACAGCAGATCTGGGAAAGACACAAGAAGCCTCAGCCCGCCCCCACCCCAGGGCTCTGGGTCCCCAGGAAAGCAGCACCTTCTCTGTCTCCTACACCTCGGTCCACACAGACGTGTGGGGGGCCCTGACCCGGTCTCCATCCCTGCTGCTGAGCTCTGCACAACCAAATAATTCTCACTGAGAAAATAGAGCAAGCCGCCGGGCAGTGATGGCGCACGCCTTTAATCCCAGCACTCGGGAGGCAGGCGGATCTCTGTGAGTTTGAGGCCAGCCTGGGCTACCAAGTGAGCTCCAGGAAAGGCGCAAAGCTACACAGAGAAACCCTGTCTCCAAAAACCAAAAAAAAAAAAAAAAAAAAGAAAAAAAGAAAATAGAGTGAGCCTATTGTCTCATTGGTGGTTAATTGTATCGAGTGAAGATTTATCACAGCAATAAAATAAGATGGGAGTGAGAACAAAGTAAGGTACCCCTTCAACTTGATAATTAATCCCAGGTCAGAGTTGGCCCTGGGTGAAATTCAGCGGGGGCAGGGCAGTGTGACATCCCTCATCTGGGGGTCACAGCAACAGCAACGTGGAGTCCCCGGGCCAGTGCCTCTTCCCCCAGCCTGTATCCAGTAACCATCACAGTCACATGTGGGGTGAGATATGACTTCAGGACATAGCAGGGCGAAAGGGAGGCTAGAGAAGGCCTCAGGGCACGAGGCAGCTTTCTGTCACCACAAACAGCACTTGGGCTCACTGGTTTCTTTGGGTTCACAGTTTTAGAAGTGTCAGTCCATAGTGGGCTAGCCTGTGGTCAGGAGTCTTGTGATGACAAGAGCATGAGGTGGGGGAGGCCACTAACCTATGTTTGGAAGGACAGAGATGAGGCCCCTGCCGTCATGCCACATGCTCTCAAAGACCTTGGGTGGCAGCAGATCTCTGTCCATGCTACAGACTCCGCTGCCTCCCAGAGTGCAGGCAGAGCACAGGGCACCCACAGCCACACCAGCCTCTGTTCCTTGTGCTGCTGCTGACTGATTGGGAGTCTAGACAGTAGCCTCACTGAACGAAGCACTGAAGCTTCACTCGGTGTGAACCAGTCTCCATGCTCTCAGGCCTCAGGCAGCCCACCAGTGGCTGCATGAGGATGTGACATGTCAGGGTGGGGCAGTGCCCCCCACATCTACAGTAATTTCTTCCTGCTTATGTGGCCTTCAACAAATGTATTATCACCTGGACCTGGGTGGTGTCCTCTCCTCAGCTACAGGGAAGGCAGGGGTATTTCCCATAGAACAGGCTCGGGAGCTGTTTTTAATCTGGCCCCAGGTGCTGTGAGCCATGCATTGAGCTTGTGGCTGGTGCCAGGCACATGGACACTTGCCATATCCTAGAACTGCATATCCCAGAACTAGAACTTTGATGTGGGGCATCACTTCCCACCCTTTGCAAGCTGAGTTCACTGGATGGTCACTGGCATAGAGTCAGGACCATCCCGGCCTGCCAACACATCCTCATCCAAAACAAGATTCTAAATAACTGAAGATATGTCAGACTTCTCAGTATGCCTGGTCTGTGTGCTCCACCACAGTGTGCTCCACCACAGTGTGCTCCACCACAGTGTGCTCCATCCCAGTGTGCTCCACCACAGTGTGCTCCATCACAGTGTGCTCCCTCACAGTGTGCTCCACCACAGTGTGCTCCCTCACAGTGTGCTCCATCACAGTGTGCTCCCTCACAGTGTGCTCCACCACAGTGTGCTCCCTCACAGTGTGCTCCATCACAGTGTGCTCCATCACAGTGTGCTCCCTCACAGTGTGCTCCACCACAGTGTGTTCCACCATAGTGTGCTCCACCACAGTGTGCTGGGCCTGTGTGCTCCATCACAGTGTGCTCCACCACAGTGTGCTCCACCACAGTGTGCTCCACCATAGTGTGCTCCACCAGAGTGTGCTCCATCACAGTGTGCTCCACCACAGTGTGCTCCATCACAGTGTGCTCCATCACAGTGTGCTCCATCACAGTGTGCTCCATCATAGTGTGCTGGGTCTGTGTGCTCCATCACAGTGTGTTCCACCACGGTGTGCTCCATCACAGTGTGCTCCACCACAGTGTGCTCCATCACAGTGTGCTCCATCACAGTGTGCTCCACCACAGTGTGTTCCACCACAGTGTGCTCCATCACAGTGTGCTCCATCACAGTGTGCTCCATCACAGTGTGCTCCATCACAGTGTGCCTAGCCTGTGTGCTCCACCACAGTGTGCTCCATCACAGTGTGCTCCATCACAGTGTGCTCCATCACAGTGTGCTCCCTCACAGTGTGCTCCATCACAGTGTGCTCCATCACAGTGTGCTCCCTCACAGTGTGCTCCATCACAGTGTGCTCCATCACAGTGTGCTCCATCACAGTGTGCTCCATCACAGTGTGCTCCCTCACAGTGTGCTCCATCACAGTGTGCTCCATCACAGTGTGCTCCCTCACAGTGTGCTCCATCACAGTGTGCTCCACCAGTGTGCTGGGCCTGTGTGCTCCACCACAGTGTGCTCCATCACAGTGTGCCTGGCCTGTGTGCTCCACTACGGTGTGTTCCATCACAGTGTGCCTGGCCTGTGTGCTCTATCACAGTGTGCTTACTCTCCAATCACAGCCCATGTCCTCCCACACATTGAAGGTCTCTGCATTTAGAACCAAGTGAAGTCTAGAGGCAGGGACACGTCTACTCACAAGGCCCGTGGCCCAGACCTGATTCTGGTTGCTAGCACCACTGAACCGGGCACAGCCGCAGACCTCAGGCGAGCCGAGGCAGCACTTGGCGAACACTCAGGGAGGAGGCACCTGGGCTGCTCTGGGAAGCACAGGGCATGGAAGCGCCTGTTCAGGTTTGATTGGCACTGTACAGAGGAAGCACAGTTACAAAGCAAGGTGACAGAGGGACCTGTTCCCTGAACTAGCACAAATAGGTTCCAAAGCACAGCAGATTGCCAGATGCAAAGGAGAAACCATGAGATGTCGATAAGGACCATGGGAGTCTAAACAGGTTCAGTCAGGGTTTTTATTGCTCAGAAGGCTCAAGTGTATTCAGAGAAGGGACAGTCACAACGAGGTGAGATTGCTGGACCTGGAAAGGTCAGAGGCAGAGAGAGGAGGGCACTGCCATGGTCTGCCCTGCTGCATAGAGCATGGAGTATGGACATACTTCTGTGAGCTCTGGTTCCTTAGCACTCACTGTAAATACAGGAAATGCTCTCACTGGGGGACAGGTCAGCAACAGCTGGACTTCTGGCCTGAGGAGAGGCCACAGCAGGCCTGGCGGGAGCAGGCAGGGCGACAGAGCAGGGACACACTGGAACAGGGCTTGCAGCAGCTGGGCTGACAGGAGGAGGCACAGCAGGAGGAGGTGGGCACACAGCAGGCAGGTCTGCACACAGGGCGGCAGAGCAGGGACACACTGGAGCAGGGCTTGCAGCAGACAGGCTTGCAGCAGACAGGCACACAGCAGGAAGATTGACAGCATGAGGGCTGGCAGCTAGACTGCTGGCAGCATGAGGAGGATCCAGAGCAGATGGGTGTGCAGCAGACAGGCTTGCAGCAGACAGGCACACAGCAGGAAGATTGGCAGCATGAGGGCTGGCAGCTAGACTGCTGGCAGCATGAGGATCCAGAACAGATGGGTGTGCAGCAGACAGGCTTGCAGCAGACAGGCACACAGCAGAAGGATTGACAGCATGAGGGCTGGCAGCTAGACTGTTGGCAGCATGAGGGTGAGCAGCAGACAGATTGGCAGCAGGGGCTGGACACACAGCTCACTGGGGTGCAGATAAGAGTTGTACAGGGGGCTGGGGCACAGCAGCTGGGCACACAACAGCTAGGGACACAACAGCTGGGCACACAGCAGCTGGGCTGGCAGCAGCTGGACTGGCAGCAGCTGGGGGCACAGCAGGTAGGCTCACAGCAGTTCTCTGGGCAGTCATCCACCTGCCAGGAGGAGTTGGTGCAGGCATCAGAGCAGACAGACATGGTGGAGGTGGCCATGGCGGGGTTGGCTGGAGGAGAGTGAGTTTGTGAGAGAGTGAGTGAGTGAGTGTTGAGTGTGTATGTGAAGCGCAGAGCCCTCGGCTTTTATTCCCCTTGGTGGCTTTAGCCTTCCTTGTTTGGCGACCCAGCAGTCTCATTAAAAGTTCCTTGTTTAGCTGTGAACTGTCACTCATCTCGTAAACATCCCGAGTCTGTGCAAATCTGCTGCTCTTCCCCATCTCTGAGTGGCCCCACACTGAGATGGACAGAATGCACATTTGCAAGCAGGTCCTTCAGAGGCAGTGTGGGGAAACCCCTACATCTCTACTCCCTAGGACAACACCAGAGACAGCCATGGGTTCCCCTGCAGACTCAGCTATCTGAGGGGCTGAGCTTAGGGAGCCCAGCAAGAGGGTCCTGGTCACGGGAGCTCTGTGGGTCACGTTTGTAGAATCAATTCTCAGCACAGAAAGTCTCCAAGGGTCAGGATGGAGTGTGTGCAAAGCTGTTGTCCAAGTAACAGTGACAGATTGTGGCGCAGGGGGCAGGGATGGGGGGGTGCTGTATGTCCCTACCCCTGTGTTCATGTGCAGGGTGCTCCCAGGCTTGTACTGTGGTGGGCCACGCCCCACAGCAAGGGCCAGCATGCAGCAGCTGAGGGTGCTGATGTCTTGGGAGTGCTTCTCATGCTTAGAAGAAACCACACTTCACAACCTATCCATAGATAGGATGCCTAAAGATGAGGCTCCACAGCCAAAAAGAAACTGAGGCACTCAGTCTTAAATGTCTCAGTGGCCACATGAGTGGGAAGGGGATCTGCCCAATGGAATCATTAGGGGGTGCTTTGATACAGCCCCACAGAGCCAGGTTTTGCTGTAGCAGATTCCCAACACACATGCTGTGTGGCAAATGTGTGTTATTTTGAATCACACCAAACAGGGGATGCACCTATGGACCAATCTAGAACTCTGTCAGCTGTAAATGAGACAAATCTTTGCGAAGTCACAGAAAAGGAACTTCTTGAATTAAGATAAAAAAACAATGTGGTGGGTTAGGTATGATACTGTTTGTGTTGTTAAACTCTATAAATATGGAGACATATTTATGTGCACATACATATTATATACATACATAGAGGATGGATAGGTAGATGATGAATGACGGATGGACAAGCAGATGGATAAGTAGATAGATGAGTGGATGGATGGGTGAGTGGATGGATGGGTGAGTGGGTAGATGAATGAGCAAGTAGACGGATGGGCTAGTGTATGAGTGAGTTGATGGATAGATGAATGGATAGATGAGGGGGTAGGTGGATGGATAAGTGGGTAAGATGGATACATGAGAAGATAGATGAGTAGTTTGCTGGGTGGATTGGCTGGGTGAGTAAATGGATATCTAAGTGGGTTGGTAGATACATGGATAGGTGGGTGGATGGGTAGGTGGGTAGATAGGTAAATATATGGGTGCATGAGTCAGTAGATGAATGAGTAAGTAGATAGATAGATAGGATAGTGGATGGTAAGTGGATAGATGGATGGGTGGTGGATGAGTGAATGAAATGATGTATGGATGATAGAAGAATGGATTGACGGTGGGTGGGAGAGTGGTTGGTAGATGATGAGGGTATAAGTACATAGATGAGTGGGTGGTGGATGGATGGGTACATGGGTGGATGGGTACATTGATGGATGGATAGATAAATGGGTGAGTAAGTAGGTGGGTGAGTGAATGAATGTGTTAGTAGATAGATGAGTGCGTTAGTGGATGGATGAGTGTGTTAGTAGATAGATGAGTGTGTTAGTGGATGGATGAATGCATGATGATAAAAGATGGATGGGTTGGTGGATGGATGGTTAAGTAGATGGATGGATAGATAGCTGGATGGATGAATAAGTGATTGAGTGGGTGGATGGATGGATGGATGGATGGATGGATGGATGGATGGACAGATGTATAGATGAGTAGGTAGATGTGTGGATGAGTGGTTGGATTGATAGGCAGAGAGTCAATCCTCACCATTTGTGGATTCTGTTTAATTTTTACTTTCTGACATTTATCTGCATCTCCAAATCTACTTGTGATCTTTCTGTGGCTATCCATGAATAGATACAGAGCAGGGAATATTAAGGTACATGCTCCCAGCTGGGTAGGATGTGATAATAATAGGGCTCTGCCTTCTGGTTTTGACTCATCCTGAAAACAAGCCCCATTGGGTCTCCTTGGTAACAAGTTTTCTGGGGTTGTGCTGTCCTCTTGCTAGGGAATGCCCCTGAATGGTGCTGAACCACCATGTCCTGTGACATTAGTACTACAGGGCACTTCATAGAGAGTCCACAAGCTCTGATGCAGCAGTGAGGCCAGTGGTGATGAGTCTGCCATGTGGATGGCTCAAGGAGCCTTTGGACAGAAGCACATCAGACAAGCTCCCGGGTAGCTCATGGGATGACCAGAGACCAGACAAGCTCCCATGTGGCACATGGGATGACCAGAGGCTCATGGGAAACTGACCCTGTGTGAACCCCAGCAGCAACTGGCTAGCATCCGCTGAATCAGTGCTAGCGCCTCACAGAACACAACCACTAGGGTGAGGAGAATGGGCTCCGAATATGTGCATGTGTGCATACATGTGCATATGTGTAGCGAGACAGAGAGATGGAAATGGAGCACATGGGAGCAACTGCTTCCAGAGGACACTGGCCAGCACCAGCTTTGGATGACACACAGTCTAACTTCCAGATGCATCTTCTACACTGGGCTCTGTGGACCTATGTGACCTAACTTTAAAGCAGTGGCTGTAGACACACATCCCAGTGCTTGAGTGGCAAAGCTGGGTGACTGGAGGGCAGAAGGGCTGGCAGGGAATGTTAGCAGCTTTGGAGAAGGATGGAGTGGACAAGGGATGGCTGGAGAGCACTGAGCAGTGAGACAGAGCTGTACACGTTCCTGGCCCATACGCTGTTCCTATGGTTTTGATGGATCATGAACCTCCTTGAGGTTAGAAACTGAGAGCCCAGCCAGGAACTGCTAGCCTTCTTGGGTATGTGGGGGCCAAGCTTATCATTCTGCAGCCCTAAGTACAAAGACAGGGCAGGGTGGACACAGGCCCAGGGCAGGGTGGACACAGAGAGGTGCAGGAGCTGAGGAGACTCCAGGGGTGGAGGTTACAGGCCAGTCGCTGCACCCTCAACCCAATGGCTCTACACATGTCACCGCACACCTCTGGTCTCGGCACTGCAATGAGTGACAGCTGTCCTCACCAGAGCTGGGCTGTGGGAGGAGTACTGGCCTGAGGACATTGTTCTCCTGCTACTACTTCTTGAGAGGGGACGGGGTCCTAGCACCTGGCCATGGCCGGATGACATCTCTGTTGCCATAGGATGGCTGGGAGAGTCCCACCAGTGACACCCCAACCTCACTGCTCACAGAGCCTCACCTAACTGCCCCACCTCTGTCCCCAGCACCACCCACTGGCAGGAGGCAGACAGGCCTGACAACAACATCCCAGACAAACAAACACCTGATGATGACCACGAGCCACACCAACAAGGAAGGGAGGCCAAGCCAGACAACAGCAGCACAGCGGGATAAAAGCTGACGGCCCAGCACCTCACACACACTCACACTCAACACTCACTCACTCACTCACTCACAAACTTACTCTCCTCCAGCCAACCCCGCCATGGCCGCCTCCACCATGTCTGTCTGCTCTGATGCCCGCACCAACTCCTCCTGGCAGGTGGACGACTGCCCAGAGAGCTGCTGTGAGCCTACCTGCTGTGCCCCCAGCTGCTGCCAGCCCAGCTGTTGTGTGCCCAGCTGCTGCCAGTCCAGCTGCTGCCAGCCCAGCTGCTGCCAGTCCAGCTGCTGTGTGCCCAGTTGCTGCCAGCCCAGCTGCTGTGCCCCATCCCCCTGCCTGAGCTTCATCTGTACCCCAGTGAGCTGTGTGTCCAGCCCCTGCTGCCAATCTGTCTGCTGCTCACCCTCATGCTGCCAACAGTCTAGCTGCCAGCCAGCTTGCTGCACCTGCTCTCCCTGTTGTGTGACTCTTTGCTGCAAGCCTGTCTGCTGCACACCCATCTGCTCTGGATCCTCCCCATGCTGCCAGCAGTCTAGCTGCCAGCCCTCATGCTGTCAATCTTCCTGCTGCGTGCCTGTCTGCTGCAAGCCTGTCTGCTGCAAGCCTGTCTGCTGCACACCCATCTGCTCTGGATCCTCCCCATGCTGCCAGCAGTCTAGCTGCCAGCCCTCATGCTGTCAATCCTCCTGCTGTGTGCCTGTCTGCTGCAAGCCTGTCTGCTGCAAGCCCTGCTCCAGCGTGTCCCTGCTCTGCCGCCCTGTGTGCAGACCTGCCTGCTGTGTGCCCACCTCCTCCTGCTGTGCCTCCTCCTGCCAGCCCAGCTGCTGCAAGCCCTGCTCCAGTGTGTCCCTGCTCTGCCGCCCTGCCTGCTCCTGCCCGACCTGCTGAGTCCTCTCATCAGGTCAGAAGTCCAACTGCTGAATGGGCTCTGTTGTCAACCCGGAGCTTTGGAGCTCCCTCTCACTGGACCCCTGGCTTCTCTGCTAGTGACCAGCAACTGTCTACACAACTCCTCCAGGGTCTTGCAGGGCCTCGGCTGTCACTTGCTTGCCCCTCCCTCACTTTGGGAGAAGTCCCCCGCTCCTAGTCAGGGAACCTCCCAGTTCTGCCACAGTGAGGAGCATGGCTCTCTACAGTCTAGCCAAACAGAAGCAGAAGCCACTTAGGAGATGGACTCCCAGCCATTTCCTTGGGTCTGTGGCAGGGCTCTGCTGTGTGTAGGCCAGCCCTGGCTCTTCTGGATTCTCAGCCTCCTATCCAATCCCTCTTCAGCTGCACCTGTCATATTCCAATAAACTGCTTGACAAACCTAACCAAGATTGTCTCTGGGCTCACATGAATGCTCAAGTTCCCATCCCCAGCTGCTCACAAGGGCACTGTGCCCATCCCCTGCCATGGTGTCAGAAGCCATCATTCCCTGTCCATAGGTATGTCCAAGGGATAAACTTGTGTTCAGGGACACAATAGCGGCGGCGGGGGGAGGGGGGGGTCTGACAGTGGCACCTATCCTGGGCGTGACTTTGGCCACCCTGACTCCCCCAGACTTCCCTGTCCTGGTTGGTGAGTTCTGGGAGCTGTTCTTTGTAGAGAACTTGGGTCTGGGAGGCTCCTAGCATACAGTCTCACCGGTCTGTGGTCTTCATAAAACAGCATGGCTGGATACCTGCTCTCCCAAGGGATTGTGGGCCTTTGGTGTATGGCAGGGGTGTTTGATGACCACTCACAGAAAGCCTGGTCACAAGTCTAAAGCACACCTTGATGACATTTTGCATGGGCCATCTATCCTTGCTAGAGGTGCTGAGGACATTCCCTGGAGAGCTCCTGCCTCTGCTTCCTGGGACTTGACCTCAAGCTCCTTTTCTTGGCTGGGAGTACCCTCTCTAGCCTGGACTTGTGGCCTGGTCCAGCCTGTCACAGTTAGAGCCACACAGTGGTATCTGGAAACTAAATTGTTGGCAATAATCTGCCATCTCCAGGCCACAGCTCTCAGAGCCTTTCTGGTCTATAGTGCCTTGGAGGCCTGGGTGTGGAGGTGGAGGATATGCCCTAGGAAGGGATTCTGGGAGCAGAAAGGGCCTCACAGTCTCAAGCTCCTGAGACACTCTGTCCTGGGCCCTGCAGATAGCAGTTACCTTCACTAATAGTATGTAACTGACAAAGGACCCAAATTCTGATTTACAATGAAACTAAAATAAATGAGCAAAAGAGGTGGCAGTAGGCACTTATGGAGACACCCTGTGACCAAAAGTCATTCCCACCCATGACAAGAAGACGTAGATGAGCAAAGGAGAGAGAGCTGGAACCTTCAAGATGGCTGGTCACCACGCGGCCAAAGCATACAGACAGACAGAATGACTTCACTTGAAACAGGCAGGGAGGCAAGTGTTCATTGCCATTCTAAACATCTATAGTGAGTCCATGAAAACACTCAGAAATGAACAAGAGAGCAATGTCCCACACACGTCCTCTCCAGACTGTGGGGACAATGGCTCCTAGAGAGCTGAGCAGGTCAGCAACTGCTGAGATGCGTCAGCCGGGCTGCTGGGCTCATGTGTGCTGGGTACGTTATGTTCTGTATTGTCTGCTGCTAATGAGCTGTAATAAAATACTAAGAAAAAGACATTATAAAGACCACTCTCCTGAACCACAGTTAATAAAACAAACTCATAGCCATAAAAATGAAAGTCACCTTTGGGAAATCTAAAGACACCCCCTCCAGCCGATTCAAAAGTGGAGACACATGGTGGACCCAGCAGCGAGGTGGACGTGCTTCATGGACCAAATAGCGAGTGTGGCCGAGCTGCTTCTCAGAACACAGTTAATGGGGGAGAGAGAGGTGGGACTCAGAAGAAAATCAAATCCTTAGGATTGAAATTAAGAGTTCAGCCCACAAAACCACAAGCACTTCCAAAGTGAATTTTTAAAGGGGAAATTTTAAATTTTAGAAGACAACTGGGGAGATCCAGAAATTAGTGGACTGTTGTCTTCTCAGGCATGAGGACCCTGGAGCCCATGTTTATAAAATAGTGGGGCATGGCTGCAGACCCCGTAATCCCAGGGCTGGGGAGGCAGAAGCAGGAGGGTCCCCAAGGCTCCCTGGCCAGCTAGTCTGTCTGAATCGGTGGGCTCTGGATTCAGAGAAAGATCCTATCTCAGAAAAAACGAGGTGGAGAGTGACAAAGGAAAGCATCCTCTGTCAACATCTGGCCTGTACATGCACACACAAAATAAACAAACAAGTGATAGGTAAGGCAGGAATTGTAGATATAAATAAAACTGATGAGTTGCTGATGAAAGACAATACAAATTGAAACACTGGCAAATCCAGAAGAGAAAAATGATGATAAAGATCAATTGTGACAAATAATAAAAATATTTAATGTAACAATCTGAATGATACTACAATACCAACTTCCGGGGTAAGACGGTGAACTAAGCGCTGCCTCCGTGTGACTGCTCTGGACTCTTTCAGATGATTCTGACTGTTCTTTCTCTCTTATCTCCCCCCCCCCAATTATAGAGCAGCCATTTTGAGTGGTTTATTTACTGAGCCTCCTGGCATACATATTCATAGCCTGATTTCATAGCCACAGCAATAAGACATGATAAAGAAATGGGATACAAATAGGAGAGAGACAAAAATCAAAATGTCCTTATTTTCAGACAGTATTCCTATGTAAAAGCCCCCAATGATTCCACCAGAAATGCTTAAATCTGATAAACACTTGTGGCAGAATATAAAATCACCACACAGATATTACAATGATGAACAGATTGAGAAAAAAAAGCAAGACTCAGAACCCCACTTTCAGTTGTCTCAGAGAACAAAACACTTACAAATAAACCAAGGAGTTAAAAGGAAGAGAGGGGGAAGAGCCCTAGTGGAAAGGAGGACTTCCTATGGTCACAGAGCTAAGAACCAGTAACGTGAAAATGGTGTGTTACAAAAGGAACCTATAGAGTCAATGCACGCTCATTAAAATTCCAATAGCCTTCTCTAAGAGAAATAGGAAAATAAGTCCTAAAATTCATGAGGAAGCACAAAAGAACTTGAATTTTTTTCCAAGACAGGGTCTCTCTGTGTAGCCCTGGCTGTCCTAGAACTCACTCTGTAAACCAGGCTGGCCTCAAACTCTTAGATCTGCCTGCCTCTGCCTCCCAAGTGCAGAGATTAAGGTGCACACCATCACACCCCTGCTTGAAAGACTTTGAATTTTTAAAGCATACCTGAACACAAAGATCAAGGCTGGAGGTGTCACACTGACTCATCTCAAACTGTACAACAGTTGTTAAGTCCCCAAAGCAGCAGTTTGCCAGAACAAAAGTAGACATGTAGACCAGCGAAATAGAAGACCCAACTATAGGGGGAAAAGGTACCAGGAGGCTGGAGAGATGGCTTTGTGGAAAAAGTGCTTTCTGCACAAATGTCTTGACCTGAGTAGACTCCCAGCACTCAGGTGAAAGCTGGGTACAGCTGCAAGTGTCTCTACCTTCAGCACCGGGGAGGCAGAGGCAGGGGGATCCCGGAGCTCACTGGCTAGCCAGTCTAGCTGAGTTGGTGAGCTACAGGTTCAGTGAGAGACCACGTCTCAAAAAAATAAAGTGGTGAGTGACTGAAGAAGATGCTCAGTGTTGACCTCTAGACCCCTCCCTACAACTACAAACTGTGCCACAAATATCTCTGGGGAAAGACAGCCTTTTCCACTGAAGGTGCTAGGAAAACTGGATTGTAGTTCATGCTATGGATCACAAGAATAGAACCCATTCCCAGAAAGCCTTCAAAGCCTCCAAAATAAGGGCATCAACCCAGAAAGAAATCACAAGGAGCCATCACTGAAAAAAAAAAATGAAGGAAAAGACACAGGAATAGTAAGGAAGACACAGGAGGGGGGCCAAGGGCTGGGGGAGGGTAAGGGATGAGGGATGGCCAAGGGCTGGGGGAGGGCAAGGGCTGAGGAGGGCCAAGGGCTGGGGGAGGGTAAGGGTTGAGGGATGGCCAAGGGCTGGGGGAGGGTAAGGGTTGAGGGATGGCCAAGGGCTGGGGGAGGGTAAGGGTTGAGGGATGGCCAAGGGCTGGGGGGCCAAGGGCTGGGGGGCAGTAAGGCTGAGATGGGTTAGCCCTGAGAGATGAGGAAAGTTGAGGGTTCAGTTGGGTCTGAGGCCTGTCAACTCAAACCGTCCTGTGAATTCAGAGTACTAGAGTGATGTTTACAAGAAATAACACCATCAGTTACTGGAGGTGTTTGTGTTCTCAGAGCTTGGGGAGACTTAGAGGACAATCCAGGAAGATGTAATGACCGGAGTACAGGAAAACAAAAACAGAGGATATGACAGCTCCAAGAGGGAGAATCAAAACCGAAATGCAAGTGAGTACACAGATTAGGCCTGTCCACCCACACAGAAAACATTCAACGAAGATAAGACTGACATAGACGTGAAATAAAGTAACATTACACCATAAATGGTGGGTGCTCTGGTTTAAGTGCTCACTGAGGGGGTACTGTCTTCAGCATGGGGGGAGGGGCTCCCAGGAGGTGACAGTGAGAGAGAATGCTGTCCTCCACAGTAGGGAGTTGGGTCATATCTAAAGACAAAAAGTAAAAACAAAAACAAAAAACCAGAATGAGCATGCTATTTTAATAAGTAATTAATTGTACAACAAAGAGTGTGGGGTGGAGAAGAGGGACCCCTGAGTCTGTGGGATGGAGGAGAGGGACCTGCTGGTCTGTGGGATGGAGGAGAGGGACCCTGGGTCTGTGGGATGGAGGAGAGGGACCCCTGAGTCTGTGGGATGGAGGAGAGGGACCCCTGGGTCTGTGGGATGGAGGAGAGGGACCCCTGAGTCTGTGGGATGGAGGAGAGGGACCCCTGGGTCTGTGGGATGAAGGAGAGGGACCTGGGTCTGTGGGATGGAGGAGAGGGACCTGGGTCTGTGGGATGGAGGAGAGGGACCTGGGTCTGTGGGATGGAGGAGAGGGACCTGGGTCTGTGGGATGGAGGAGAGGGACCTGGGTCTGTGGGATGGAGGAGAGGGACCCCTGAGTCTGTGGGATGGAGGAGAGGGACCCCTGAGTCTGTGGGATGGAGGAGAGGGACCTGCTGGGTCTGTGGGGTGGAGGAGAGGGACCCTGGGTCTGTGGGATGGAGGAGAGGGACCTGCTGGGTCTGTGGGATGGAGGAGAGGGACCCTGGGTCTGTGGGATGGAGGAGAGGGACCTGCTGGTCTCTGGGATGGAGGAGAGGGACCTGCTGGGTCTGTGGGATGGAGGAGAAGGACCCGCTGGGTCTGTGAGATGGAGGAGAGGGACCTGGGTCTATGGGATGGAGAAGAGTGACCCTGGGTCTATGGGATGGAGGAGAGGGACCTGCTGGTCTCTGGGATGGAGGAGAGGGACTTGCTGGGTCTGTGGGATGGAGGAGAGGGACCCTGGGTCTGTGGGATGGAGGAGAAGGACCCGCTGGGTCTGTGAGAAGGAGGAGAGGGACCCTGGGTCTGTGGGATGGAGGAGAAGGTGGTCACCACCTGCAGGAACAGAGGGGCCTGCAGCGTGGGGAGGGCATGACACTGGGTCTGCTGGAGCTTGTGTTCCTGAAGATAATGTGGGAGACAGCAGAGGAAATTCACAGAACCCGGCTCCACCCGGCCGTAGTGTCACGTGGTCACTCAGGACAAGGATGTGCCTTGGCCCAGCTGTGTAAACTGGCTGTTGTTGTCTGGAAACCGGATGAACAACAAGGAAAGGAAAGATGGCCACACTCATGAGGACAGGTACGTGGGAGGAGCATAAAAACCCCAGGGCCAGGCACCTCACACAAACACACTCACTCACACTCACACGGGCACTCCTCCTAGTCCAACCCCCACCATGGCTGACACCTGCTGCACGAGGACCTGCGTGATTGCTGCGTCCACCACATCCGTCTGCTCTAGCAATCTGAGCTGCGGCAGCCGGATCTGCTCTCCCGGCGCCTGCACGGGTGCCTCCTGGCAGGTGGACAATTGCCAGGAGAGCTATTGTGAGCCCCCATGCTGTGCTCCCAGCTGCTGTGCCCCAACCCCTTGCCTCCTCTGCACCCCAGTGAGCTGTGGGTCCAGCCACTGCTGCCAGTCTGCCTGCACCAGCTGCTGCACACCCTCATGCTGCCAGCAGTCTAGCTGCCAGCCAGCTTGCTGCACCTGCTCCCCCTGTCAGCAGCCCTGTTGCGTTCCTCTCTCCTGCACACCTGTCTGTTGCACACCTGTCTGTGGAGTTTCATCATGCTGTCAGCCGTCCTGCTGTGTGCCTGTCTGCTGCAAGCCTGTCTGCTGCACACCCATCTGCTCTGGATCCTCCTCAGGCTGCCAGCCCTCATGCTGTCAATCTTCCTGCTGTGTGCCTGTCTGCTGCAAGCCTGTCTGCTGCACACCCATCTGCTCTGGATCCTCCTCATGCTGCCAGCAGTCTAGCTGCCAGCCCTCATGCTGTCAATCTTCCTGCTGCGTGCCTGTCTGCTGCAAGCCTGTCTGCTGCAAGCCCTGCTCCAGCGTGTCCCTGCTCTGCTGCCCTGTGTGCAGACCTGCCTGCTGTGTGCCCACCTCCTCCTGCTGTGCCTCCTCCTGCCAGCCCAGCTGCTGCAGGCCCTGCTCCAGTGTGTCCCTGCTCTGTCGCCCTGCCTGCTGTGGCCTCTCCTCGGGACAGAAGTCCAGCTGCTGATGGGCCTGTTCCTGGTGCCAGCTGGCTCAGGTCCCTCCCTGTGGCGCCTCTCAGCCTCTCCGGTCTGCTCCTGACCTGACGGTCCCCGCAGAAGAGGGACACCATGTGTCCCCTGTGCTGACCTGACTTCTCCTCCTACCTCCCCAGAGTCACTGAGTCCCTGTCCCTGTGCTGCTCTGGGTCACTTGCCCTGATATTAGCACCGCACAACACCAATAAATCCATGGCCACCCAACACCCTTCTGTGTCGTTATTTTTCTTATGTCTGAGATAAAACGTCTAGCACAGACAACAGGGAGGCAGGAACGGCCTCACTCAGGGCTTTACCCATCGCTTCAGGGGAGGTGAGAATGAAGCAGCTCTCTTCACAGTGTCCAGGAAGCAGAGAGAGATGTTTGTGTTTCATTCCCTCCTTTGTCCTTCTGTCCTCCCTGCTCCAGCCCATGGGAAGGTATTGCTCACAGGCAGGGTGTATTCCCCCCAGGGAACCTGCTCTCAAAATGTCCTCTCAGACACACCCCAGAATGCACCTCAGTCTTCTAGTCAGGTAGGCTACGGACAACAGCCATCACTTCCCTCATGCTGTGAGGGCACGTGACCTCCATGGAGTACAGTCTCCCTTAACCAGAGGCATATCTGGAACTGAGTGACCCTGCCCAGTGATCATGAAGGCCTGTGATCTCTCTTCTGAAGTTCAGGGCCTCTTCCCAGACAGATTCAACCAAAAGGCCACATGCCCAGGACTCCCCAGGGCTGGTCACCTACATATGAGGCCTATGCTGTCCATCTGTGCAAACTGGTCAGCACCAGGCTTTCTGTGGATGCAGGAAACGGGGCAGAGCTGCTGCAGCCTCGGCACCCATAGGTCCTCTCTCTGGGTGCTGCTAGCTGTCTGAAAATCCTTGTCACCAATTCTCCTTCTGTGACAAGCCTGCTTCCCTTGTCCTTGGAGCAGGTCTGCACCTTGGCAAGGGTGGAGCAGGATGTACAGGTACTCAGGGAGAGAACCCTGACTCCTATCAGTTCCCAACCCTTGGGTGTGGCCTAGCAGCTCCATCAGTGTGGCGACATTGAATCAGGATCCACACACCTGTCGTAATTGGTCCTGGCCGTCACCTTAACTGTGCTGAGAGGTGGACTGGAAATGGTGAGATGCAGCTCTGAGCATGCGTGTGATGGCATTTCCAGAGAGATCTAATATGCCCTGGTGCCTCACTCAGTGTTCCTGCACAGCCTGCTGCCCACCCTGCCTGCCAGCTCTCTTCTGCACAGGGATGTCTCCCCTGATACTGCATTGTGCTTTTATGCCAGAGTGCTAGGACAGCCCTAGGAGACCCGAACTGGGTAGAGCTGAGAAGGCCCAGCTCCGAGCGGGCTGGGGGCGTGGGTGACCCCCCTGAGCCAGGATGCAAGTATCTGTCAGTCATAGCTCCAGACTCACTTCCCCAGTGGCCATAACCCAGCCATGGCCTCAGCTTAGTCAGGTCCGTGCTGTGGGGTCTGAGGATGTCCTCAGCCCTCTGCCCGTGGACAGTATCTGGTAGACCCTGAGAAGGCTGTGGGCTCTTATGCAAGGGTTCATGGTCAATTGAACTCACAAACTTGGAGCAGCAACATGGCTGTGACCCACTAGGATGTGGCCTCTCGGTGACCAGGTGATGATGTTCATGAGATGATGGAAGAGCATGTGGCCACTTGGCAGGGGGAAGGTCACCTAAAGGCCCTGCAGACTTTTGAGACAACAGACTCCAAGGAATTGGAATGTCCCTGGGAGTTTCATGCCGGAAGAAGGAAGAGGCTGAGCCTGATCCTAGCCAGAGGAGGAGTTTGCCTCCCAGAATACCATGCAGGAGCCACCGGAGCCCAATCGAGGATGGTGGGCAGGACGACAGCTTGACCAGCATTGCTGGCTGGGCATACCTGCTACCCTCTACTTCAGCTTTACCCTGGTGCCAGAACACTGAAGATGGACTCGGGGGGCGGGTGTTTTCACTGGCCCTCTCCTGCTCTTCCCAGGGTGGCTGCACTTTTTAAAAACAATCCCCTGTCTCTGCTGTTCACCGGTCCTTGTATAATTGGTACCATCAAGGCCAGTGGCAAGCCTGGTATGTGAGGGCTGCAGGGCTCTGAACCTGCTGCTAGAGAGAGTCTTAGCTGAGAGCCCAGAGACATGAAAAGCTGTCAAACGCGGCTGGACAGGTCTGGACAGTTCCTTCCCTGTGGCCACATGGGCATCTGGAGGCGGCTCAGTGGTTAAGAGCACTGACTGCTCTTCTAGAGGACCCGGGTTCAATTCCCAGCACCCACATGGCAGATCACAACTGTTCTGTAACTCCTCACATAGACATACATGCAGGTCATGCACCAATGCAAATAAAGTAAAAATAAATGAATTATTAAAAAAAAAAAGACTGAACTCTGGGCCACCTTAGCGTCTGAGAAAGGGGTTCATCCCTATCTCCCCCAAACCCAGCCATGGTGAAAGACCAAGGTAGCATTCACTAGGCATCAGGGACAAGCTGATAAAGGCACAAAGTTGCCCAGCCCTTTGGATAGGCCGGAATAAAATATCTAATAAAGCCAATCACTCAAGTGTGAGCTCACTATGAAGATGTAGGAATTGGCCTCAGAAGACACAGTCTTAGGTTCATGGTCTTGGAACACATGGGTCTTTTGTCACCTCACACTCCCCTTTCCCCACAACCCAGTGACTCCGGAATATCTAATCTATAGAAAGAGATGAGGGGACAGAACACCAAGACTCAGCCCGTGTCACCCATGGGAGCTACACAGCGTATGTTCCACAGACAGAACCCAGAACCTCCTGAAATGGAGGCAGGGGTGTGAAGCCATGTGTCTTGTCTGGGGACACATGCATCAGTACTGTGTGAAGACATGGAGAATGTCACCTCTTAGTGTATTTCCCAGGGAAATGGCTGGGGACTTTTCCTAAGTGTTACTGTGGAATAAATGACCCATTAGAACCCCCCACCCCCAGCTTAGCTGGAATTCATAAATTCCACGAACAGTTTTATAGCTTCACACCGCTTCCCTGGCACAGTTCCCCACCTCAGAAAAGCTGAGGGCAGCTGGCAAGAGGCATCCACCTGACCTCAACACAGGCTTCCAGCAGTGACCCATACGCCCAGCCCTCTCCCATTCTAGAACTCACTGCTGTGATCTTGGATTTCATCCTTCCTCGGGTGCTCAGCACTCCCTGTCACCCAAGGACTACAATGTCGTAAAACGACAACATCACTGAACAAAACTACACCCCAACTTCCCAAGAAGACGCTGTATCATATTCTGAGTCTCCCTCCCCAAAGCAGAATTTGACCAAGTGCAGGCACTGTCCTGTCCCCAACCACACTTCAACCAGCAGAGTCCTCCGAGTCCAGGCTGCAAAAGTCTTTATCAGGAACACCCTTCGTGACACAGGTGACCGTCTCGGGCAAGGCCATTAAGGACAGAGCCTCCTCTGGAATGCACTGCCAGACACACACACACACACACACACACACACACACACACACACAGAGAGAGAGAGAGAGAGAGAGAGAGAGAGAGAGAGAGAGAGAGAGAGATAGAGAGAGAGAGAGAGAGAGAGAGAGCGAGCCATATTCCAGGCCATATCCCCAATGGTGCAAATTACCCAATCATCATAGAAAACTGTCAGGTATGGAACAAGAGAGGCAGGCCGTGTATCAGCCAATGTGGCCCTGTGACTACAGACCTAGCTGTGTGCTCTGCATAGACACTCAGAGCCCTCTGACCTGGGTCACTTGACATCAGGAAATAAACACCAGAGGAAGCTGTTGCTTACAGACACACTGGTCTCTGATGAGTTTCTCGTTGTTTTGGTGGTGGTAGTGGTAGTGGTGGGGTTTTTATTTGTTTGTTTTGTTTTGTTTTGCTGTTTGCTTTTTTAAGGCTTTGCGGCAGGGTCTCAATAGCTAGTCCAGACTGGCCTCAACCTTGAGACCTGCATGCCTCAGCCTCTCTGACTTCTGATGAGATCTTACAGTGATTCTCCACTGGCTCTTCCTTTCTCAGCTCCCCAGTAGCCATTGGTAGAGGATGGTGCCTCCAGCTGGTCCCAAAGGGTATGGCCACCAGGCCTCCACCCATGGCTGACATCTTGCACACTGGCAGAGGTGGATCTTTGAGCTACCAGCTTTGCTACCTGTTTCTCTCTCCCAGAAACCAGGTCTCAGATTCCCACAGTCTCTCCACCTGGACAGAAGGTGCCAGAGAGCCTGTGGCAACCTTACCACTCTCAGAGTTGAGCTCCCCACCTCGCCCTTGAGCTCCCAGCAAGCCCTGCCCCCCAGACCACCCAGGTCCAAAGCTGTGCTTGGTCAGGAAGAGGAACTTCCCATAATGCACACAACAGGAAGAAAGGTGTGTCTCCCTCTGGGAAAACACAGGTTGGAGGATAAAAGGCCCACAGTCCAGCACCTCACACACACTCACACTCAACACTCACTCACTCACTCACTCACAAACTCACCCTTCTCCAGCCAACCCCGCCATGGCCGCCTCCACCATGTCTGTCTGCTCTGATGCCCGCACCATCTCCTCCTGGCAGGTGGACGACTGCCCAGAGAGCTGCTGTGAGCCTACCTGCTGTGCCCCCAGCTGCTGCCAGCCCAGCTGCTGTGTGCCCAGCTGTTGTGTGCCCAGCTGCTGCCAGTCTAGCTGCTGCCAGCCCAGCTGTTGTGTGCCCAGCTGCTGCCAGTCCAGCTGCTGTGCCCCAGCCCCCTGCCTGACCCTCATCTGCACCCCAGTGAGCTGTGTGTCCAGCCCCTGCTGCCAATCTGTCTGCTGCTCACCCTCATGCTGCCAGCAGTCTAGCTGCCAACCAGCTTGCTGCACCTGCTCCCCCTGCCAGCCGTCCTGCTGCATGACTCTTTGCTGCAAGCCTGTCTGCTGCACACCCATCTGCTCTGGATCCTCCTCATGCTGCCAGCAGTCTAGCTGCCAGCCCTCATGCTGTCAATCTTCCTGCTGCGTGCCTGTCTGCTGCAAGCCTGTCTGCTGCAAGCCCTGCTCCAGCGTGTCCCTGCTCTGCCGCCCTGTGTGCAGACCTGCCTGCTGTGTGCCCACCTCCTCCTGCTGTGCCTCCTCCTGCCAGCCCAGCTGCTGCAAGCCCTGCTCCAGCATTTCCCTGCTCTGCCGCCCTGTGTGCCAGAAGTCCAGCTGCTGAGAGCCAGGACCCACTGGGAGCAGTAGGGTCTACCTCCCCAGCAGCCTGTAGTTTCCACTCATGCAGACACAGCTCAGAAGAAAGATATGTACCATCTGAAGAGAAACCAGAGTGTAGCTCAACCACTAAGAAGGACCAGTGTGTTCCTCCAGGAGCGCTGGCCGCTCCCTTTCCCTCCCTGCCTATCTGGATGACCCTGCTTCTGTGGTCAGCTGTACCACTCTAGACCTCTGCACTTCAATAAAGTCTCCTCTGACCCACTCCGTCTCTATTGTGACTGTCATCCTGGGGCCTTGCTCTGGGGCCTGCACCCCTTCCATCCTCCCTGTATCTCTAGTTGTGAAGTTTAGAGTCATTTCCTAGACCCACAGCTCCTGTCCCCTTGTTCCGTACTCTGTACTAGGGTGGGGTTCCTCCTGCTCTGGTTCTGGACCTATACTTTCCCATCTCTGGGGCCCAAGGAGTGACTCTGATAAACCCGCTGAAAGGGCTTCATGTCGAGGGAGAGGCATGCTGTGGAGGGCAATGGAGGGTGTGTCCTCGTCCTGAGAGCCTAGGAGAAACTCAGCACGGTGGCCTTCCAAGAATTCCAGGACTGAGGGAAGCTGCTCTGTGGATCCCACCACCTCATCTAGGTGCCACCACAGTGTCTGTCACCAACAAGGCAGAGCTGGCCAGTATCTAACCAGAGACCAAGTACTTCAGGCCATGACCAGAGATGCTTATAAACATTATATCAGGTTTATGGTATCCAAAGAAACCCCATCACCATACAGAGGATGCTGTTGCTGACACAGGAGTTATACAGCAATACCCCACCACCACCACCACTGTCTGTGCCACATCAGCTTGAGCTGCTAGAGCGTCCTACTCTTGTATAGCCCACAGACACAATGGTCTGTCTGATTCCAATACAGACACATTGCCCCCAAACTCACTAATCCCAAAGGTGCTCCAGAGAGGCCACACTGTGGTTCCTCAAGATCAACCCCCACTTCAAGGCAAATTGATGTCCCCAGACGGAAATGCCTTCAGGTAAGCCACTAAGGTCATCCCTGACAGTGGCAGGGACATCCATTTCATCAGGTGTACAAATTTCAACTCAGAACAAGTGATATGAAGAACACAGGCAATGTGACTTTTACAGCAATGATTTACAGGTGCCAATGATGTTGAAGTGAGTGAAATGCTCAATAAAGGATTTAAAAAACAGTTGTTAAAGCACTCAAGGAGCTGAGACCCAAGGTTATATAGATAAATTGTTAAATGAAATTAGGAAAACTATGTGGACTGTGAATGAGAAATTCAGGAAAGGGTTTTGTTGTTGCTGTGTTTTGTTTTGTTGTGTTGTGTTTTGTTTTAATAAAAGAAACCAACCAGAAATCTTGAAAATTAGGAGAGACATGATCTGGATAAAGAATTCAGCTGAAAGCCTCAGCAGCAGATTCCGCCAAATAGAGCAAACCATGTCAGGGCTTGAAGACAGGTCTTTTGAAATATCACATTCAGACAGAAATAAAGCGGGGGAGAAAATGGAGAGAGCATGGGAGATCTTTAGGACACCATCAATCATCAGTGTCACCATCACTGGCATACCTGAATGGGAAGAGAGAAAATTTCAGAGCATAAAAAAATCTACCCAATGATATCTTACTGGAAAATTCCTTAGGAAAGATGTGGACACCCAGGGAATGAAAGAAAGTTAGTTCAAAGAACCTTAAACAGACTGAGAGAAAAACCCTCACCACTGAATATTATAGTCTGGCTGTCAAACAGCAGGACAGAAAATACTTAAAATATGCAAGAGAGAAGCACCTAGTCCCATTTGACAGCAACTCCCTCTCCCCCAGATCAGCTGCAGACTACTGAGCAAAATTCTGCAGGCCAGAGAGTGTGGAACAGTGTGTTAAAGTCTTACAAGGAAATAACTGTCAGCCAAGATTACAAGGCCAGCAAGGCTTCAGAATCAAAGAAGAAACAAAGACCTTCCCCAATAAACAAAAATGAAGGGATTTCATTGCTAAGATACCAACCGTACAAAGAGAATCTTATACCCAGAAATTGCAGAAAATAAAAGTTCCCTCAGAATAATACCAGAGAGAAATAGAAAAGGATCAAATACTATGAATTCGGCAAACCATCAAATCACAAAGACAAGTAAGAGAGGAAGAAAAGAAACAAAGACTACAAACAGCTAGAAGAAAAGCAATGGTGCAAGCCCATACCTTCATCAATAACTCTGAATGTCAACAGTCCTAATTTGTTAACTAAAAGGCAGAGCAGCTGAATAGATTGAAAAACAAGATCCAACAGCACACTGCCTGCAAGAAATTCACAGCTCCAGAAAGGTACACAGGCAGAGAGCCTAAAGGAGAGGGATGAGAGTATCTTTTTAGGCAAATGGAACTTGAAAACCGGCAAGAGTGGCTATGCTTATCTCCGACAAAATAGAATTAATACAAGCAGAAAGGAGAGACAAACATGAAATGACACAATGACCAAGAGGTCCATTCATCAAGGAGACTATTATTAACCTATATTTACCCAATAGTGGTTGTTCAACTTAACAAAGCAAGCAGTGTTCAACCCAAAGTGGCACAGAACCTAATAAAATGATGCTGTACCATGCAACAGTCACCCCCAGCAGTGGGTGGAGCATGCAAAAGTCAACAAATACCTGAGCTGATAGCACAGCGGACCAAAGGATGTGTGTGCTGACAGGCATCGACTGGGCATTCCAATAGCTGCAGCATACACAGTCTTTTCTATGGCACCTTGAACTTTCTCTAGAATAGACCCTATCAGAGGCTACAAAATAAGTCCTAACAAATTACAAAACCACTGAAATCACACCCTGTGTATTTTCTGGTCATAGTGGTGTGTGTCTGGAAGCAACAGCAAGCCAAACTTAGACATTCTAAAGTGCATGGAGACTGAGCTGCAGATTTTATTTTTATTTTGCTACATGGTAGCAAGTTTCCTTACAGCACCTTCATACATACTTAGCTTTGGTTGAGCCTCCTCCCTCCCTCCCTTCCCTTGCCCATGTAAACCATTCCACCCCCAGTATTGTCCACTTCCATGTTCATGTCCACATGTTCGGTTACCCCCACACTTCCTCTGAAAGCCTTACCACCACCCCCAGGTTCCCTTCCTAATTTCCTAAGCACCATACACATTCAGCCCCACAGAAGTGCATATATATAAAAACAAAAAGCTAGAATTCATATATAAGAGAGAACAAGCAGTGTTTGTCTTTCTGAACCTGTGTGGCCTCACTTAATATGATACTTTCCGGTTCCATCCATTTTCCTTCAGATTTTCATCATTTCATTTTTCCTTGTGACTGAGTATAATTCCATTACGCGTATGTACTGCACTTCATTGTCTTTAGTTGGTGGACACCTAGAATGAGTCCATTGCCTTCCTATTTTAAATAGAGCATCAATGAACGTAGATATATCCAAACAATAAGCTTCAGTTGGTCGAATGGCTCAATGGGTAAAGGGGCTTCTGTGAGGCTCCAGCAGACTGAGTTTGAGCCCCAGATCCCACAGAATGGCAGGAGAGAACTGACTCTTAAGAATTGTCCCCTGACCTCTACATGTACACCATGACACAAGCATTTTTACACACAGAGAAACACATTTTTTTTTTAAAAGTAAGCATTCAGTTCCTGAGGAAACCAGAGGTTGTAGAAGCATAATATAACAGACAGAAACCCCTAGGGCACAACAGAAGTAGTACTGAGTGAGGTTCCTATCAGGAATGCCCACATCAGAAGAAAGAAAGCCTAAAAATAAACAATCTAATGATGTACCCCAAGGTCTCACAAAGGCAAGAATGAAGCATATCCCAAAATGGTAGAGGGAAAGAATGCTAACCAGGGTGAAAGTGAAGTCAAGTCCCGGGCACAAGGCAAAGAGTCTGTGAGACCAGACAAGCCAAAGGACAAGACTTACCTGCAAGAGCAGGTGAGGCAGGTGAGGGGAGGGGAGAGAATGAGAATTGAAAGAAACTAAGTTTAAGAATTTACTGGTATCAGGGGCACAGAGGTCCTTGCGCTCACAGACACACACTAGGGGAACCTGGAATGCTAAGTACACAGGATTGTTTCTTCAAGGGAAGGAATGTAAAACCTGTTTTCTACCCAGAGGGCTGGAGCAGGCATGCTCTCTAGCCTGGTGACAATCCGTGTGGCCAGAGACTTTCGGGCACCAGACCCTTCTCTAGACCTTTCTTGTAAATTTACTTTCTCGGTCAATCTATAGAACCCATCTTTATGGAGGGTGTCATATATACTTCACAAAGAGTTTCGAAGTGGTCCTGCCTGATCTGTATTTATTTTACTTTGTTCCTCAAAGAGATTTGGTTATGATTTGCTGTGAACGTGGGATTGAGTTAATCATCACAAGAATAGTTTTCACCAGGTTACGCTGTGTTTAAATGTGCCTAAAATAAACAGCATGGGGTCAGACTTCCAAAGCTTGAACCAACACCAGCTACTAGTCATGTTGTGCCCAACTGCCTTTTTGCCTCTCGTGGCATATCACTCTGCCGCCCACAAAGGTCACAGAGACCCTCGCCTACTGTCATGTTCAATCACAGGGCTGAGCAGGCAGGAGGAAAGGTTAGCAGCAGGAAAGACAGGTGAGCTGACTACTCCATTCTGAAAAGCAGGAACCAGGATAAAGGCAACGAGATGTGCCCAGCCTCAGTGGCCTGCAGGACACAGAGGGCACAATGACCCAGCTTAATAGGATCCCTAGCAGGACAGAGAGGACAGCAATGAAGGAGTGGAAAAATACATGAAGAAAAACTAGAGAGATTCATAGCGGGACGGAGGTTCCCCAGGCTGCAGAGGAGCAGGTTAGCATTAGACAGGGGCGGGATTTTTGTTTTTGTTTTTTTTTTACACAATGCAGGGACTGGGCTGGATGGTCACGAGGGCTGCACACTGTGAGTGTGTGCAGTTCCATCTAAATGTGCCCTTTACAAATTCAGACAGTAAAGCTGAGGTATATTCTATTCCAATAGACAATAGTTGAAATATTTCCAGAAATAGCTGAAAACCTTCCCGAATATGATGGGATTCCTGGAACCTCATGTCTAAGAAGTCCAAGGAACTCCAGGAAGAAGGAAACCAGATGTCACCAAGGAGACACATGGATGCAGTTACCACAAGACAACTGAGGTAGTTAGAAGCTCACTTGTCCCCCGAACCCGAGGCCAGGAGGCAATGGGGTGGTGTGCTCAGAGGATGGGAAGGAAACTGCGTACTCAGAAGTCGACACTCAGCAAACTGTCCTTCACATGCAGAGGAGAGCTGGTACCCGAGTCCCAAACTACTCAGGAAGCTGAGGCAGGAGGATTGCAAGTTAAGAGGAAATATCTAAAAGAGCTGAGACCCTCTGAGTGCTCCGACATGGAATGCTTTCAGGGTACATGCAGGAGCCTAGGCTCAACCCTCAGATACATAAAAGAAAAAAAAAAGGGAAGGGTAAATTAAGATGTCTGCCTAGTTAAGAGAGTCCATGGTTCAAAAACCCGCTTACAATAGTTGTTTTTCATTCATGACAGAAAGTCCTCAAAGTGGCATTCAAAGCCACAGGGAGAAAGAAGGTCTGTCTGTAACATCTGTCTACAACATCTGGTCTCTAGACTCCATGGAGTCTGCCCCTGACACTTGAGTTCCTCATTTGTCACCAGCCACAGTCCAGGATTCTCTTCCAGTCCCTCTTGTTTACATAATCATGCAGTTATGACCCTATTTCCATGTGTGATTTAGTGTTTTAGAACTCCCTTCCCTTTAGTGGGGTTAAACCTTGGCCAGTGTGGGTCTCCATTGCCATGGTTCCCAAGGCTGGTTTTTCCCGGTTTCAGCTCTAATCTGCGTTTCCTGTGCGCTGCTGGCTCTGGGTTCCATTTGCACTTCCTTTTCCTGGTTCCTTGAGGTGTGAGTTTAGATGACTGAGTTTCCCTCTGGCATTGTTTTGGCCGCATCCCAGCTTGTGTTTGCTGTGTTTTCGTTTTCATCTGCTTCTCATACCTTCCAGCTTCTCCCCTGACTCCTTCACTATTTATGTGTGTCTTCTCTTTCAACAGATCGGTGAACTCTCCAGTTCTCTTTCTGTTTTGATATCTGTTTCTTTCCATCTTGGTCAGGGATGATGCCTCCTATGATCTCAACTATTTCAAATTCATTGACACTCATTTGGCTGACCTGCAGGATGGGGAGAAGCCATTGCTGCCTTGTGTGTCCTGTGTGACTGAGCGCCTTGCTCTCTGAGCCTTGTGTGTTGTGTCGCATCCCTCACCTGCTCATCCTTTCATTTCTTCGTTTAAGATTACGACACTAACAATGGCTTGCTGACATTGCCAGCTGTCCTCTGTTGAGTTCTCCATCTATCTTGAGGTCTATATGATGACAACCATGTGTTCTTGACAGACTGATCTCTGTGTTGATGTTTAATATCACTCACCACCTCCTAACCAACTCTGCGGCATGCCTGCTCTGCTCGCTGCTCAAATCTCTGTGGTTACTGTTTGCAGGGGTCTCGTCCCCCATGCCTCTCCTTTTCATTCATCCGTGTCTCAGGATCAAAACTGATCCACTGGCCAGTGGATGGGACCTGAGATGGTCACTAATTAAAAACCATTTGAGCGAAGAGAAGAGCCCAGGGCCGACAGCTTCAGAGATGAGTGGCAGCAAACTTAGAAAAGAATTATGACCTCTGCTGCCGCCGCTCCCCACCCACAAAACACAATCAAACCCACCCCAGCGGCACCAGAAAGGACTGTGCAGCACACCTGGGTGTCACAAATGCAAAGTTGACTCGACAGAGACACCAAAGAGTGCAGTGTCTCTCAGGGGACTGAGGAACGGCACAGCCGTCTCAATCATGCAGAAAAGACTCTCAGGAAAAGCCCGCATGCTTCTGTAGTAAAGAAATGTCTCGCAGAACTTCCTCACGGCAATCAGGACACCCACGAAGCCCCACCACTAACCCTTCCTAAGGTCAGGGACAAGGCAAGGGTGTCCATTCCCACAGCTTCTACTCAACACTGCACTGGAGGTTATAGGCGAAGCCATTAGGCAAGAACAACCACAATTACCAACAGTAAAGCCTTTGGGGTCAAAAGGTGCTGCCGGCGCCATGGTGGGTGTGTAGGTCAGCAGACTAAACGGAATCACCTGCTTGCTTCCTAAGGGCGGTGCCAGGACAGGAAGTGAGGGCAGTGCTCTCTTCGACACGTCATGCTGGGACAGTTCAGGGTCACACGCTGAAGATAGTACTACCTTCTCATGCCACATCAAAAACAAACTCAAAATGGATCAAGAAGAAGAAAGCATAAATCTACCGACCGAAGACTCAGCTGTGATGCCTTGGACAAGCCACAAAAGCACAAAGAACACAAGAGAAGAGAAATTAAACCACCAAAATTAAGAAAGCATTGGGAGCAGGGCATGGTGGTTCCTGCCTTAATCTCAGCACTTGGGAGGCAGAGCCAGGCAGATCTCTGTGAGTTCGAGGCCAGCCTGGTCTATAAAGTGAGTTCTAGGACAGCCAGGGCTCTGTTACCCAGAGAAACCCTGTTGAAAAACCAAAAAAATAAATTAAAATAAAAATTTTAAAATTAAAAAGCACTGGGCATCAAGCGACATTATTAGAGAATTCAATGACAACCCTCAAAACACAGACATTCCAGGAACCTGCTACCCAGAATCCATCAAGAATTCCATGGCGGGAGAGACAACCCAATCTAACAAAAGACCATCCAAATTTTTTTTGGCATTTTAGAGATAGGGTTTCTTTGTGTAGCTTTGTGTCTTTCCTGGATCTCGCTCTGTAGCCCAGGCTGGCCTCGAACTCACAGAGATCCACCTGCCTCTGCCTCCTGAGTGATGGGATTAGAGGCGTATGCCACCACCGCCCGGCCAATTTTTTTTTTTAAAGACAATGCAATGTTAAGACTATGCATAGGTCTTTAGTGGCCCCTTCCCTAAAGAATATGTATGTGTGTGAGTGTGTGTGTGTGTGAACATATATACATACACACACGTGTACACACACACACACACACAGTGGTGGGTACTTGGAGCCCAGTGCCAGGTCATTAGACATGAACTAGAAAGTCTGGCAAGCAGGGAGCCAGTGCACACCCTGGTCAACTGTGACTAAACACACACATAACAGGGTCTGAGAATGCTGTGGAGAAAGGCAGCGTTGTGCACTGTTGGGGGATACAGACTGGAAACAGCCCAGTGGTCTCACCAAGGCTAAGCACAGACTCAATGGCTGAGCTGTTCTGCCCGGAGGTCTCTGCCAAGGAGTTGGTGAAATGTTCAAACATCATGAGTGCAAGAATATTCATAGCCAATCGGCTCACAGTAGCACAAAGGTAAAGACAGACCGAGAGCCCATCACCCATTGACAAGAGAGAAGTGAAGTGTGGTGTAGCCACATAAGAGAATGTTCTTCAGCCATGAAGAAAGAGTGGACTCCTGACTCGGCTGTGACTGGATAAATATGGAAATGGGATGTTCAATGGCTCAGACAAGACACCAGCCAGGAGACCGCCATGGCTCCCCGAGGCTTTGAAGGTTTTGAAGCCTGATGACTCGGATTTTCAAAAACGTGTGTCTAGCCCTATCTTCTGATCTGGTCCTCTTCAGCTGCCTGTCTAAGGGACCGTATCTGGCCTCTGGACCTCCAGAGAGAGGCTGAGGGTGAGGCTGGGGAATGGAGGAGAGTGAGGTCTGAAAGGCTCCATGCAAAGCCTTTCCAAACTAGGTCCAAGGAGAGGCTGGGAGTCCTCAGCTGAGACCAGGTGAAACTTCGGGTCACTGGCAGAGGCCCAGGGGTCTCAGTGAGCCGTGGCTATCACAATACTATAACACATCTCTGAGCTCTGACGCTGAGACCCGGCACATGTGCAGGTGTGTGTAGAAGTCCATGGGACAGAGCTTGTGCGAGAAGCCGCACCATGTATCTGAGTAAGGAAGTCCACACTGTGTGGCATACAAGCTCCACTCTGTACAGCCAGGCCTTTGAATTGCTGAGCTCTGCTCCCATGTTACTGTGCATGAGCCTCCATCCAATGCTTTCTAGGGCACAAGAACCCGGGACACCCAGCGAGTGCCCACTGTGCCCAGGCATCTGACAATAGGGAGGACACTGGGGAGCAGAGGCTATGGGTGGGATGCTCTGGCCACAGTGCTGGTCTCAGACACAGGAGAGACAACTCTGATGGGCTCATCACCTCGCTCTCCCAGCCACAGGCAGGCTGGACCACCCTCTGAGGACAAGGCTGGAGGATACAATAGTCTTGGTGCTCAACACCATCACCAGGTAGCCTGGCAGGTGGCCACCAGGTGGAGGGCAGAGGGTCAGCCCAGGAAGGCCATACTTCCCTCTAAATATGCCTATTCTTAGGGCAACCAGCCCAACAGGAGTTTATGACTCCACGGAGCACCCTCCAGACTGAACAACAAGGAAGAGGAAGGGCCCAGAGCCTCCCGCAGCAAAACACACCTGGGGGATAAAAGCCCAGAGCCCAGAGCACCTCACACACACACACTCACTCAACACTCACACAGTCACTCAACACACTCCCAGCTCCCAGCTCCCAGCCAACCCCGCCATGGCCACCTCCACCATGTCTGTCTGCTCCGATGCTTGTACCAACTCCTCCTGGCAGGTGGATGACTGCCCAGAGAGCTGCTGTGAGCCTACCTGCTGTGCCCCCAGCTGCTGCCAGTCCAGCTGCTGCCAGCCCAGCTGCTGTGTGCCCAGCTGCTGCCAGTCCAGCTGCTGTGTGCCCAGCTGCTGCCAGCCTAGCTGCTGTGCCCCAGCCCCCTGCCTGACCCTCATCTGCACCCCATTGAGCTGTGTGTCCAGCCCCTGTTGCCAATCTCCCTGTACCAGCTGCTGCTCACCCTCATGCTGCCAACAGTCTAGCTGCCAGCAAGCTTGCTGTACCTGCTCCCCCTGCCAGGCATCTTGCTGTGTGCCAGTTTGCTGCAAGCCTGTCTGCTGTGTGCCAGTCTGCTGTGGATCCCCCTCATGCTGCCAGCAGTCTAGCTGTGAGCCCTCTTGCTGCACCTGCTCTCCCTGCCAGCCATCCTGCTGTGAACCAACATGCTGTGAGCCTTTGTGTTGTGAACCTGTCTGCTGCACGCCTGTCTGCTCTGGATCATCATGCTGCCAGCCATCCTGCTGTGTGCCCGTCTGTTGCAAGCCTGTCTGCTGCACACCCATCTGCTCTGGATCCTCATGCTGTCAATCTTCCTGCTGTGTGCCTGTCTGCTGCAAGCCTGTCTGCTGCAAGCCCTGCTCCAGCGTGTCCCTGCTGTGCCGCCCTGTGTGCAGACCTGCCTGCTGTGTGCCCACCTCCTCCTGCTGTGCCTCCTCCTGCCAGCCCAGCTGCTGCAAGTCCTGCTCCAGCGTGTCCATGCTCTGCCACCCAGCCTGCTCCAGACAAGTCAGCTGTAGCCTCTCTTCTGGCCAGAAGTCCAGCTGCTGACCCCAAGTGCTCCTCTGGGGTACTGTCCGGCACAGGCTGCTCTGTACTACTCTAACCGTTCCCAGCCTCTAGCCTTGACCACAGAAGATTAGCCATGGCCATCCAGAAGGTGGTTGGCTCCTGAGTCCTTCCCTGAGGCTGCCTGAATGGAGCCCCACTGCCTCCTTAGGCCCTAAGTCATGAGATTAGTCCCAACTCCAGCAGTCTTAGCCTTACCTGGGCTCTCACTGCATATATCCTGATAAGCCTGCCTTTGGGGCCTGCGAAGGTAGTTCAATGGTTAAGACACTTACGCTCTTGCAAAGGACCAGAGTCCTGTTCCCAGTGCACAGCGGGTGACTGACAACTGCCTGGAGGTTGTCATTCCTTTTCCAGGGCATTTGCTGCCCTCCTCTGGCCTCTCTGGAAACCTGCACTCATCTGTACACACACACACACACACACACACACACACACACACACACACACACACACACTTAAAAAAAATAAATCTTTCAACTTGCCGCTGTCTCCTACCGACCTGTGTCTTGTGTGTGGTGTGGGGTGGATGGGCATGAAGGACCAGGCTTCATGCAGCAAGTGGGACCTACCTCAAGGGTACACGATGACTCTCAGAGTAGCTCCTTGGTATCTGAGGTTAGGAATGTGGGGGAAAATGACTACCTGGTAGCCATGGACCCCTGAGCCACACCTGTTCTTCCCAGCCCCACAGCTGATCTTGAGTATGACCCTCCTATCAGAAGCCACATCCCCAGCCTCCTCTGGGGAGACCAGCCCTTTATGGCAGTTGCTCATTCTGCCTCTAGCTTTCCCTGTAACTCTATCCTCCCCAGGATCCACATCTCAACCAGGGCTCCAGCTCCAGCCAGGATTCTGAAGCCCCAAGAATGACAGCCTCCTGCAGTCTTCTGGGTGCCTCCTGCCAATCAACCCAGCCCTCCTGGATTCTAACACATTTCCTTCAGCCCTGCTGCCCTGCAGCCCTTCCAAGCAGCTTCTCCACACAGTGTGGAACTGATGTCCCTCCTTGCTGCTTGGCATGCCAGACCCAACATTTCACCCTGCCCAAGCACAGGGACCTCATGAGTGGATGCTGGGTAGAGTGTGATGATTAATACCACCAACTTGACAAGATATATAGTCACCTTGGAAACGATCTGTCAGCATATGTGGTGTCCCCTCCTCAGGCCAGAAGTCCAGCTGCTGATCCCCAGTCCTTATCAGGGATACTGTCCCCCACAGCCTGCTTCTCTACTACTCTAGTTTTTCCTGCCTTCTAGACTTGACCACAGAGGACTAGCCACTGGCCTCCAAAGGCTCATGTGTTTGAATGCTCAGTTCCCTAAGTGGTGGAACTGTTTGGGAAGGATTAGGAGGTGTGGCCATGTTGGAGGTGGTGTGGCCATGTTGGAGGAGGTGTGGCCATGTTGGAGGTGGTGTGGCCATGTTGGAGGTGGTGTGGCCATGTTGGAGGTGGTGTGGCCATGTTGGAGGAGGTGTGGCCATGTTGGAGGAGGTGTGGCCATGTTGGAGGAGGTGTGGCCATGTTTGAGGAGGTGTGGCCATGTTGGAGGAGGTGTGGCCATGTTGGAGGAGGTGTGGCCATGTTGGAGGAGGTGTGGCCATGTTGGAGGAGGTGTGGCCATGTGGGGGAGGTGTGGCCATGTTGGAGGTGGTGTGGCCATGTTGGAGGAGGTATGGCCATGTTGGAGGAGGTGTGGCCATGTTGGAGGTGGTGTAGCCATGTTGGAGGTGGTGTGGCCATGTTGGAGGAGGTGTGGCCATGTGGGGGAGGTGTGGCCATGTTGGAGGAGGTGTGGCCATGTTGGAGGAGGTGTGGCCATGTTGGAGGAGGTGTGGCCATGTTGGAGGAGGTGTGGCCATGTTGGAGGAAGTGTGGCCATGTTGGAGGAGGTGTGGCCATGTTGGAGGTGGTGTGGCCATGTTGGAGGAGGTATGGCCATGTTGGAGGTGGTGTGGCCATGTTGGAGGAAGTGTGGCCATGTTGGAGGAGGTGTGGCCATGTTGGAGGAGGTGTGGTCATGTTGGAGGAGGTGTGGCCATGTGGGGGAGGTGTGGCCATGTTGGAGGAGGTGGGGGGGGGGTGGCCATGTTGGAGGAGGTGTGGCCATGTTGGAGGAGGTGTGGCCATGTTGGGGGAGGTGTGGCCATGTTGGAGGAGGTGTGGCCATGTTGGAGGAGGTGTGGCCATGTTGGAGGAGGTGTGGCCATGTTGGAGGAGGTGTGGCCATGTGGGGGAGGTGTGGCCATGTTGGAGGAGGTGTGGCCATGTGGGGGAGGTGTGGCCATGTTGGAGGAGGTGTGGCCATGTGGAGGTGTGGCCATGTTGGAGGAGGTGTGGCCATGTTGGAGGAGGTGTGGCCATGTGGGGGAGGTGTGGCCATGTTGGAGGAGGTATGTCACCGTGGGTGGGCTTTGAGGTTTCAAAAGTCCAAGTCAGGCCCAATCTTGGTGGAGTGAGATGCAAGCTCTCAGCTCTTGCTCTAGTGCCATGCCTGCCTGCCTGCTGTTTTACTCCCAGTCATGATGCTCATGGACTCACCCTCTGAAACTGTAAGCAAGCCCCCATAAAATGCTTTCTTTTATAAGTTGCCTTGGTCATGGTGTTTCTTCACAGCATAGAACAGTGACTAAGATAGCATGTCTGTGAGGGGGTTTCTAGATTGGGTTGACTGAGCTGGGACTACCCACCCTAAATGTGAGTAGCACCATGGTCCTGGTCTCTCTCTCTCTCTCTCTCTCTCTCTCTATCTATCTCTTTCCTTCCTGGCTGCAGACGCAGCTGACCAGCTGCCTCACTCTCCTGCCACTGTGCCATCCCCACTATGACGGACTGTGTCCCCAGGAACTGTGAGCCATGCAAACCTTTTCTTCTCTGAAGTTGCTTCCTGTGAGGTGTTTTGTTACAGCAACAAGAAGAACGAATAACACACTGGGTGACACCAACGGTGCCACCAGACCCAGGTCCTCACACACAGGCCTCCTGTGTTCAGGGAGCCACCTCCCTCCCCTCACTCAGAAGACCACCCGAGATAACCACCAGGGGCATCCCAGCACCAGAGACCAAATGACACAGTGTTGTCCACCTTCCTGAGGGCCAAATCTATGTGGCCATAGATAAGAGGTTCCAGAGGGCCATGATGGTCACATCCTGCTGTAGGTGTTGAGTAGCCAACAGGTAAGGCTCCACTTCCCCCAACATATGTCTGTCCCTCTTTGGTGCCCAGTGGCCATGGGGTTGGCACAGAAGCCGGAAAGGAAAGGACTCACTGTGACCTCTGTCTGCCACCCTCACCTCTGCATGCTGACACCTAAAACACAGGGCCTCACCTGCTTAGTGACCCTTGGTGCGCCAGCCAGGAAGTGTGCCCCCTGTCTCCTAGGAGCCTCCTTCCTTGTTGGCCATATTAGAAGACAGCTTCCAAAGCTGTTAATCACAGGGTGACCCTGGAACTCTGCCAGCCCAGGCCCAGGCATCATCCTGGGAGAAATGAGAACATCCGTCCATCTAGAGCAGTGTGCGCTGAGGTTCTGGCAGCAGACAACAGGGAATTATTCAAGTGTCCATCAGCAGGGGAGTAGATAAATGTGTGTGGACTGCCCGTACAGGAAACATCCCATGGCTGTGGAGGAGCCAGCCAGGTGGAGCCACCTTGGGGAGCGCCATGCTTGATGAGACGGCACGAGGCCACGTGTGGAGCGTGCATAACAGGGACTTTGGAGACGGACAGCAGGTGCACAGACCAGTCAGACAAATGCCCGGCGCAGAGAGCCGAGGGGGCCAAGTCCTCTTGACTCACGGTTTCAGAGGGCCCAGCTCTCACCCCGTTCATTCTGAGTCTATGATAAGACAGAACGCCACACAACCCCAAGCACAGGGCCAAGGCTGCTTCCCTCATGGCTTGCAGGAAGCAGAAATGAGGAGGGGCAGGAAGAACCTGGAAAGGCCCACATCCAGTGGCCTACTTCCTCCAGTAAGGACAATGACCTAATGTTTTGTTCAGCTCCCCAGCAGCACCACCACCTGGAGACCAGGCATTCAACACATGAACTTGGGGGGGGGGGACATTCTGTATGCAAATCATGACAGTGGGTGTCACAGGTGGGCCAGGGGTTGACAGAAAGACCACTCAGGGATAAGGAGCCTGGGGTGAGCTAAGGTACATACACTGAAGACAGCCAAGCGCTATGAGGATGTTCTGACACCCTTGGCCATGCCCTTGAAGCCATGGCTCCATGACACCCTAAGCACTTCTCAGGAAAACCACCCACAGGAGCCGCAGGCCATCATTAGGTCCCTGTGGCTGATAGCCATGTCCCTTCACCTTAACTAGGGCACTGTCTGAGAACATAGAACCCATGGCCACAGACACTTAAGGCTGAAGGCTAACTCTGAAGTTGAGCCTGATGGAAACAGGACAGCAAAGCCAGGTTCGAGCACAGAGGACAGCTGTGGGTACCTGGGATCTTTGGCTGACTGTGCCTATTCTTGAAGAAGAGCAACCCAGAGAGATGTCACCTCCAGCCCAGCAAGGGACAAACAAGCCACCTCCCACTCAGTCCCCTGTAATGGGGTCACTTCAGAAATATGACCAAGGGACTGGGACCCTTGCCACACACCTGGCTGTCAGCAAGAAACTTGGCCAAAGTTGGAGCAGATGACAACACACAGCCCAGGGACATACAGGAGCCAGGACAGCACCTGAAGACACTCGCAGGAGCCTGAAGCACTGGACAGGGCTAAGCACCAGCCTGAGGGTTTTCCAATGCCTTGGCACCTCCAAGGAAGCTAGACTCAGAAGACGAACTACGTACCAAAAGGAACAGTTACAACAATGTGCCATAATAAAAATAATTGTAAAAGCCTTTGTGGTTTATTTCTGCCCTTTTTCATTCTGGAGTTTTCAAACTTCTGGAAAGTAAAACAGGTAGACACAGGAGGTTGTGGACTAAGAGCAGGATGCTATCCTAAAGAATGAGGATGGGGAGGGAGAAAGGGAGAAGGAAGGTATGAGAGAGGGAGGAAGACACCCGGAGTTCTGGAAACTAAAGCAGCAGCCTGCAGGTGAGGGTGCTTGCCAACAGGGTGTATGGTGGATGGAGTATGTGATACAGCTGAAGTGGGGTGTGGAGGGGGCGTTGCTGCTAAGATTCGGATCAGGAGATCAGAACGGAGAAGGCAGGAGCCAGAATCATGGACGGGAGCACTCAGACTGTAAGATGAGAAGCTTCCTGAAGCTGAAGGGATGTGTGAGACCAGAGCTGAGGAAAGCATCATGGTGCTGGGAGAGGGGAGCATGGGGGCAGGGGGGTGGTGGCCACAGACGTGGTACAAGGTTCTAGAAAGAGATGAGCTCACCAGAAGAGCAAACCAGTCACAAGCCCAAGATGGTGACACACCTCTGGGATGTGGAAAAGAGTTTGGACTGAACCTTGGCTACATGGTGAGGCCAGCCTGGGCTACAGGAGTTACTGCCTAAAAAAAAAGAAAAGGAAGTTTCAGGTACACCCCTGCTGCTCCCGACACCCTGAGGGAACGCCCAGTCACCCCACAGAAGGAAGGCTGGCCCTCTCTGCAAAGCTATAGGATGCCCAGATCTGCCACGGTGGCCTCAGAGATTGATCTGTATGGGAGAGGGCAGGTGTGTGAGTCAGGACCTCTATCTAACCTGGCAGTGTCCACGTGATTTTCATTTCATAGAGAATTAAAATGGCTGGTGTGGCAGCCCTCACCTGAAACCCCAGGCCTGGGGAGGCTGGGACAAGGCCAACCTTCACAATGAGACGCTGCATAAGCACAGCCCCTGGGGGTGGGGGTGGATAAAGTTAGAAGCTTAGAAGCTTACACTGCTGGGAACAGCAGGCGCCACTGATGGAAGAACACAGAAAAATCGCTTACAACCAACTGCCTCCGAGAAGCGGCAGAAGGAAAGCACCAGCCCGAGGGGCCACGTGCACACTGTGGAAATAAATATTGAAGGAGGAAGGGATTAGTGGAGGCAGTGACAAGGGGACCCCACATCAGAGGCCAGCCCGGGCTATAGAGGCCCTGACCCCCAACCCCAAAGGAATAAGTAAGTAACAGTGAAATATGGAGCTGGCCTTTTCAACGGACCAAGGGGGTTTTAAAGGAAAATCTAATGTAACAAACACATCAAATGGGAGCAGGAGTGAGCGCGTGGGTTCGGGAGTTTTTAGTTTTAGGTGGACTAGGACAGCGTGGGACTGACACAATGAAGATTTTAGTCTGACTCTTCAGACGTGGGCTCGGGTGGTTTTAAAGGGGTCTGCCACGGGAAGGACCTCTCCTACACCATGTGTAGCATCCTGGAGCTGGGGTGAAGCCATGGGGCTTCAGAACTGTTCGAGCAAGACTGCTGGGTCCCTGGTGCTAAAATCAGCAGGGAGAAGTGGGCAGACGGACAGACAGACAGAGGGGAGAACGGAGGGAGAGAGCATGACATACAGTAAGAGACTCTGGGTAAAATGTCAGCATATTCCAAGTGTAAGCTATTATGGACGCTCCTTAAAGACTTCAGGTCACCCGGTGCCCCAGAAGTTCATCTGTGGACCTGTGGAAGAGACACCGACACTCCCACACACCTCGGCCACCGCAGCACAATTCACCGTAGCCAAGTGGTGGAGGAGCATCAGATGAATGGGAAAACAGGTTTAGTCTTCTACAAAGAGGAAGTGCCGCCATGTGTGGCAACAGGCTGAGACTTCGTTGACAAAGTGAAATAATGCAGGCACAAACAGCCCCAACACACTGCCGTACAATGTCTAAAATGTCAGCTCATGACGGGTGAACCCAGTGCACAAGGGTCAAACAGCCTAGTGTTCCAATCTGGAAACTGATGAACACTCTCTGTGTGGGGTCCAGCAGTCTGGGTAACGGAGGAGAGAGAGCTTGTAATCAAGGGGACCACAGAGTGAGTTCCAGGAAAGGCGCAAAGCTACACAGAGAATCCCTGTCTCGAAAAACCACAAGAAGAAGGAGGAGGAGGAGGAGGAGGAGGAGGAGGAGGAGGAGGAGGAGGAGGAGGAGGAGGAGGAGGAAGAAGAAGAAGAAGAAGAAGAAGAAGAAGAAGAAGAAGAAGAAGAAGAAGAAGAAGAAGGAAGAAAGAAAGCAACAGACAGAAGTTGAAAGACAGAAAACTGTCAGGAAACTCCAGTTGTCTCTGCTCAGGGACATGGGCACCAAGAAAATAGGCATCATCACCTGGGCTTCGAGGGACACTGGTTCAAACCCAGAATTTTGTTTGATTAGGGTTTTTTTGTTGTTGTTGTTTTTGTTTTTGTTTTTGTTTTTGTTTTTGAGACAGGGTTTCTCTGTGTAACAACCTTGGCTGTCCTAGAACTCACTCTGTAGACTAGGCTGCCTTGAACTCACAGAGATCCGCCTGCCTCTGCCTCCCTAGTGCTGAGATTAAAGGCGTGTGCCACCACCACCCAGCTCCAAATCCAGAATTCTATACCCAGCCAGACTATCCTGGCATGGGTGGGTGGGCAGGCAGGTCAGGAGCTTCTGAAGTGTGGCCACTGCAGGATGTGGAGTCTCTGGCCAAAAAGAAAACAAAAAAGGCTCAGAGTCTCACTGGAAATGCTGAGTGTCTTGGAGGGACAGGCACAGCTGAGGGAAGATGCCACCCTACCCAGGAAAGTCTCCCTCACAGTGTACACACAGCCTCCTGTCAACAAACCTCTGTCTGAGTCAACTGTGTTGTATAAGACTTGCATCTTGCTAACATTTGGAGAGGGAAAGGGGGTGGGAGAGCTGTTATTAAGCCCCCAGTGAGTTGTATTATGTAACACGTGTTTTTTTTATTTTGCCTATGTTTTAAAATGTTTAAAGCAATAGTAATAACAATAATAATAGTAATAGGTCCCAGTCACTCAAGCACAGGGAAACAACCCCAGAATCCATGGAGCCCTGCTCACCTCCAAAACCTCTCAAGGGGAGCAGCCTCAAATGTTTTCCAGGCCTTCAGCAGAGTCGAAACAAAAACAAACACAGGTGAGGCGTGCACTCTGCAGATGACCAGCACTAATGAGGGGCCCCAGCCAGCCAGTAAGCAGGAAGGAAAGCCTGAGAAGTTTCTCACCAGGACAACACCAGCCCAGGGCGGTATAAAAGCTGGCAGCAGCCCCTCATACTCACACACTCACACTCACACTCTCACAGCTCCTACCAGACCTGCCCGCCATGGCCACCTCCACCATGTCCATCTGCTCCAGTGACCTGAGCTACGACAGCCGGGTCTGCCTGCCCGGTTCCTGTGATTCTTGTACTGACTCCTCCTGGCAGGTGGACGACTGCCCAGAGAGCTGCTGTGAGCCTACCTGCTGTGCCCCCAGCTGCTGCCAGTCCAGCTGCTGCCAGCCCAGCTGCTGTGTGCCCAGCTGTTGTGTGCCCAGCTGCTGCATGCCCAGCTGCTGTGCCCCAGCCTCCTGCCTGACCCTCCTCTGCACCCCAGTGAGCTGTGTGTCTAGCCCCTGCTGCCAATCTGCCTGCAGCAGCTGCTGCTCACCCTCCTGCTGCACCTCCTCACCTTGTTGTGTGACCCTGTGCTGCAAGCCTGTCTGCTGCAAGCCTGTCTGCTGCACACCCATCTGCTCTGGATCCTCCTCATGCTGCCAGCAGTCTAGCTGCCAGCCCTCATGCTGTCAATCCTCCTGCTGTGTGCCTGTCTGCTGCAAGCCTGTCTGCTGCAAGCCCTGCTCCAGCGTGTCCCTGCTCTGCCGCCCTGTGTGCAGACCTGCCTGCTGTGTGCCCACCTCCTCCTGCTGTGCCTCCTCCTGTCAGCCCAGCTGCTGCAAGCCCTGCTCCAGTGTGTCCCTGCTCTGCCGCCCTGCCTGCTCCCGCCAGGCCTGCTGTGGCCTCTCCAGCTGCTGACAGGCTGAATCTCTCAGCCTTTGCAGGCTATGTCTGCTTTTAAGCGATTCTCCACTCTCAGGAGCCCCTGGAAGCCGCCCGGGGCCACCAGAGTCGTCTCACTATGGACTGGGGCTACACAGCTGCTGCCTGATGGGGTTTGAAGGTGCCACCTGGCCCCTCCCCCTGCAGTTCCCTCTGTGACACAGAGAGGAGCCCCAGATGCCCATTCTCTTGACCATGCACTCACACCAAATGTGACAAGTCCACTGCTGTGTTCAATAAAGTGTTTATATCAGGAGCTGTGGACTGGATGTGTGCATTTTCTGGAATGTCCTGGGTCTTCATATTCAGCCTATCATGGCCCTGGGGGCCTTGCCTGTAAAGCCAGGCACAGAAAGCTTCTCCAATGCCAAGTCAGGACACTGGGACAAAACCTAAGGCAGGTGTGTCTGTCTGATAGTCTCTTGACATGGTTATAGCCTGAGGACACATGCTGGAGGGTCTGGGGTTCCAGGTCAGAAGGCCATGATAAGAGGTTTCCACCCTGCCTGCCTCAGATCATGAGAGTGTGAGCTTCAGCCTCTACTGTGTCGACACTGGTCACATCAGAGCTCAAGGCCTGGCTGAGGAGGCAGGCAAAAAGACAGCCCCCCAGGATGGTGAGAAGGACAAGGCTGGGCTTCCAGTGGACCACTAACATTGGAGGGTCAGGTAAGCATCATTGAGACCAGCCAGGAAAGCCGGTAACAGGAAAAGACACTCTCCACAGGCTGCAAAGACAAGCTCCATCCTACCCCAGCTGAGCTCTCCACGGGAAGAGTTGAGAAGTACCCCCAAGAGAAGGATCTCTGAACACAGTGGTGTTGGGGTAATCTTTGTGTACACTGTGTGAAAATGTATGTCTGTCCTTCCCCATCTGCCTAAGGCACCTTCTGCGTGGTTTACTAAAGAGCTAAATGGCCAATGGCTAGGCAGGAGAGAATAGGTGGGACTTCCGGGCAGAGATGGGAACTCAGGGAAAGAATCTGAGGTGGGAAGATTCCCAGCCAGACGCGGAGGAAGTCAGACATATGGTACTGAGGAGAGATAACGAACGAGCCATGTGGTAGAACGTAGACTAATATAAACGGGTTAACTTGGGGTTGGGGATTTAGCTCAGTGGTAGAGCACTTGCCTAGCAAGCTCAAGGCCCTGGGTTCAATCCTCAGCTCCAAAAAAAAATAAAATAAAATAAAATAAAAATAAATAAATAAATAAACGGGTTAACTTAAGAGCTAGTTGGGAACAAGCCTAAGCTAAGGCCAAGCTTTCATAATTAATAAAAATCTCCACGTCATTATTCAGGAGCTGGCAGTGCAAACAAAGTCCAACCATAGTGGGGTCAAATTTGAAGTCACATTGTTCCTGCTTGCTGGGTTTATTCATGCCCTGCATCCAATCACTTGGGTATTCGAATACTCCGAAGACAATGGCCATCCCCTGGGAATAGGGAGGAAGGCCTCACGGCTGCGCTGCTCAGCTTTCTGGTGCACAAGAAAGTGCCGGAGGGAATCAGTGTCGAGAGAGGAAAGGTTGGCTTGGGCTGAGTTTCGTCTGTGATCTGTCATTGCTCCAGGGCCTGTGGCGAGGCCGGTGGGAATGGGAAGCAGGTGAGAGAGGAAGGAGCCAGTGTTCACAGGCCTCTTCAAGGCACATCCCCAATGACCCGACTTTGTCCTCCTAGCCCCATTCCTAAAGATTGTGCCAGCTCCCAGTGGCACCACAGGCTGGGGACCACTCCTATGCCTTCAGCACACAGCCCTTGGACACATTCCAGCCCAAATGGCCATAAGGTGTCTGTCTGTCTGTCTGTCTGTCTGTCTGTCTGTCTCTCTCTCTCTCTCTCTCTCTCTCTCTCTCTCTCTCTCTCTCTCTCCCTCTCTCCATTTCTCCTCCTTCTCCTCTTCCTCTCCCTGAGACTGTTTTTCCCAGGGACTCCCGCATTGTGACCCTCACCCCACTCCCATTGAGTGCCCCTCCCCACACTGGCAGTGTCATTGGGGAGATTGTAAGACCTCTAGTAGATGGGACCTAGCTGGGGGATGGGCTACCTCTGAAGGTGACACTTGATCCCCCCCCCCCAGTTTGAGTCCTGTGAAAGACTAGTTCATGTCAAAGACTTTTCTGTAAGGGCCCAGGGACCCTATGTCCACACAGAGCTGCCCAGTGAAGTGTTCTTCAAGGTGCTTCTGGGAGGCCACACAGCTGTGGTCCCAGGGCCCAGGCAGGCACCCCAGCTGGCAGCAACCTTGGTTTTGGGGTATTCAGAATTCAAAAGTCACAGTGGCCACACCTTTCATCCCAGCACTCAGGGGGCAGAGGCAAGTAGTGATTTTGAGGCCAGCCAGAGCTACACAGTGAGACCCTGTCTTCATGTCATAGAGGCTTCCACCGAGATTTTAAAGGAAAGCCTTGGAGGCCAGGGAATGTGCTATGAACAGGGTCACTCTGGGCAGCCCCTGAGAAGCTGTGAAGTTGTGAGAGTTGAAGCAGCCATCCCCTCTTATAATAGGACTGACCCTAACAGGGCCAGTTGTTTTTTTTTTTTGTTTGTTTGTTTCCAGGGACCAGTTTGCTAAGACCTCTGCCCCATATTACCCCACCATCCTATGTTGACTCATGTCTGACTTCAACCAGACCCTCAGGAAGTACATCCAGTTTAGTAGCCAATGAGGGTCCTACCCGACCATAAGCAGGAACTGGTCTTGCTATTTTCAGTCAGACAGACCCCTGACACTGCAACCACACTTGCTGACCAGATGGCATGAGCCAATTCTAAAATGATTCCTGTACCAGTAAAGGTCTATATCCATTCACTTCAAAGAACATTTAACCACAGCTGGAATCCCCTAATCCTGCTTAAAAGGAGGCTGTCTCTCTCGGGTCACTATTTGCTACTTGATCAGATGGTTTGACCCCAGCATGCTGGAATTTTTTTTAATAAATGCTCTTGTCGATTGCATACATGACTGGTGGTCTTATAAGGGACTTTTTGTGGGCCCTCACAATAGTAAAACCACAGGGGCAAGGAGGATCCTGGGTAGCTGGAGATGCCAAAAATGTGAAACTCCTGCTGAGGACAAGCCGCAGGGCATGTGGGCTACAAACAGCATGGCTACAGAGGTGGGGATGCCCGGGCCCTTGCAGCTCACATCATGACCCAGCCTAGATGCCTGGCAGGGCTGCAGGAGACAGTGTTGCCCTGCTGGGTTTCAGTCTTGCTTTGGTCTGACTTTGCCAGCCCCTCATTCCTCCCTTGGAAGAGGAATGCTTTCTCCACGCCATTGCATATCAGAAAGCATGTAACTCATTCCCTATTTTTACAGGAGCTATCTCAGACTAACCTAATGGAGGCTTTTGAACAAAGTTGGAACTGTGAAGGCTGTGGGGATTTGAACGCACTTGAGCCATGAGACGCCTAGGGCAGAATGTTCGGATATGAGTATGAAATATCACCCCCAGCCTCACGCACTGATGGCTCAGCCCCCAGCTGGTGGTGCTAATAGGAGAGTGGATGAAAACTGCAGAAGGTAGGGGCTGGCTGGAGGGAAAAGGTCACTGGGGTGAGGGAGTGTGGCTTTAAAGCTTGTGTTGTCCCTGGTCCTTCCTCCACCCTCTCTCTCTCTCTCTCTCTCTCTCTCTCTCTCTCTCTCTCTCTCTCTCTCTCTGCTTCTTGTCTGTCTGGGGGTAAATGGCCTTGTCCTCTGCACATCCCTTCCACCATGATGCTCTCCTCATCACTAGTCCAGAGTCAGCCGAGCCAAGGAAGGAACCAAAACCTTTGCAACTGTGAACTCAAACAAGCCTTTCCCCCATGAGGCTGATTCTGTCTGCACTCATGGTAGAAGGAGAAGCCAATTGAGAAGAGGGAGTCGCTTTACATTGGAAGCTCACAAGGCTGCAGTCCAAACCTGGGCAGTGAGGGGGGCGTGGGAGCCTGCTGCCATTGTCACTGGACTAGGGACAGTCACCACTGACAAAGTCATCCTCTGCAGCCTGGTAGCCAGAGACAACTCTCCCTGGGGTGTCTGGTAGGTGTCTGTAGGGTGAGGGAGTGACATGAAGTGTCACCGCTGGGCTCTGCTGGGCAAGAGGCTCCCTCAGGGTAATGACACACATGCCAGAGCCTTTCTGTGGGATGTTGGGTGAGCAGGGCCCCAGGGAGGGTGTCCCCCCCACCAGTCACATGTTTATAATACACAGAGCTCATCACAGAAGTTCCTGAGTGACTGTCTGCCACAGGCGAGCGGCACTGGTGCTGCCCTGTCCATAAATTCCCATTTTCCAACCTTCTGGGTTTCCGGTGTGCCAATAGCCTGCTCCCTGACACCTCCAGCATCAGAGTTGGGGTCTGGCAGCTGCTTCACCCCCACCCCGCAACCTTACCCCCCGCCTAACCTCAGGAAGACACAGATCTCAGACACTTGACCTTGAACTTCAGCCTCCTGAACAAGAGACAGTGGCTTCCTGTTGCTCTAAGTGACCACACAGCCAGCCCAGCTCCTGTCTCAACCCTGCTCTTCTTGTCTTCCCACCTACCCCAGCATGAGCTAATGCAGCCAGAGGCCAGAAACCAGGCCAAGGTAGATAAGTGCGCTCCAGGCTACAGAAGTGTGGAGGACTTGGTGCCTTCCAACACTGCAGACTTCCAACAGCACAGCTGAGGAAGCCGTACACCCGGAGAGGGTCTTTTGTGGGAGCCCGTTCTGGGGTTCCTCGTGGCTTTACCCAGCAGGTCCGAATAGAGGATGATCAGGACCACGGGCCTGAGTGCAGGTGTCTGAGATGGTCTGCACTTGGCTGTGCTGGGGGAGGAGGTCTTTTGCTCCACCCCCTTGGCGTCTCTATAAAAACCCTGGGCCAGAGACAGTCGGGGCCCGTTGGAATAGGTTCCAGGCCCTCTCAAGGCTGTCCTTTATTTTCTATCTGTTTATCTCCGCAAGATTCTCTGCTATAAATCCTTCTATCTAATATTTCCTGCAGCTCGCACTCAAGAAAACTCTGGGAAGCTGTGGGGGTGGTGGGTAAACGCACCACAGTCTTTTCCTAGTTAAGCACAAGCGTGCGCAAGGTCTCGTCTGGAGGCTCCAGGGGAGAATGGTTCCGGGGTCTCTCCAACTTCAATCCCCAGCTATCCCTGCTGTGCAGGGCCAGTCCCTCGGGGTCCTGCCGCCTTCTCCAGCTACTCTCCTGCCTCCCTCAGATGCTGTCCCTATGGTGACATTGGGCCTCTGCAAACTCCAGGATAACTGTCCCCCTCCCCTGTGAAGTCTCCCTGCCTTGTGAGAACACAGAGTAGGCTATTACTCTGCCCTGGATGAAGGCTTCCTTCATTCGTCTTTGCAAAGAGGAGAAGGCGAAGGGGTGGTGGAGGTTCACGTTAAATTCTTGGGCTGAAGGGGCTCCAGGATTCCAGCGGGTCACTAAGTAGAGATAAATAATTACCTTCGGGGACTCAAAATGCTAGCATGTGCATGCACGTGTATACACACACACACACATACACACACACACACACACACACACACACACACACACACACACACACCCCACCTCACCAAAGCAGCAGCAGGAAGAAAGGACAAACAAGAGCCACTGGGGTACAACAGCCCAGTGTAAGGCAGAACGTCTGAGAGGGGGCGACCCTCAGGGGAGGTCCCCCTGCTGCTGGCCCCGGCCCTGAGCCCCGCTGCAGAGAAGCCTCTGTGGAGGTTCTCACGGGCAGTCCTGGGCGGTGTGGAAGACTGAGGTGAAGAACTGCACAGACACGGGATGGGATGCCTGCTCCTGATGCTCGTTATATTTCTGCCGCCAGCAGTTCAGAGCTGGGGGATGTGGGGTAACCATCTGCTTCCTTTGCTGCTCTAGTGGCCCGTGGCTTTGCTGCCAAGGAGGCAGGCTGTGCCCTCAGGGTTGGGAGGTCTACGGGGAGCGACAAGGGACAGCCTGGTGGAAAAGTAGTCATGCAGCTGTCCCCACCTCTTAGCTGGGGTGGCTACAGAGGTCACAGGCCCGGTAGCAGGCTACAGGGCTGCAGGGAAGGAGCTGCAGGGCAGAAAGGGCAAGACGGCTGGCAGCACCTGAGGTGTGGCGGGTCCCAAGAACACACCAAGGGCCTGCGGTTCACAGGCATCCCTGAGGATGCCTGACAGAAGATAGGCCCACAAAAGGCTCGACAGAAAGGCACACACGGCGGAGAGGCCTGCACATCTATACAGGGTCTAGGAGGCAGCAACAGCTTCCACAGCCCTGGGGCTGGCAACAGTTGTGGGGGTACAGGACAAGGAAACAGGGCAGCAAGCCACTCATTCGCACTGCTGGGGAGCTCCCCAGGTTTTCTGAGTCACACAGTTGTATTTGCTGAAAGAACAAATGAATCCCTCTATCAATCACTACACAATTGGGTCAGTGCGGGGGGAGGGGGGGTTAGTATTGTCAACCAGACAGGCTAGAATCAGGGTAAGCCTCTGAGCATGCCTGTGAGGGTTTGTCTTGACTACATGAACTGGCCGGGACGACCAGCCCACAGTTGGAGGTGCTATTCCCAGGGCTGTGTAAGTGGAGAAAGTAACTGGGCGGTGGCAGCATCCATCCTCTCTGCTTTCTCGGACCCACTGCTTCCTGCTCCTGCTCCCTCAAAGGCTTCCCTACCGTAACCCACTGAACCTTGAACCGTGAACCAAAATAAGCCCACTCTCCCTTAAGTCGCTCCTGTCGCGGGTTTCATCACAACTGAAGAGAAACCAAAACAGGCAGCCGACTTTGTGGCAAGGGGCGACGGCAAGTGTTTTAAACTTTTTCGGAACCACATGGTCCTGCCCTTGTGGTCTGAACAAACAAACCTTTTGTTCAGGTTTGTTTGACACATATGCACACAGGCATGCTGCTGTCAATAAAACTTTATTTACAAAGACAGGAAGCAGGCCAAATTTAGCTCCTAGATCCTAGTTTCCCAGCCTCTGTGTTAAGGTTTTTCATTTTACAATGGAAAGTCAGAATAAATAACGGAAAGCCTTCGTTGATAGTATGAGGTGAAAAAGAACAGGGTCCTAAAACTCAATCCAGCCAGTGTCACTGTGGGCTCAATAATGGCTCAAGAAACAGCAGCACAAGATGCATGTAAGCCAAACCAGAATATCCTGTTTATGGAAGGAAGGAGAAGTTGGCCTCGAAGCCAAAGCTGTTTATGGGGAGCATAACTCAGGAAGACGCACCCCAGAATAACAAGTCACTGAGGAACAGGTGATGGGAACATCACACAGAAGACCAGCTGCATTCTGGGTAGTTTGGACATAAGGCTGGGTATAAAAGCCACCCCAGGAAGAAGCTCCAGACATCTTCACCCTCCTCCAGACCAGCCAGCCTCCACCATGTGTCACACCAGCTGCTCCTCAGGCTGCCAGCCAGCCTGCTGTGTGTCCAGCCCCTGCCAGCCAGCCTGCTGTGTGTCCAGCCCCTGCCAGCCAGCCTGCTGTGTGTCCAGCCCCTGCCAGGCATCCTGCTGTGTGTCCAGCCCCTGCCAGCCATCCTGCTGTGTGTCCAGCCCCTGCCAGCCATCCTGCTGTGTGTCCAGCTCCTGCCAGCCAGCCTGCTGCAGGCCTGCCATATGCATTCCTGTGAGATGCCAGGTGACCTGCTGTGTGCCTGTGAGCTGCAGGCCCACCGTGTGCATGGCTCCCTCCTGCCAGTCCTCTGTGTGTGTGCCCGTGAGCTGCCGGCCAGTCTGTGTGAGCTCCTCCTGCCAGTCATCCGGGTGCTGCCAGCCCTCCTGCCCCACCCTGGTCTGCAGACCTGTCACCTGCAGCACCCCCTCCTGCTGCTGATCAGTGTCTGCAAACCAGCTGCTGCCAGATGGGACACATCTGTTCTCTCCCAACACCTGTCATCTGCGAGGTAGATGGGAAGTGTGTCCAGCCTACCATGGAACTATGGAGAGAGGGTACAGAAGAATAATCCAGTTTCTCCCTGACTCAGCCCAACCCCCAGGGGTGTCCTGACTCCTGGTGTCTAGCCCTGTGAGCCAAATAAAGTGCTTTCCCGTACAGCTTGTGCTCTCTTTCATCCCCACATAGTTTTTAGGTTCTCACTATGTAGCCTTGGCTGTCCTGGAACTCATACTGCTCACCAGGCTGACCTTGAACTCCCAAAGATCTGCATGCCTTTGTCTCCCAAGTGCCTACATACTTTTTATAAAAGATTTACTTTTATGTATATGAGTGTTTTGCCTACATACATGTCTGTGTACAGGAATGCATTGCCTATGGAGGCCAGAAGAGGGTTCTGATGTAGGGTGAAAAGGGCCAAGGATAAAAAAAAGCCATGCCCCTGGCTAGACCCAAGACCTGGGCCAAGGAAAAAAACCCTGACTCTGACTTGGACGAGGACCAGAACCACGGCTTGAAATCCCACCAATCCTTGAGTTTGCCCCAGAGTCAGGCTGCAGAATCCCACCAATCCCTGAGCATGAAATCCCACCAGTCCCTGAGCTTGTGGGATTTTGTGGCCCAGAATCAGGCCACAAAAACTCACCAATCCTAAGCCACCCTGGAAAGCTCCACACACACAACATCCACCCCACCCCACCCCCACCCCCCCACCCCCCCGCCAAAAAAAAAATCTATATAAGCTCTGTACCCTGTTCAGTTTGCTGCTGTTTCTCTCCTGAGGCAGCCACCCTCCTGGACTCTTCCTTCCGAATAAATCTCTTGAGTGAGATTTGTTGTGCAGCATGACATTTTTGCCCAGCTGTAACAACTGCCACCAGAGCAGAGCTGAGCTGAGTAGAGTTGTAACACTTTCCCTGGGGAAACCCCTGGTGGAGCAGAGTTGTTACACTTGCCTTGCAGAAACCACCCCCTGGATCAGGGCTGTAAGCTGTTATGCATGCTTACAGTGACTTTGTGGTATATCCTTGCCACGATACCTTTCCATCTGGAGTTACAGAGATGGTAAGCCACCATATGAGTGCTGGGAATTGAGCCTGGATCCCCAGAAAGAGCAACTAGTGGTCTTAACTGTTGAGCCATCTCTCTAGTACCTCCATGTGCTTTTGAAGTTCTTTCCTTGAAAATCCATAACTAACTGTATTGGGGACAGCAGCCACTCCTCAGAGAGCCCTTTTCTCTGCTGAGCTGAGGAGACACATCCTTGGTATGAGGAGTGAACTGAAGCAGTTTGTCCTGGGGCCCACTTCCTGAGACTTGCATTGGGAAAAAAAAAAAAGAAGAAAATCTAGTCATCCTGTGGGTTGGGGTTCATGAACCCCAAACCTATGAACCACCTTGAAGTATTGTCACAGCAGACAGGGCAGAGCAGCGAACTCCTACCTCACATCAGCACCAAACACCCAGAGACTCTGTTGGCCAGCAAGAGCAGAAAGTGTGAGAAGGTGCAGAAGTATGAAACCCAGAGGCAGAGGCACCTGCCTCACCCTAATCCCAGTGAGCAAGTCAGCCTTCCGAGAAGACAGGGATCAGGAGCGGAGTTAGTGACCAGGCATCTGGTACAGGACACCTGAAAACTAGTGTGGGGCAACACCATTGAGCTCCCCAGCACCCAAGCCCAAACCACTAGGAGCCCATCACAGAAATCTGAATGTTTGGAACAAGGAAGGTAAACACTGAAACACTCGCACAGAGGCCCCGGTCAGATTCCCACCCACACAAGACGACTGACGAAAGCTTCTAAGAGAGATGAGATTCTCTGTGTAGTTTTTGCTGTTCAATCCAATCACAGAGAGTGAGGCATGCAAAAAAAAAAAAAAAAAAGTAAGGAACACTCAATCCCAATCCATCATCAAAAAGCAGAGCAAACCAAAACAACAACAACAACAACAAAAAATCAGACTCAAAAACGACACAGGTTAGGAGCTGGGACACACTAACTCTAAAATATCCCTCTTAAGTGTGTCAAAATATTACTTGTGTGTGAACAGATAAGGATTTAAAACTAAGACAGAGTCAAATGGATATATGGATATATAATCAAAGCCAAAATATAGCATGAAAGATGAGTTCCTTCATATGCTCAAGGATATACTTGATGTAGCTAAAGGTGGGGGTCACTGGATGGGAAGATAGGTCAAGTAGAAGTAGTCAAAAATGTAAATATGAAGAGAAAGATGGGGGCCTGGAAAGATGGCTCAGTGGTTAAGAGCACCGGCTGTTCTTCCAGGAGATCTAGGTTCAATTCCCAGCACCCACATGACAGCTCACAACTGCCTTGTAACTCCAGTTCTAGGGGATCTGACACCTTCACACAGACAAATATGCAGGTGAAACACCAATGCACATTAAATAAATAAATTTAAAAAAAAATGATAGAGAAAGATGGTCAGAGCAGGAGGAAGCAGAAACAAAATACAAAGCACTCTGGGATGCTGGAACATCATCTGTGGATGAAAGTATGTAATTAGCATGCCCAGAAGGAGTGAGACCATTCTAAGAGATACTCGATCATGTCTCACCTTGGCTATCTGTCCCATGGAAACAAGATGCCCAAGGGAATTGGGATTCCCAGGGAGGCTCTCGGTAGGAAATAAAAGGCTGAAGCCTGGGGCCAGGCAGACGGGAACTTGTCTCCCAGGAAGAGAGCTCATGCAGACAACAGATCACACCATCTTCTGAGACAGGCTGAAGCTGAGATAATGATGGTGTACTACAATGGGCAGGACTCCTTAATTATATATATATACCTCTTGTCTTGTATCTAAACCTTACCCTCATGTCAGGACCTGAAAGATGGGTTTGGGAGAGTCACTGGATCTCTCTCTCTGTCTTTCTTTCCAAATGTGAATCACAATGTGGCCACATTGAATCAATCCACTTTCTTCCTGATTTTTACTATTACTTGTTTGTTTCATTGGCTCATCGAGGATAGGCAGCCACATCTGAATTATTGGGACATCTAGGGCCAGGCTCTGACCTTTAATAACCCTGATAATAAGTAGTGTCACAGAAAGGAAGAGAAGAGGAGAGGAGAAGGGGGGTAGGAGAGAGGGGAGAGGGGAGGGAGGAGAGGAAATGAGATGGAGAGGAGAGGAGAGGAGAGAGAGGAGACGGGTGGAAAGGACCAAGGAGAGGAGGAAGAACTAGACAGAGAACCAGACAAAGAAGTGACATCTAAGAAAGGCTCCACAGAAATAAAAATACATAAAACACAGAGATCCCCTCTTGTGTGACTTTTCTAATTTGATGTGAATGTCTTGGAGAATTTGATGTGAATGTCCACTCAAGTGCCTCAGGCAAGACCCTGATGACAAACCAGAGAAAGTATTTCCCCAGTCCCCCTTGGTGAACCTGTGAGTTTACTGGGGTTCCCTGCAGGAGTGTGGGCAGCCAATGGGCAGCTACACAACCGAAGAGTCCACTCTTGGCACAGTTAACTACTTATATAGCCTCAGAGTGGGGAGGAGTCTCCTGCACCATCCTGGGAGTCCTCCCATGTTCCATGGGGAATGTCAACAGACCCAGGCTTGTAAGGGTCTCAGGCAGGTAACCACAGCTGCTCTGGTTCCAAGATGGCAACTGTGTGTCATCCTTAGAGGGCAGTGCACCAAACAGGATGTCTCTTCCTCAACACCCCAAATAGGATGCATCTTCCATAATATCCCCCAAAATAGGATGTATCTTCCTCAAACCAAAAATAAAACATGGCTACAGACACTTTGTTTAATATGTGACTGTCAAAACCCAAAAGTAATGAGGAAGTCATGAACTCACAGATTAAACCACAAGCTATGAACACAGAAGCAAAGGCAGGGATTACATCAGACATCTGATGAGAATCGCACGCCCTAACTGCTGAGGAGAAGCCATCCCACCCTGGGAAACTGCAGGTGTCCTTCTAAAGTGAAAGGATAGAGACTGATACGTCACTGTCAACAGACACGCACCATCAGAAAAGGCTTCAGGCCAAGGATGATACAAGGGGAGACACTGGAGTCCACACAAGGGAGCTGTAGAATGTACACAGTGGAAGTTAAGAACACTCTGGAGAGAAGGGTACTCAAAGCCGTCAGGAGCACATTTGTCCACAGCGGACATGGACACAGCATCAGGAGCAGCCGGAGTGGTCGGAACTTCTAGAGGGATACACAGTCACCAGAACATGGGCTGTGCTCCCAGAAACTCCCACTTCCTTGAGCAGAGAGGAAAGGCCTCTGCCAGTGACAGCTATGCCAAAGGAAACTCAACAGACATCTGTTGAGATATCGAGAGACTAACACTCAGGAAGATTTTAGAGGCCCAAAGGAATGGAGGCTTTCTTCTGCTTCCTAGAAACTGTCTTTGGGGGAATACTTCAGTCATAGTGCAGTATGGAAGAGGCCTTTGGGCCCATGCTGGGGAGGAAGGGCTGATGAGGTCTCCACCCTGCACTCTGAGCAAGGCAGAGGGTCTCAGAAGCCCTGACCCTCTCATGTCTGAATCCAGGTTAACCTGCCTTGTGGGGAGGCGTAGAGACGACGATGATGACGATGATGATGATGATGATGATGATGATGATGATGATGTGTGTGTGTGTATATAGGACATGAGGGTTCAGGGGTATCTGTAAGTGCACACATGTGTATCTGGAGTTTCTAGGAGTGCATGAGTACATGTGTGTACTAGAGAGGTTCTGTCTGAGTGGGCATAACTATATATACCTCTATGCATGTGTTTGTGCGCATGGGGGTATGGGTATTTAGTTCACTTGTGCATGTGCGTGTGCATATGTGTGTTGAACAAATAGTACATGCAAACATATGCACATTCAGGACAGTGAATCTCTGACATCTGGATTCATTTCTGGCTCAGTTTCATAAAGCCCCCACACACTCGTCACAGACCGTCTTGGCTGCTGCTGACTCATTAAACCATTTTATCAGCTTGCTCTCTTCACCAGCCTACAGCATAAAGGAAACAGCAGTGAGAGCTCTGGAAGAGATGGGGCAGGACAGAGCCACAGGCACAGCAGACCCTGGGAACCAAGGGCATGCCCATCCCTGACAGCCTCGACATGAACTTCTCACAGCAGTCTACATGAGACCACGGATGAGGATGCACATCAGAAATGGGAGGCTGGCACCAATGCACACAGAGGAAATAACCCTGTTTAGACACCGTTGGCAGAGACTTGAACTTCAAAGTACACGTCTGAGGCATGTGGAGCAGATACAGCTCTACTCACTGATAGGTGAGCAATGACTCATGACTGCAGCAGCCACTGCCGTGAGAAATCAGCAGAGCATCACTATTACCATGCTTTCTAATTCCTAATTTCAAAGTGATATGTGTTTTTACACTTCATCATCAGTCAGTGAAGGATGGGCAAGTGTGAACCACTGAAGGGAAGGTGTGACAGGGCCAATCACATTGTATAACTAAGATCCAAACACTGGAGAAGGACCCTGGAGGAAAAAGTCACCAGGACCCAGGATACAGACCCGAGAAAAAAACAGCCAGGGATAATCTAAGCACCTACTGCCCATGCAGCCCCTGTGCAATTGGACTGGAAAGGGAGAGCAAGGGATGGAAACACAAGAGACAGCGAGTCTGTGGCAGGGACCTGACTACTTCATCAGGCCATGTCCTCCACCAATATCCATCTCCTGAGTCATAGTGAGGCTGAATCAGAGAAAGCACTGGCCTGTGATCATCAACAGTCAAGGACCAGGACAGACGCACACGGCTGATTAGAAATGCTGCTTTATTTGGCACACGGGTTAGAGAAGCACCCTGCATCCAGGACATCCTTCAAAAAAGGGCAGGACAGGGAGATCTGGTTCATTCTTCTTCATGCTCTCTCCAGTTCCAGAGTGCAGTGGGCGAGTTTCCCACCCGCCTCCTGTTGAATCCACAGTCAAGAGTGGGATTGGACAGGACACAGTGTGCATCTTCAGGGAGGCAGCTGGTTTGGGTCACTGATCAGCAGCAGGAGGGGGTGCTGCAGGTGACAGGTCTGCACACCAGGGTGGGGCAGGAGGGCTGGCAGCACCCGGATGACTGGCAGGAGGAGCTCACACAGACAGGCCGGCAGCTCACGGGCACACACACAGAGGACTGGCAGGAGGGAGCCATGCACACAGTGGGCCTGCAGCTCACAGGCACACAGCAGGCCACCTGGTACCTCACAGGAATGCATATGGCAGGCCTGCAGCAGGCTGGCTGGCAGGGGCTGGACACACAGCAGGCTGGCTGGCAGCCTGAGGAGCAGCTGGTGTGACACATGGTGGAGGCTGGCTGGTCTGGAGGAAGGTGAAGATGTCTGCAGCTCCTCCCTGGGGTGGCTTTTATACCTAGCTCAATGACTAAACTACTAGAACGCAGCTTCGTATTTATTTCCTATCCTTTCTTCAGGTCTAGCCTTGCTTTTGTTTCTGTATGTTTCTGTTTTTGTTTGCCCTCAGCTAATTACATCTCTTCCAAGTTCCTGGAGAAGGTATTAGCACCAACAGTAAACAGCAAATCCTGCAGCTGGGTATTAGGCTTCTGGGACTCATGATGGATACATCTGGGCGTCAACAACTATGAGTTGTCCCACCCCTCCACCTCTGCTTTCTGCACTGCATGGAGCTCTCTCTTAGGCAGGTTCCACTCCATGCCTAGAGCTTTTGTTGGTGGATATCCCAGAGTCCTTACAACGTCAACATCCTGGGGTCTCTATTGAAACTTAGGTTTCACCTGTACAACTTCACACAATAATTTTTCAGTAGACCTAAGGTATCCAACCCTGCCATGGGGTCTGAGCTTAGGGGTGTTCTGAAACCTTGTGACAAGCCTTCATAAATCCCACAACTCTTGGAGTTTGCAAGCCTAGAAAACTATGTAACAATGTTGCCATGTTCTTCCGCACAAGATACAGTGTAGCCCCCCTTTGCCACCGCTGTCAAGGCCTCAGGGTGACTTAGCCTTAGCCAGAGAACCTGGGGATAAATTCCCTAGGCAGTTGTTTTGGAGCAGGGAAGCCCTTCAGCACATTTCCAGTTCAGGTTTTCTCCTTCCAAATGGATTTGAATTTTCACACCTTGGAGCCTTTGAGGAGTGGAGTCTAACCCAAGGTGTCCTTAACCATTTTTCCAGCACAGAATGGGAGGTTTCTCTTTAATGGTGCTAATCACCTCGGCAACCACACTTTCTGCACACTCACCTTGTCTACAACTTTAAACTGGCCCAGGCTCCTTTCTTTACCTACCTGCACATCCTCACATTATCTGCTCCTCTCACTGTGCACTATCTGAGAGCAGTCACCACACTACAGGCCAAACCCTGGGCTGACATCACCATGCCACAGACCAAACGCCGAGCTGACATCACCACACCACAGCCCAAACGCCGAGCTGACATCACTGTGCCCACAATCCAAGTGCCAAGCTGACGTCACGGTGCCAAATCCCAAATGCTAAGCTGTCTGGAGAACTCTATAAAGTGCATTAGCCCATGACTTTTGAATTCCACTTCACTTCGAGTTTTTTGGACAGGGGCAGAAAGCAGTTAAATATATATATATATGGCCAGACATATATATATATATATATATATATATATATATATATATATATATATATAGCCAGACTCTTCCACAAATGGCTTTTAGTACATTTCCTGATGGGTCCATATTCTGTTCTGCAGCCTCACCAGCAGTCCTTAGTGTCTGCCTCTTATTGGAATTCTATTCTTACACACTCTAGAACGGCTCGTTCAACTCTGCATACAGCATTGGAGGGCTGCTCTAGCTCACAGCCCCAATTCTTCTCCGTTCCTCCAGCTAGCCAGCTCTAAAGGACTGTGAACCACATGGCATGGCTTAACTGGTTGGTGCTGGAGGGTGATGGGATTGCCTGGAGCTCATTCCCAGGACGGCCTTTACTCATGGTCCAGTGGCCCAACACCCCAGAATGCAGCTGGTCTTCTTTGCATATTCATCTTCTGTCTTGGTGTTTTCTGGTTGCTATGGCAAAATGCCTGGGGGACACAGCTTAAGGAAGGCCGGTTTATTTTGGTTCACAGTTTGAGGGGACACCACCTAGATGGCAGGGAACACAGGGTGGCAGGAGTGAGGTGGCTGGGCATATCGAATGGTGTGCTCCCTCATTTGTCCTTTAATTAAGTCCATGACCCCAATACATGAGCCGCCACCCACATTCAGGATGGGTGAGGTGATTTGAGTAAGAAATGCTTCCCCACAGGCTCGGGCATTTAACACTGGGTCTCCAGTTGGTAGCACTGTTTGGGGAGATTACGGAAAGGCCCGGTTTTGCTGGAGGAAGTGTGTCACTGGGCCAGGCTTTGTGGGTGGAAAGCCTTGCACCTCTTCCGGTTGGCTCTCTCTGTTCTATACTTGCATTTGAAGACGTGAGCTCTCGGCTGCTGCCCCGGTCACCACGCCTGCCTCCTGCCATGCTTTCCTGCCATGATGGCCATTTCGCCCTCTGGGACTGTGAATCGAAAGAAACTCGCCCTTCCCTAGGCTCTCTTGGTCTTGGTGTTTCTTTCACAACAGAAGGAAAGTAACGGACACCGTGACTCTTTTTTCCTTCCTCAGTTAAACCTCTCTGGGAATACCTTCACAGACATGCCCAGAGATGTGTCTCTTAGAAGGGTCTACATTTAGGCAAGGTGACAACAAAGATTAACCATCACCCTGTGCATAAAGTGTCCAACTTTGGGCTTCTTAGGTGTGTCCGAGTGTGACATATTTATACGTGACTCTATTGCTGTGCGTAGCCACACGCCACTCAGAAATGCCCTCGAAAAACCTGCCCCTTCTTCTGTCTCAGCTCCCAGGACACCCCACCATCATGGCCACACAAGCTGGTCCAGACTCTTGCCGGCCTGCACTGCTTCTCTGTGCTATGTCCCTACTGCCTTCTACCCAGACCGGGGCAATGAGACTTTCTCCTGCTGCTGAAGTCCATGTGTGCCTCTGATGAGGCAGCATTGGTGTGGCTGCCACCTGTAAGCAGGCGCCCTGCATGTCTAGAGCATGCATGCCGGTGTCCTCCATGCCAGTGAGCTCCAGGCCCGTCATACTCACGAGCTGCCCTGCCCCAGAGGCTGCTACCCCCTCCTGTCTCCTCATCCTCATCTTCACGACCCTCCCCTGTGGCGTCACTGCTTTCTAATAACCCTTCCTACCGAATACATTGAATCCTGGATCTGTTTCCTCCAAAGCCCAGAGGAGAACTGTCCCTCCTTCCCAAGACTCCATCACAACCCTGTTGAATTAGGAAGAATCTCATCTCTCCCCTAAACCTCCTGTATGGTTGGGCAGAGGCACCCCCCTAAATCTTCTCTCCTGCTCTTTATCTTCCCTTCCTCTTGGCTTTCCGGAGAATCGATCCTGCCCCCTAAAATGTCCAGCCCTCATCTCCTTTCCTGTTTTCTCACATTCTGAACTTGATTCCTAGGGAGCCTGGGACAGGCTCGAGCCCATTCTGGGGAGGGAAGCCTTGGAGATTCATATTCACTGTCAGCCTACTGGGTTTTGACTCACCCCGGAGACTGAGGCACATCTCAAAGCATATCTGTGAGGGTGTTTCACGGAGGATGAACTGAGAAGGGAGACCTTACTTGAACGAGGCAACAGCCATTCCATGGGCTAGGAGCCCGGGAGAACGAACGAGGAGAAAGCCAGCCAAGTACCAGCATTCCTATGTCTGTGTAGTAGCCCATCATCCTGTGAACCGCTCCGCTCCACTGTGACAGACTGAACCCTCTGACACCGTGAGCCAAGATTAAGTCCTGCCTCAGTTGATATCATTCTGTTGGGTAACTCACCACAGCAATGCAGAGCTAACGAATGCAGAGGTTCTGTTAGAAGGTGGGAAGCCGCTGTGACTAATCCTGTCTGTGGGTCTCTTACACTTTGTCACAGGTCTGTGGACAGAATTTGTCAGAGTTCAGAGAGGTGGAGCATAGAAGCCCTGGAAAGCTGCAAACAGCTTTAAGGGGAGTCCTAGTGGGTGCTCAGAAGACAAGAATGCCAGTGGATTTCAGACAGGAAGGAAGCCTGAGCCCAGTGAGGTTTCAGATGGGAACGGCGACTCTTCGGGGAACTAGGCTAAAGGTCATGCGTGCATATTCCGGCAGAGAATAATGTGCATTTTTTCCTGTGTCCAGAATCTTAATGATATTGAGAACAATGGGGGCTGGTCTCATGTCCAGCCTAGTTTCACCCAAAGCTCAGATATTTTGTTTGTTTGTTTGTTTGTTTGTTTGTTTGTTTTGAGACAGAGTTTCTCTGTGTAGCCCTGGCTGTCCTGGAACTCACTCTGTAGACCAGGCCGGCCTTGAACTCAGAGATCCGTCTGCCTCTGCTTCCCGAGTGCTAGGGTTAAAGGTGTGCATCACCATGCCCAGCTCCAAAGCTTAGATTTACACCGTACAGTGGTCACAGACCACCTTGACTGTTGAGCTATAAAACTGCATTAGCAACTCACCTCTCCTCACCAGTCTGCAACATAAAGAAAACAGCTAGAGCCCAGGGCAGTCAGCAGTAAGAGCTCTGGGACAGACAGAGCAGAAAGGAGCCACGGGCACAGTAGACACCAGGTTCCTTGTCCATCCCTAGGAACCTCTATGTGAACTGCTCACAACAGCCTGAAGGAAACCAGAAAAAAGGATGCACACCAGAGATGGGAGACGGTCACCAATGTACACAGAGGAACTAACCCCCAGATCATAGATATCACTGACAAACACTTAAAAACACATGTCTGGGGCACATGGAGCCCAAATTCAACTCTACTCATTGACAAATGAGCGATGTCCCCACATGACTGCCGCAGCCACTGCCCCAGGAAATAAGCAAAATGATGCTTTCTAGGTTCTAAGTTGGAAGTGATGTGTGTTTATTACGTTATAATTGATCACGAGTCCATCAAAGATGGGTGATGTGAACCACTGAGGGGAAGGTGTTACAGGATCAATCACGTTGTATAACTAAGATTCAAACATTTGAAAAGTGCCCTGTAAAAGTCACCAGGACCCAGGATACAAGACGGCACCAGAGAGAAAAACTAGCCAGGGACAATGAGAATGTCTGCTGCCCGTGTGGCCACTGTGACAGATACACTGGCAAGAAGAACTGAGGGGGACAAGATGCAGCTAGGACAGTGAGTCCACAACAGGGCTGCACGCGCCTACCCACAGGGATGCCAGGGACCTGACGACATCTGCATAACCAGGCCATGTCCTCCACCCCATCTCATCTCCCAAGGACCTTAGAGAACGTTTACTAATCTTACATCCCTTCTGATACAAGAGGAGCCAGGAAGAGAGACATAAAACAGGACAGACATGTGCAGCTGAACTCAAAACACTGGTTTATTTCGCACCCAGGGTTAGAGAAGGCCCCTGCAGCCAGGGGGACATCCACAGGAGGTCAGGGTGAGGGGATGCAGATCTTACTTCTGTATTCTGTTCTTCCCCAAGTGTCAGAGTGGGACAGGTAGGTTTCCCATGTGCTGTACACACAATGCCTGGGGTCCAGCAGAAAAGTTTTGAGAACACGGGTGTGTCCCATCTTCACAGAGGCAGCTGGTTTGGGTCACTGGTCAGCAGCAGGAGGGGGTGCTACAGGTGACAGGTCTGCAGACCAGGGTGGGGCAGGAGGGCTGGCAGCCCCCGGATGACTGGCAGGAGGAGCTCACACAGACAGGCCGGCAGCTCACGGGCACACACACAGAGGACTGGCAGGAGGGAGCCATGCACACAGTGGGCCTGCAGCTCACAGGCACACAGCAGGCCACCTGGTACCTCACAGGAATGCATATGGCAGGCCTGCAGCAGGCTGGCTGGCAGGGGCTGGACACACAGCAGGATGCCTGGCAGGGGCTGGACACACAGCAGGATGCCTGGCAGGGGCTGGACACACAGCAGGATGCCTGGCAAGGGCTGGACACACAGCAGGCTGGCTGGCAGCCTGAGGAGCAGCTGGTGTGACACATGGTGGAGGCTGGCTGGTCTGGAGGAGGGTGAAGATGTCTGCAGCTCCTGCCCATGGTGGCTTTTATACCTAGCTCAGTGCCCCAACTACCCAGAATGCCGCTGCTCTTCCTTATTTGCTTCCCTGTCCTCCCAGGTTGGCTTTGCTGTTGTCTATGCTCCTGCTTTGTTTACCCTCGGCTTCATGGCTAATTACACCTGCTCCAGCTCCTGCTCTGCTTGGGCTCCAACCCATCCTCCCCTGGGGCCTTCTGGATGTGTATGTGCACATGGGGTTCAGAGTTTGTGCATTTGTGTGTCTGAATGTAAATGTGTGTGTGTAGCCATACATGTGTGTCCAGGACTGTATGTCCACGTGTGACCACATGCCACCAAAGGCCTGTTCCCTTTTCCACCCAAGCCTTCCCCAGTCCCAGCCACCTGTGCCACATGAACTGCCCCTCGGGCCACCTGATGCCTGTCCTGTGTCTCTGTGCTGCCTCATCACTGCCTGCTGCCCTCCCAAGGCCGTGAGAACTGCTGCCACAGATCCCCACAGTGTGGCTCTGTCGAGACGGACCCTGTGCCCTGTGTCTGCCTCCTGTCAGCTGGCCTGCAGTGAGCCTGGAAGCTGCCCGTCCCTCGGGTGCTGCCAGCCCTCCTGCTCTGCCCACTCCTGCCAGGCTCCTTGTGGCTCCTCTGCCTGCTGCTGCTCTCCTCTCCAGGCCCTCAAACACAGGACTCGCTGCTGTGCTCATGAGCCCAGGTGAGAACTGTACCTCCTAGAAGGCACTCCGCTGTGATCCTATTGAGCGTGGAAGGGCTTCATCTATCTCCCCTTCCTGCTCTATGATATTGTGAACCTGACTCTTCCCCTTGGAGAACACTGAAATAGCAGAAAGAGAATGGGGAGACCCAAGGCCCATGCTGGTGTGGTACGGTCTACTTAACAGTCCAGAACCACTGGGGTGGCACATCTCAGGCCATGTCTGCTAGAGCATTTCCAGGGAGGATTAGTGAGGGGGTAGACCTTCCTTAAATGTGTGGTGTTGTCCCATTGGCTAGGGACCAGGATAGAGTGGATATGGAAAAAGGAGAAAGGCAGGCAAGTGCTGTAACTCCTGATTCTCCTTTTCCTGGTCCATCACAGTTTGAAGGGCTCTGCTCCATAATGATGTCCTGAATTCTTAAACTGATGTTCAAGATAAGCCTTCCCTCCTCTCAAGTGCATTTTAAAAATAATCACTGCAATGCAAAAACATCAAATGCAGAAAAACTGGTGCTGGAGAAGTCAGGACATTGCCATGAATAACCCTGACCATTTGGTGCTCAGATGTCTGAAGTTGGTCTGTGGAAGGAATGTGTCAGGGTCTAGAGCTGTGGACTGTTGCAACCCTAGAATTCTGTGAACAATGCTTAACCTGAACAACACACCTTCCTTGTCCACAACATCCAACTCTCTTAAAACTCAGGCCAGAATGCCAATAGAAACACACTCAGACAGTAATGTGTGTACTCTTGAGGTTTCCGAAGGGAACAGGGGCTGTATTGGAAGCAGGACTATAGATTCTTTATGTTATATTCTGGCAAAGGATTATTCACATTTTGCCTGTGTCTTGGAAACACTGTATGAGTTTAAACAAATTTGGTGAAGGAAATTCATGACAGCAAAGCCTTTTTGCAGTTGCATGGTTGTTGCTGGCTGGTTTTAGCCAGATTTACAGTGAGTATCAGGTACAAAGGGTAGAGCAGAAGGATTTGGAAAACATGCCATCTAGCCAGAAAGAGAGCAAGCTGAAAGTGTGGATGAGCAGAGTGTTGTTGTTAAAAAAGACTAGCACCATTAAAGAAAAGCTAACGTCACCTACCTGCTCTTCTACTTCCTAGTAACCATCATCTATGGCCACAATATGACTTTACATCCAGTGAACACACAGAGGTGCATCCAGCCTCCATCTGTCACTCATTCCACTCTATCAGGTGCCTGCTGGAGATGCTTTTCAGGCATCCCTTCTCTCATAGAACCATGCATGCTCTTGCAAAGCATCAAGAATTGTACTTACTACTGGGGCTTTGCTGCATGGATGGTCTATTATGTCAACAAGCCCCTCCATGTGCTCCCCACACCTATGGAACTCAACAGGTTAGGTTAGCATTGGCCATCTTTATGATCTTCCAACTAGCAACGTCTCCATCCATGTGGCTCTTCAGGTCCTGTGGCTGATTGATGGGATGCTGGATTGGCTTTGCAATCATGAGGCATTGCTTCCCATGGCCTTCCTTTTTCCTGGTGGTCTTGACTCAGAGTGCCATCTAGACCTAAGGAAAGCACTCAGCTGCCCGAGGGAGATATCCTGCACATGCCCATTATTCCCCTTCCTGCTCTGAGAAGCTTCCCATGGGCTCAGCCAAATGGTGCTCTCCGCCTACTGCTCCACCATCTTTGTATGGCCATGGCTGCTCATAACCCACAATAAAACTTGACTACTTAGATGGGGGAGAAGCTAACCTCTTACACTGATGTAATGACAAAGTCACTTTCTCTCTCATCATGGGTACCAGGGTGGAAAATTGAAAGCTCATTTGAAAGACTTCCCATGGAGAAAAAGGAGCCTCGGCATGCCCTACCCATACCCCAGATGTGTGTGGAAGTATTTTTCATTCACTAAGCTCTCATATGCCACTGAAGCCATGATCTATGGGGGCCTGGCTGCTGTTCAACCCGGCATCACATCTGTGCCATCCGTGTGGTGCTAATTCAGCAGGCATGCTGTATCTAAGAGCTCTCTGGTCATGGAGGCCTGCCCTACATTTTAAAGAAAAGCCAGAAGATCCAGGAAATGTATAGAGGATTTAGAATATCTGTGAGGAGTCCCTGAGAGGGGGCTGTGTGGTGTCGTGAGGGTGAAGCCTAAGCTACAATGGAGACCCAAGAGCACTAGAGGTACCGAGTACTTGAGACATCTGCCAAGAAAAGCCACAGACAAAGAGGGGAGTCATCTGGACAGAGAGTCAGCAGGGCTGGTGGTGTCTAGTCCACCAGCCAGGTCATGTGGATGGGGCAGCCCAAGCCCAGGTGCGGTCACATCAGGACTTACCTCAGATGCCCAACATTGTGCTGTAGGTTTGCTATCGCCCTGCTGAGCTCTGGTTGATTTCTTCCCTTCTATGTCCCATTCTGTCCATTCTGGAATGGGGCTGTGTGCTCTGGCACTGAATGCTGTACACACGTTAACTTGATTTTGGGGTTCTAAGGACTCACAGCTAAGAGTTTACATCGAGAGAACCTACTAGTATTGCTTTTATAAATGGACATGCACCTTCAAATCCCAGGACTCAGGAGGCAGAGACAGCCAGATCTCTATGAGTTCAAGGCCACCCTGATCTACAGAGCGAGTTCTAGGACATGGAGGGCTACACAGTGAAACCATGTCTGGAAGAAACAAAGCAAACCAACAAACAGACCTGCAGTCAAAGTGCCTTCCAAATGTTTATGTGTCTACCCGTAGACTGACGCTGTTCTCAGCATTCCTCAGCAAAGCCTGTCTGCCGTGGGAAGCCAGGGACACAGAGACCTGTAACTGGTCAACGTGCTGAGAATAAGAGACTGTCGATTGCTTAGCCCTAGAGAGAACACCTACATTATCTCTTCTCAAAGGTCCAGGGGATGTCACAGGAGACAAGATGCAACAGAAAGAATGTCAGAGGATGGTGAGGAGCACCACCAAATGCTCACTTCTGGCCATGGCATAGCTACTACACTCATGAAGCTGCATGGTTACTGGACAAGACCGGAGCTGTCGACATGCCAGCATGGTTGGGGAGGAGCAGAAGAGGCCCCTCCCTTGACTGAGGAGCTATTGGCAGCTATTGGCTGTAGGAGGAGCAGGGGTCATTGCCTCAGTAGGGGAGCCACTTAGGTAAGTCCCCCCAAGTCAGTAAATAACTCCCCAGCCCTGCACATATTCATGCGAGCCCAGTTACACTCGGTGGGTTATTAAAAAAGTGTAGGAGGCAAACAGGTCAGGAAGATGAAGGGAGCAGAGAGAGGGAGAGGAGGATGAAAGAGGGGAATGGGGTAAAATGAGCAAAATGCATATATATTAATTATAATTATAATTATAATATATATATTTGCCAAAGACTCTATAAAAATTATTTTTAAATAATAGTTTTCCTTGAACCACTAAAGACACTTAACATCTGAGCTGTGTTGAAACTGTTGAGAGTACTGGGAACCACAGATGGAATGGGTGGGTTTTTTTTACCAGGAGATGGGCATGAATTTTGGGGAGCCAAGGGTGCAATGCTCTGATTTAAAGTGAGGCTTGTGGATATCAAGTTAACTTGGGATGACATCTGAATGTTAACCTTCATTGAGAACTTGACTGGACTTAGTATCTCATGGGAGACAGAGACAAGCCACTGGACATATCTATGAAGGCTTTTCTAGATAGGAATAATCAAGGTGGGTGACGCCATCCCATAGGCTAGAGGGCTGAACTGAATACAAGCAGGGATGAGGAAAGAGCAGGGCACTGGCATTCCCCCTTCTCAGATCCCTGACCACCATGATATGAACTTCTCCATTCTGTCCTCAGCCACAAGGGACTGAGCTCTGTAAACCCGTGAGCCAAAATGGCGCCTTCCTCTTCAAGTTGCTTTGTTGGGGATTTTATCAGTGTAAAAAGCAGCTAATACCAGATGGGCAAAGAGGCGTCAGTTCTGCACCCCATGCCTTCCAGTGGAAGTGTCAGGAACGTACAGACTCCCCCCACCTATGGCTCTGAATCCAGTTCCACCTCCTGCTTGAGACCACAGCTGTGTGTGATAAACATGAGTGTGCAGAGCTCATGAGTGTGCACGGACATGCAAGGATGTGTGTATGTGTGTATACATGCGAGAGTGTAAGCCTGTGTGTGCTTGGGGATGCATTCAGGAGAGTTAGTTAGTTCATGATGACTGGTTCCTTTCTAGCCTCCATTTTAAGTACATAGCAAGTCACAGGCCACCTTGGTTGTTGGGGTATATGATCACGCTGCAACTTACATCTCATCCCCGGCCCGCAGGTGTCACGGAAAAGCCTGGGGCATGACAAGGACAGCAGCAAGAACTCTACAGAAGGACTGGCCCAGGAAAACACCCAATACTTAAGCAACACCGGAGAACCTCAGGCTTGCCCATCCTGGAGCCTCTAGAGGGGATTATCACATGACCCTGTAAGAGACCAGGGTGAAGCAACCCACTGGAAATGTAAAGGCTGTCCCCAACACTGTACAGAGGGAAGTTACCCTGGGCATACAAACAGCCAAAAGGGACTTACACTTGAAAGCTCACATCTAAAGGACATAGAAATATGGCCACTGTTCATTCAAAGCCCAGATCTATAGTCACACAACTGTGGAAGCAGCTGCCCTGAACGCTGGTGTCACAGGATGCTGTTCTCGGTTTGTGTTGACTGTTTATTTATTACATATAATGGATCATCAGTCACAAGAAAATGGGCACCTTTGGACCAGTGATGAGCAGGTGGAGGAGTGAAAACCAAGTCCACATCTCAGATTCTGGCATTCAGAAGCTGGCCTATGGTGAGAAAAGTCACCATGAGCCACGATATAAAACCACCAGAGAGGAAAAAGCTGGCTGAGGACAGTGAGCATTCTCCATCCAGGAAGCTCTTGGGGCAAGGGTGGAGTAGAGAGGAGGTAGGGTGGAGGACAGAGCCATGGGAGAGATGAGTCCATGGCAGGGATGTGCTCCAGGGCTTACCTAATGTGCAGGGACCTGACCACGCTCATATCGGGCTAAAGCCTCCGTGTCCTACATCTCAAGGAATCATCACGACACTGAGTCAGAAAAAGCATTACCCTGTTGGGTGGTGGTGGCACATGCCTTTAACCCCAGCACTTGGGAGGCAGAGCCAGTCAGATCTCTATGAGTTTGAGGCTAGCCTGGACTACAAAGTAAGATCCAGGAAAGGCTCAAAGCTACACAGAGAAACCCTGTCTCAGAAAAAAAAAAAAGCATTGCTCTTACATCTTTTCTAGTATGAGAGCAGCCAAGAAAGATGGACATGAAACAGGACAGACAGGTGGAGTTGAACTGGAGAAACTGGTTTATTTATAAAAGTTAGAGATGGCCCTGGAGCCAGGGCACCCTTCCAAAGGGTAAGGAGAGGGGGATCCAGATAACTCTTCCTTGTTCTCTCTCCAGAGCCAGGGTGGGCAGGATGGCCTTCCTGTCTGCCTCCTATGCTGAACCAGCAGCCAGAGACAGGTGCTAGGAGGGGACAGGTTGTCCCATCTTCACTGGGTCACTGGTCAGCAGCAGGAGGAGTTGCTGCAGGTGACAGGTCTGCAGACCAGGGTGGGGCAGGAGGGCTGGCAGCACCCGGATGACTGGCAGGAGGAGCTCACACAGACAGGCCGGCAGCTCACGGGCACACACACAGAGGACTGGCAGGAGGGAGCCATGCACACAGTGGGCCTGCAGCTCACAGGCACACAGCAGGTCACCTGGTACCTCACAGGAATGCATATGGCAGGCCTGCAGCAGGCTGGCTGGCAGGGGCTGGACACACAGCAGGATGCCTGGCAGGGGCTGGACACACAGCAAGATGCCTGGCAGGGGCTGGACACACAGCAAGATGCCTGGCAGGGGCTGGACACACAGCAGGCTGGCTGGCAGCCTGAGGAGCAGCTGGTGTGACACATGGTGGAGGCTGGCTGGTCTGGAGGAAGGTGGGGTGACTGGAGCTCCTTCCTGGGGTGGCTTTTATACCCCACCCAGTGCCTCTCAACCACCCAGAATGCAGCTGTTCTTCCTCATTTGCTTCCTTTGTCCTCCCAGGCTGGTTTTGTTGTGTCTGTATTTCTGTTTTTGTTTTGCCCTTAGCTTCATGGCTAATTACACCTTCTCCAAGCTCCTTCGACACCTGGGCCCTTCCAGCACCTTCTCTATGCAGACTTGCTCTGTTGCTGTGCGTGAGTTCTTTTTTGTGATACCCCCCCCAAAGATGCAGGAGATCAGATGCCACTCCCTATGGCACAATGGTCCTCACACAACCAGAGACTGCACTTCAAGGGTTGGCAGACCCTGACAGAGCATGCTGTAGCTCAGAGATGATGCCAGACAGCAGATGGGAAGGGCGTGGAGAAGAGCTGGGAATCGGGGTGTGCGTACGTGTGTGTGTGTGTGTGTGTGTGTGTGTGTGTGTGTGTGTGCGCGCGCGTGCGTGTGTGTGCGTGTGCGTGCGTGTGTGCATGTGTGTGTGTGTGCATGTGTGGAGAGAGACTGAATGTGGGGGAGTGTGAACATGTGCTTAAACGCACAAGTGACTCAGAGTTTGTGCATGAGTGTGTATCTGAGTGCAAATGTGTATATAGCCATCCACATGTATCCAGGACTGTATTTCCATGCGTGACCACTCATGTGCAGATCTGTTCCTTCCTCTGCCCAGCACCCCTTCAGCCCAGCCCCCAGGGGTCGCATGAATGGCTCCCCAGGCTGTTTCTCTGCTTCTCTTCCACTGGCCACAACTCAAGCCAAGGCTGTGGGAACCACTGCTGCCTGGAGGCCCCGGGGCCCTGTTCCTGACTCCTGCATGCTGGCCTGCTGGGGCTTGAAATTTCCAGTCCTCGGAGTGCTGCTCTGCAGGCTCCTCCCCTCTGGCCCCTCCATCTGCTGCTGACCTCTCTTCTCTGGTCCCTCAAATACAAGGGTCGTCACCATCATCAGCCTAGGTGAGAACTACCTACCATGATCAGGTAGAGCCAGGATGGAAGTCAGCTCTGTGGAACAGGGGCATACCCAAATTCCTCTTTCCTGTCCTGATTGTCATTCTTTCCTGCTGACATTGAATAAAATCAGACTTCTGGCCAGATGAGTAAATGTATCAACCCTCATCCTGTCTTCAGTTTCCCATGTTCTGAACCTCCTTCTTAGGTTTGCCCTTTGGAGGCTGGGAGGATAGGGGTGATGGTTCATCTTCATTGTCACCTTGATGGATTTAGAATCTCCTAGAAAGATCTGGAGAGATGGCTCAGTGGTTAAGAGCACTTGACTGCTCTTCCAGAGGTCCTGAGTTCAATTCCCAGCAACCACATGGCGGCTCACAACCATCTGTAATGGGATCTGGTGCCCTCTTCTGTTGTGCATGAGGACAGAGCACTCATGTACATAAAACACATAAATAAATCTTTCAGAATCCCCTAGGGGACGGAGGCACACTCTAAGACCTGTCCATGTGTCTTCATGGAGGATTGGCTGGGAGGACAGACCTCCTCGACCCTGGTAGCACCATCCCATGGGCTGAGGGACTGAGGGACTGGATGGACTAAGGGAATGGAGAAAATCAAGCTAGCAACACCATCCCTAGTCAGCTGTCACATGGGCCATCATGACATGAACTGCTCTGCCACCCATGATGGACCTCTGAGATCAGGGGCCAGAATGACTCCTTCTCCCCTTTAAGTGGCTGCATTGAGCATTTCATTACAGCAAATACAAAGGTAACTAACAGAGAAGGTGAGTATCGGAGAAGTCAGGACGCTGCTGGGACTAACACTGGCCATGCGGTTCTTGGGAGAAGTCAGGACGCTGCTGGGACTAACACTGGCCATGTGGTTCTCAGGCCTTTGGTTCCTTTGTGGACAGAATGTGTAAAAGCTCTGGCTTTGTAATCCTGAGGGTGCTATAAACAGAACCAATGGGACTTCCTGGTGGGTCTCGGAAGACCAGAATACCAACAAAAATTCAGACAGGAGGGTGTGCTCTTGAAGTTTCAAATGGGAGAAGGATGCTACTGGGACCAGAGGCCAGTCATGTGTTACTCTTGAAAAGGATTTTGTGTGCCTTGTATCACCTCAGAGCATAAATTCTAAGTAACGAACAAATTAATTTGATGGAAAAAATTTCAAGATGATGGCAAAGATGGTGGCTTGGTTATTGCTGGCTGCTTTTAGCCAGATATATAATGAGAATTAAGATGAGGGAGGGAGGGAGGGAGGGAGGAGGGAGGGAGGGAGGGAGGGAGGGAAGAAGGAAGGAAGGAAGGAAGGAAGGAAGGAAGGAAGGAAGGAAGGAAGGAAGGAAGGAAGGAAGGAAGGAAGGAAAGCAGATGAAAATTAGGCAGCCTGGCCACCAGATCGGAAGCAGTTAGCACGCTGTGCTGAGGAGACTGTAGTTGTTAAAGAGATTAACACCATTAAAGGGAAGCCACTTGACACAAGGACAACAAGACCTTTCCAAGGTTCAGGATGAGAACAGGAGCCAAGTTGTTCTTTCCTGCCCCAGCGGTAAGAAAAGTAAACACACAAGGGCTGGCCAGAGCTGATACTAGTGTCAGGCGCAAAAGGCTCCAGATTCTTTATTAGTCACTTTGTCACTGTGATCAAATACTCAACAAGAAGCAATTTAAGGGAGGAAGGGCTTATTTCATCTCACGGCTCAGGGGGATAAAGTCAGTCATGGGGAGGAAGTCATGGCAGCTGGTCACATTGCCATTGACTGTCACACGCAGAGAGGGGGATAGTGTGGTGCTCAGCAGAGAGACGGGGAAATGTTAGTGCTCAGCTCACTTCCTCCCTTTTATGCAGTCCAGAACCCCAGCCCATGATTGGGTGGGTCTCCCCATTTCCATTGACCTAATCTAGATAATTGCTCACATGCATGCCCAGAGATGTCTCTTATAGATTATAGAGTCAGTCAAGTTGATAGTCGATACTATCAGAGAATCCCTTTGTTTCTGTCTCTAATGTAATTTTACCTTCCAATGAGGCACCAGATTCTAAGCATGTGTGAGTGTAAGGCACACAGGGTATGTGGATATATGGAGATACACAGGTGTTTCATAAAATGTGGATATGTTTGAGGGAGCATGCATGAGTGTGTGTGTGTGTGTGTGTGTGTGTGTGTGTGTGTGTGCTTAAGCATGAAGGAGGCACAGAAATGTGTGTATGATTGTGGTGCCTGAATGTTTATATGTGAGCAGGCTTCTGTGTGTGTGATTGCATTTCACTGTGTGGTTCTGAGTGCATGAGGGAGTAGGTATGAGAGTGCATATATGTATAATTGTGTGCGCACTGGCCCGTGTGTACACATGTAGTGGGGTGTACGTGTTCAGGACTATTATTCCATGATGAATGATTCTATATATGATTTATTTTCATTCAGATCCCTCATGTAACCAACACAGTGTGTCCTTGACCATGCAGGCATCTGGATTATAAATGACTCATATATTAAGGTAGGTGGCCGGCAGTGAGAACTCCACAGAGGGACTGGTCCACAACAGTGCCCAGGGCTTCAGCAGAGCCTAGGAACTGTACATCTACTGTTCTATGAGGAGTGAGCACAACAGACTGCAGGAGACTGGGGGTGAAGCTTTGCACAGGAGAGAAGGAACTGTAACCAACACTACCCAAGGAAGAGTGACCCCAGGATGTCAACATCATGACTATGAGCAACACAAAAGTGCCAGCCTGAGGCATAGGATGCAGCTAACTTGATCCACTAAAAGCACAGAACAGAGCTTGCCTGACTCTAGAAGCAGCTGCATCAAAGACGTGAGTGGAACTTGGATGATGTATGTGTCCAGTGTCTGTCCTGGAAGTGACACGAAGTGATTATTATATCTGGTCATCAAGAACAAATGAGCAGGCATGCCACAGTGGTGGTGGTGGTGGACAAGTTCAGATCACAGGACCAAGAGCCAGCTTTCAAAAGCTGCCAGGCAGGAGGAAAGTCATCGTGACTCATGGCACAGGACGTCCCAAGAGAAGAGGGAAATTCAGCCCTGGACGATGCGGCAGATCTAACATCTGCTACCTCTGCAGCCCCTGCTGCACTGGGGAAGGAGAACCGGGGGAGGCAGAGATGAGGGTTCATGACAGGGGCCATGTGTTCAAGGGCAGACAGACAGGGCAGGGATGCGACCACATCTACTTCATCTGGTCATGTCCTCTGTCCTGCATTCCACCTAATGAAGAGCCACAGTGAGGCTGGATCCTAGAGATACTATACACACAGGCAGGAACCAAGACAGACACGTAAAGCTGACTAGAGAAGACACTTTATTTGGCACAGGGGGTAAGAGAAGGGAAGCTGAGGTAGGATATTCTTCGAGAAGGTCAGGCCAGGGGAATCTGGGTCATTCTTCTGCATTCTCTCATAGTTCCAGGATGGCCATGACATGTTTCCCCACTTGCCTCATGCCAAACCCACAGTCATGGAAGGAGGTGGGTGGGGATAGATGTGTCCTGTCTATGGTGACAATAACTGGTTTGCAGACACTCAGCAGCAGCAGGAGGAGTTGCTGCAGGTGACAGGTCTGCAGACCAGGGTGGGGCAGGAGGGCTGGCAGCACCCGGATGACTGGCAGGAGGAGCTCACACAGACAGGCCGGCAGCTCACGGGCACACACACAGAGGACTGGCAGGAGGGAGCCATGCACACAGTGGGCCTGCAGCTCACAGGCACACAGCAGGCCACCTGGTACCTCACAGGAATGCATATGGCAGGCCTGCAGCAGGCTGGCTGGCAGGGGCTGGACACACAGCAGGATGCCTGGCAGGGGCTGGACACACAGCAGGCTGGCTGGCAGGGGCTAGACACACAGCAGGCTGGCTGGCAGGGGCTGGACACACAGCAGGCTGGCTGGCAGGAGCTGGACACACAGCAGGCTGGCTGGCAGCCTGAGGAGCAGCTGGTGTGACACATGGTGGAGGCTGGCTGGTCTGGAGGAAGGTGGGGTGACTGGAGCTCCTTCTCAGGGTGGCTTTTATACCCAGCTCAGTGTTCCAACCACCTAGAATGCAGCTGCTCTTCCTTATTTGCTTCCTTTGTCCTCCCAGGCTGGCTTTGTTGTGTCTGTGCGTCTGTTTTTGTTTACCCTCAGCTTCATGGCTAATTACACCTTCTCCAGCTCCTGCTCTGCCTGGGCTCCCAAATCCTCCCCTAGGGCCTTCTGGATTCTACCAAGCTCCAGCACTTCTTGATTTCCTCACATGAGATCCCAGAGATCCAGGAGTCCAGAAGTTCTCTCTGCAGGATGACAGTCCTTACACACCAACAAAGATCACTTCTCATAGGGCTAGGAAGGGCTTGCAGAATGTGGGAGGCTGAATACAGAGGGTGACCTCCCATGAGCCACAGCTGGAGTCAGATAGCAGACAGAAGCCAGAGCATGGAGGACAGCTCTCTCTTTCAGTGTGTGTGCATGTGTGTATGTGTGTGTGTGTGCGCGCGTGCCCACACACACACACACACACACACACACACACACACACATGGGGTTCAGAGTTTGTGCATTTGTGTGTCTGAATGTAAATGTGTGCATAACCACATATGCGTGTCCAGGACTGTATGTCCACGTGTGACCACATGCCACCAAAGGCCTGTTCCCTTTTAACCCAAGCCTTCCCCAGTCCCACCCACCTGTGCCACATGAACTGCCCCTCGGGCCACCTGCTGTCTGTCCTGTGTCTCTGTGCTGCCTCATCACTGCCTGCTGCCCTCCCAAGGCCGTGAGAACTGCTGCCACAGACCCCCCCAGTGTGGCTCTGTCGAGACGGACCCTGTGCCCTGTGTCTGCCTCCTGCCAGCTGGCCTGGAAGCTGCCCATCCCTCGGGTGCTGCCAGCCCTCCTGCCCTGCCTGACCCTCCCAGCCCCTCCCCGTGGCTCCTCTGCCTGCTGCTGCTCTCCTCTTCAGGCCCTCAAACACGCGACTTGCCTGCGAGAGAACTGTCACTCTGGCCAAGACTCCATCATGATTGTGTTGATTTAGGAATGGTCTCATCTCTCCAAACCTCTCGTTGCGGTGTTGGGGCACCGCCCAAACACCTGTTTCCTAGTCTCGTTGTCTTTCCTCGTGGCTTTAAAGAAAATTAGACCGCCCCTGTGTGATCAAAGGTTTGACCCTCTTTTTGTTCTGCTTCCTCTCGTTCTGAACCCTCTTCCGGACCCCACACCCCAGATCCTAGCAACCAGAAGGAGTCAGGGAGGCCTGAGGGCCAGTGCCATGAAGAGACAGTAAGAAGGCTCATCTTCACCATCAACTGGAATAGATTTAGAATCTCCTAGGAGACGGAGGCACATCTCCTGCATGTCTGTGAGTGTTTCCCGGGAGAATTAACTGATCTTTAAAGGGGAGTGGCTCGCTCCAAGTGGGCCGGGATAAAAGTGGAAAAAGAAGAAAGCTAATCAGTTACAAGTATTCTCAGCTCTCTCTGGTGGACCATTGAGACTGCTGTACTCCCCCATGGTGGACTGAACTCTCTGAATCCAAGAGCTAAACACCTCCTTCATCCCTTTAAGTTGCTTAATTCAGCATAGCTATACAAAAATAACTAACACAGAAAATTGGTCAGAGAAGCCAGGAAACTGCTGTGACTAACCCTGATTATGTGGTTCTTAGGCCTTTGACTGGTGTCTGGATAGATTGTGTAGGAGTTTTGACAAATGGGCTTTACAAGCTGTAACTCAAATGCTATACAAAGAGCTAATGAGGCATCCAGGTGAGAACTCAAGACCAGAATGCCAACAGAAATTTGACAGAAGGATGTGCTCATCAAATTTCAGGATGCTGTTGGGAACTGGACCAGAGGCCATGCACGGGATATTCTGCAAGGGAATTTCCTCTGTGTCCAGAAGTGCTATGTGAGGCTGGGTTTATAGTGGTGGCTAAATTAACCCAAGTGAAATAAATTTCAAGACATTGGAGAATTCACACAATGGCCTGGTTATTGCTGGAGGCTTTTAGACAGATTTACAGTCAGAATCAAGAACTAAAAGCAGAGCAGAAAGATTTAAAAACCACAGAGCTGGGCCAGAAAGGGAGCAATCAGAGGCCTCGGCTGAGGAGGGTGTGGTTGTTCAAGAGATTGACACCACTAAAGAGAAGCCAACCCCTTCATCCTGGGACGACGGAAAATTGACCAGACTGTACCCATCAAAGGCTCCCAAATGAGAACATGAGCCAAGGTCAATCCTGCCCCTTTTTGGTAATTTGTCCTTTATTATGTCACAGCGATGAGAAAAGTCAACACTGCAGGACTAACAGGACCTCTGCCTGAGCCTCTGAGCAGCAACGAGACATCCTTATGATTTCTTCACCTCTCAGATAAGAGACCAGAATGACATACATGAGTGCTTGAGTGAAAAGTGCGTGAGTCCACAGAGAGAAGCATGCTGGTGTGTCTGCAGGAGCATGTATACATGTGAAGAAGTGTGAATGTATGTGTGCTAAAACACAGGGGTGTGGGAATGTGGGTTTAAACATGAGTCCCTGAATATACTGGTATGACTGAGCCTACACAGATGTGTATCTGTTTTTTCATATGTGTCCTTTATGTTCATGAGGGTTTGAGTACAAGATTATATGTGTGTGCATGTGTATGTGTGTGACCTGGGTGTGAACACACCATAGGTGCATGGAGTGTGCTGTATGTGTGGGGCAGTTAGTCGGTTTTAGGAAAAGCGCTTATTTAAACAGCACAGTGGATCCCTGATGACCTTGGATGCTAAGGGATAAAAAACATTTGCAACTCAAGTCTCAGGGTCAGCCTGCCAGGAATAAAGGAAAAGGTCGGAGCTCAAGGCAACCAAGAGTGAGAATTCTAGGACCACAGGTCCAGGATGTTGTCATGGGATGCAGCAGAGGCTGAGACCCCCATGCCTGCCTGTCCCAGGAACCTCCACAAGGGACAGTCACAACAGAATGCAGAGACCGGGCATGGAACCAGCCAATGGAAACAGACAGTCGTCAACACTTCCCAGAGGGAAACCTTCCCCAAAGTGAGCTATAGCTGTGATGGTCCATCTCCACTGCTAACAGAATTTAAAGTCGCCATGGAAATGTGCTTCTGTGTGTGCTGATGATTATGTTTCCAGGAAGGTTTCACCGAGGGGAAAAGAGCCCCCCAAATGTAGGCAGCACAAGCACTATTCTGTGGGCTGGGATTCCAGACCAAATAAAAAGGAGAAAGTGAACCAAGCACCAGCATGCATGGCGCTCTGCTTCCTGACTGCAGATGCAATGTGAGCAACCACCTCGCCCTGCTGCCACCGTGGCTGTCCCATCACGAAGGGCTGTACCCTCAAACCGTGAGCCGAAATAAATCCTTCCTTCGAGTTACCTTCATTGGATATTCTGTCCCAGGAAGAGGGACAGAGAAACTAACATGATCATTGAAAATCATCTGAATTAGAAAGCATGTGTCAGAAGAACACACAGAAGTGACCCACGCCATGAAAAGATACAGATGTGGCTCCAGCAGGGGCCACCCCAAGAAGTTAGTGAGACGTGTGTTCTAGCTGCTTTATAAGGAAGTAACTAGATAGATGTGTGTCTGTCATGTTGTAATTGATCAACAATGAGAAAATGGGCATAAATTTCCCCAGTACTGAGAAAGTGATTCAGAGTACAACAGTTTGTATAGCTGAAATTCAAATATCTCAAAACTGCCCAGTAGGAAGACAGTTACTGTGACCTGGGAAACAGGGCATTCCCAGAGGAAATAGAAAACCTTTTATAAACACCCCAGGACTCGCCATGCATTAGCCCCTACTATAGGTACCATTTGAAAGGCAAGCAGGAGCAGACACTGCAGTGAGATACAGTGAGTCCATCACAGGGCCACAGGGATGCCAGGGGCATAAACGTGCCCACTCATCAACCATGCCCTCCTCTCTGCATGCTTCCTCCTAAGGAACCACGGTGAGGCAACATCATTAGAAACCACTGGTCTTACATGCTTCCTGATGCCAGTGAAGCCAGGACAGACAGACAGGAACCAGGACAGACAAGCACAGCTGAGTAGAAAAGCTGCTTTATTTGACACATGAAGTAAGAGAAGGATCCTGGAGCCAGGATATCCTTAAAGAAGGGCGAGAGGTATCTTTATCATTCCGCTGTGTTCTCTCCAAAGTCCCAGGGTGAGCTATGTGTGCTGCCAACCTGTTTCAGGTGCAGAACCACCGCCACAGAGGGAGGGGATAGATGTGTCCCATTTGCACTGGCAGCAGCTGGTTTGGGACACTGGTCAGCAGCAGGAGGGGGTGCTGCAGGTGACAGGTCTGCAGACCAGGGTGGGGCAGGAGGGCTGGCAGCACCCGGATGACTGGCAGGAGGAGCTCACACAGACAGGCCGGCAGCTCACGGGCACACACACAGAGGACTGGCAGGAGGGAGCCATGCACACAGTGGGCCTGCAGCTCACAGGCACACAGCAGGCCACCTGGTACCTCACAGGAATGCATATGGCAGGCCTGCAGCAGGCTGGCTGGCAGGGGCTGGACACACAGCAGGATGCCTGGCAGGGGCTGGACACACAGCAGGCTGGCTGGCAGGGGCTGGACACACAGCAGGCTGGCTGGCAGGAGCTGGACACACAGCAGGATGCCTGGCAGGGGCTGGACACACAGCAGGCTGGCTGGCAGCCTGAGGAGCAGCTGGTGTGACACATGGTGGAGGCTGGCTGGTCTGGAGGAGGGTAGGGATGACTGGAACTCCTTCCTGGGGTGGCTTTTATACCCAGCCCAGTGTCTCAGAACACCCAGAATGCAGCTGCCCTTCCTTATTTGCTCCCCTTGTCCTCCCAGACTAGCTTTGCTGTTGTTCATGCTCTTGTTTGCCCAACTCCATGACTAACGCAGCTCTCCAGCTGCTGCTACATCTAGGCTCCCAAGCCATCCTCTCCTGATACCATGCAGATTCTTCCATACCCCATGAATTCCTGATTTCCTTGCATGAGCTCACAGAAGTCCAGGAGTCCAGATGTCCTGCCTGTGGGACAACAGTCCTCCCACAACCACAGAGATTATTCTTTTCCTGTGGTCTGGAAGGCTCTGCAATACATAGGAGGCTGAACACAGTGAGTGCCCTCATCCACCAGTGTCCTGGGGGAAGGCAGGTCGGATCAGGCACATCCTCAGAAAGCAGGTAAAGCCAATACAGGTTCGCAGGGGCCACAGCTGGAAGCTGTGCCGAGGCCAAGGATCCAGGCCCAGTTCTCCTCTTGGCATGTTCGGCAGTGAGCCGCATGTACCATCCTGAAAGGCAGTTCTCCAGTGGGACCTATGGGTATCCACGCAAGGCACTCGGGGCTGGGGAAGAGGTATCTGAGTTAGCCCTGGGTCTTTGGATGCCTCTCTGGGTGAGATGAGGAGATACAGGCATTCATGTGAGGCTGACTCTTCCTGGCACCCAAACCACCCTTCTACAGCCACAATACCACAGAACAGAGGCTGCTCATATATTCTTACCACCCTCTGCCCTCCCAGCACCTCCTGTAAAACACAGAGAACACACCCAAAAGAGTCTAACGTCACTCTCAGGAAAGGTTCCATGTTTCTTTGTTTCCACTTAACTCCATCCTTGAGAGGAATGAAACTTTGAGACAAGAAGAAGATGCTATGCTAGAAGATGCCGGCCAGGATTGCAAACATGCTCCATAGCATCCTAATCATCAGTTCAGCTATGAGCAATGTCTGAGCATCATTACAGCCTCTGCTTGCCCTCTACTCCTCCTTCAGAAGTGGAGAAGATATCACACTGAAATGAAGCAGAAAGTGGTTCCTAAGGCTAGACCATCCCCGCAGACTACCTGACTCCATGAACCAAGGCTATGGGCTTCTAGGAGAGCCTGCTGTGGGTGGGAGAGCCAGCCTCACTGACTTCTAGCCACTGCACACCCTGGCCATATCCTCCAAGCTCTTAGCACTAATAAGGTAGACCAGATGTCTGTCGCAATGGCAGCTTTCCCTCAGGAGCTCCCCATTGAAGCTGAGGAGAGGGGTCCTCAAAGACCTGCTAAAACCACAGCCTCTGCTGCATGAACCAGGACCTTTGGGAACAGAGGACTGAAAGTATAGAGTGTAGCAAACCTGAAACCCTGATGGAATGGACAAGAGCTGAGGAGCCCTCCCTTTACATAGCTGATGCATTATGCCCATACTCAGACAGGGCTAGATAGAGGGGCACATTAGCTCCTGAGTCAAATGAAACCTGGTTTTGCCCAGCTCTCTGCCGACCCAACACCACAATGAAGTGTGGTCAGTAAATGAGAGGAAATCCAAAGTGGGCAAGAGAAACATCTAGAACATGGGCAGGATGTACCCCAGAGAGAGCTTGGGGTGGGGTGTGGGGATCAGAGCCAGACCACAACAGAGGAGCTACCACAGGACTGAGTAGACTCCCCCAGCATCCAACTGGGACCCAAGGCCACTGTGCTTGAGCCTAGAAGAAGACTCACTGCTGACACCCCAATCCAACCCACAGGAATTCAGGGACATGGGTGGGATCTTGAGTGGAGGCTGGGTGGGTTTCCACATTTGTATCCACACAGAGTTTAAAGCCAGGCCTACACAAGCTCAAAATAATCGACTAACAACTGGCTGTCTGCTTGAACAAAAATCATAGTCACAAGAGGATAATAGAACCCAGAGTCTCCAAATGTATTTTCACAAATAACCAGAGACAAAAGATTTTGTGATGTAAATCACCTTCCCAGGTAAAAGCAACCAGCAGAAAGAACCTGGGATGATCTCATCAAAGATGGGCAGTCAGTGACCACAAGCAGCTGTTCCATGTCCGAAGATCAAAGAAAAATATTATCTTCATGCACAAATAGGTAGAGATTCCCAGGAGAGAAATGGACTTAATCAAACAAAGGGAATTCTAAAACTGAGATGTTCAATAGCTGAAATTTAAATACACACTGGGCGAGCCTGATAGAAGATGTGAGAATGAAGAAATGTCAGTGGACCTGAAACACCCACAGAAGTCATTCCATCCGAAACAGATGAACTGAGAGGGGGGGGGGAGTGCTGGTGAGATGGTGCAGCGAGTAAAGACACATGGGCCCAACCCTGATGACCTGAGTTCAATCCTGAACCACCATGGTAGAGAGGCTAGACAGAGACTGTGGGAGCCCGTTCTTGGGTTCCTCGTGGCTTTACCCAGCAGGTCCGAATAGAGGATGATCAGGACCACGGGCCTGAGTGCAGGTGTCTGAGATGGCCTGCACTTGGCTGTGCTGGGGGAGGAGGTCTTTTGCTCCACCCCCTTGGCGTCTCTATAAAAACCCTGGGCCAGAGACAGTCGGGGACCGTTGGAATAGGTTCCAGGCCCTCTCGAGGCTATCCTTTATTTTCTATCTGTTTATCTCCGCAAGATTCTCTGCTATAAATCCTTCTATCTAATATTTCCTGCTGCTCGCACTCAAGAAAACTCTGGGAAGCTGTGGGGGTGGTGGGTAAATGCCCCACAGAATGGCACCATGAACAGGGACTAAAGAAAAAAAAAGGGGACTAAAGAAAAAAGGGGACTAAAAAAAAGGGGGGGACTAAAGACAAATGAACAGGGACTTAAGACAAAGTAATAGGGACTAAAGATAAAGGAAAATAATAGTTTTAATACAGAGTTTTTGGTGAAAGTGCTGAGTCAGCCCTGCCAGTGGAAAGGCATGCCGGTGATATGGAATATATATATATTTATATATATTTTTGGAAGGCAGGGGTTTTATCCTTGAGAGAAAAGGAAAGCGGACTGGAAGGATGTCCGATGCTGCAGCGAAATTCTCTTCTGTTAAAATTTTCTATCTTCTATCCCTTTCTCAATTTCTATCTGTGATAAGTAAGGTATAGGGTAGTAATATAGTTTAGGAAAAACTTAGAAGTGTAAGGTTGTGTAGGAAAAAATAAGTAAGGCAACTAGACAGAAAAACTCTTCAATTTTCTAACTTTGGGGGCTTTGAAAGCAAACTGGGAAAAAATCTTTCTTTGGGCTTTTCGGGTAGTAAAACTCTTCTTTGAGCTTACGGGGAAGAAAAAGTTTCCTATGGAGCTTTTGACCTGGGGACAGCTGAAATGCTAAGTCCAAGCGGCAGGAGAAAGTGATTTCTCCCTGAGGCAAAAATGGGGGTGTAAGAAGTCAAAGTTTAAAGTTGGGAAGTTTTGGGGAAAGTTGGTCTTTCTCCTGGGGAAAAAAAAACCTCTTAAACTCTAAAGCTTTTCTTGAAAAACTTGGGGGGAAAAACTCTCTAAAAAGCCTTAATCTTTCTCTCTTAAGAAAAACTAAAGCCTCTAACCTCTCTCAGAAAGAGTAGAATCACTGAAGATATTAGTATGGGGGACCACCTGTGATTAACTCTAAGGGAAAACAACAAACTTAAGACAGCAAAACCTCTAAGTTCTCTTTCAAGCTTTAACAATCCTCCCTGCAATGCAGGAGGCAGGGACAAGTTTCTAAAAACCCCTTCAAAGCTCTGTCTCTTCAAGCTAGTAAAAGACAGTGGGTCAGAGTACCCTGAGGGAAATGCTTGGGGAGAGTAAGGGTGAAGAGCTACAGAGAGCCCCAAAGGGCAGGAAACTTTGCCTGAGAAAAGCAGAAAAACCAGGCTTTTCAGTTACAGCCAAGCTGAGGCAGCAAAGGTTTTGAGTGAGCATTTCAGAATGAAAAGGTGCTCCTAATCGCCCTAATGCAAAGATTCCCTGAAACTGTTAGCATTGTATCCTCGCTTCTGAGCAAAATCCCAGAGGTGACTGGCCAGCATCTCTGAGTTGGAGTGCATTTTGGGGATACTAGGGTTCCTGCAGTTGTAAACTTCCTGGAGCACAGAGATGAGGCAGGAAGGTGCAGGACCAGGGGGAAGATTGCTAAAAAACAAACAAAGCTAAAGCCGGTGGGAACGGCACAGTTATCTGCTTTCCTACAAGTCCCAGGGTTGATAGGTCCACAAATGCAAAAAGGAATCTGAGAAAAAGCTTCCTATCAGAGTAAGGACCTTTCTGGGAAAACAGTAAAGCTGAACTGTGTCTGAAGCAGTCGTGCTGCCGAGTCAGAACGCTGTCTGGGGAAAGAGCCCAGCCAGGGCAAAACAGAACTATCCAGGAGTAAAGCTTTCTTTCTGTCAGAGAAAGCATCTCTTTAAAAAGCTTTGTTTCAACTGACTCCCTGAGATGGAGTGTAGCCCTGAGGAGTGATTGCCTCTGGCATAAGCTCTGTCCTGAGCACCCAGACAAGCAAAAGCAACCCACTGGGGGACTGGGCCAGGTGAAGGCCTGATGAGGCAAAACACCTGTCCTAATGGAAGTTTAGAGATGGTGAAAACCTCCCTCGATAAGCTTGATTCATGAACACAAACCACAGACCCCGAAAACAGAAACAGACTAAAGCCCCTACCTTCAGTAGCAGGGAAAGCCGCCGCTCTAGTGTCGGAAACCATTTCTGGGGTAGAGGGGTAAATTGAGACCAAACTGGGAACTGTCTGGGAGAAAGACTCTGAAGAAACAGAAGGGACAGATTCCTCCCCAGAAAATGCATGACCTGACAAAGCTGCTAGAGTTTGAGGCAGATTCAGGGGGAGAAAAAAGAAGCCCCTACCTCCAAAGGCAGCTAGCAGAGGTACAGAGCCACAGACAGATACCTGAAGCTCTGCATCTGGCGGGGGGGGGGGGGGGGGAGGAACAAGCAAAATGAGAATAAGATCAGTGGGAGAAAATCTCTCTGAAAGAGCTATAGAAAAGCTCTGTTGCAAATGATCTGGTTTTTCACTGACTGGCTAAAACAAACACAAGCCCTGAGGAAAGTTGCTATCAGGAATGCCAGCCTCAATGCAAGCTAATGAGGCAGGTGGTTCTGATCTGGGGCCAGTGTCTGATGAAGTTGAAACACCTGTTAAAGCCAGCTGAGGAGAATAGAAACCTCCCAATGTTTTTTTTTTTTGTTTTGTTTTGTTTTGTTTTTGTTTTTTTTTTGAGCTGAGGACCGAACCTAGGGCCTCGCGCTTGCTAGGCAAGCGCTCTACCACTGAGCTAAATCCCCAACCCAGAAACCTCCCAATGTGCCATAGCTGAAAATGTAAAATGCTTGTTCAAATCTCCCGTTGCAAAAGCAAAAAAACTTTGTTCAAACCTCCCGGGCAAGAATTTGTAAGCAAGTCTGGTAAAAGAGAACCAGTTGACTCTCAGACCCCGAAAGAACTATGGGAAATGATATATGGGACTGATATTATTATGGACTGATAAGGGAAATGCATTCTGGGAAAGGTAGTTTTTTCGCTAAAGATGGCGACATTGCCCTGAAACACTTTTGTCAGCTCAAAAATACGTTCATGGTAAACTTAAAATACAGCCTTTAAAAAGAATAAGGAGGAAAATCATCTAAGAGTTTAAGTGTCAGTTCCAATGAAAAATTGAAAGGATACGGAACTAGGTGCTTTGCGGTTTGGGGCTCCATTGGTAAAATGCCTTATTTATCCTAATAGCTGTACAAGTCTTATGGCAGTTGGATGACAAAAAGCTACCTTTAAGAGCAAACAAGCCACTTTAAAATCCTTAAAACAAGGGAAAGCAGTTTATACACTGAACTTTGTCCTAGATATGAAAAAACTTGTTGAAATTAAAAATTTTTTGCCTTCTGAACAAACTGCCTGCAATGAGTAATTCCTTTGCAAATCTAATAAGGAGACAAGGAAACAGGCATTCAAAAAAGAAATGACTGCTTTCTAGATGGGAAACAAACTTCAGAAAATCTAGTCTTACAAAAGAGTTGCTTTACCTGAAAGTTCCTTATAAGAAATCAATGCTAAATATCACCGCTGCTAATAACATTAGTAGTTAAAGCTAATGAAGTGAAGTTTTTCAGCAGAGCAAACCAAAAGTGCTGCTGTAATAGAAACGTTTGTCTGAATTGAGGCATTTAGGGGAACTATTATGAATTTGGGTGAAGGGAACAGCCTCTAGATAAAAACTGTCTACCGCTGACAGTACATCTCTGCCGGTCCAGAATGGCTGAGAGAACTGGCAACTTTGGAGTGTGGCTTCGTCCTGAGAATGTTACAATCCCCTAGCAACAAGTATCACAACTCTATAATTACAACATTCACTAAATCCCAGTGCTTTATAACAAAGCTAACTATAAACTGTAAACTTTAAAAATGATGTACGTACTTCCTGTCTAGTTAAGAGAATCTTTCTGATAGATGGTGATAATTAAGAGTAAGAAATAGAAAGACGAATATAAGATATGTGAGTTTGTAAAAATTCTGTCTTGTTAGATCTGTGTTAAGAAATCTTTAGGTGTTTGCTAAGTTAGATATATGCTAATGGTAGCCTATATAAGTTTGTAAAATAGATCTACAGAGTTCCTTTAAGAATATAAGCTTGTAAGAAGTATCTAAGGTAGTCTTAAGACATGTAGTAATAAGCTTGTAAGATGCTAGTTGTAAATGTAAGTTTAAATAAGAAATAAGATGGAATGAATATAAGTATATAAGAATTAATAAGAAATATATTTGCTAAAGTAGTTCTAGTTTCCTTAAAGTATAAATAAGTAGATGTTAATATGTTGTATGTGGGTTTGTAAAAACGTGTAAATGTTGAGTGAGTTTATGCTTAAGCACATGTTATGTGGGTTTGTAAAGTGTAAATGTTAAGTGTGAGTCTATTAATGTATATGGTGAAAACACCTGAGACACAGGAGAATAGTGTCCTAGTAGACTGCAAAGTAGGCAGTCTGAATGGTTTCAAAAGCTCCAGAAGCCCCTAAGAAGCTAAGAATGGCGGACGCCAGAACCAGCACAAGGCATCCGCAGCTGAGATCCGTGGAATATCAACGCAGCACAGAAAAACCTGAGCTAACAGCAAAAACGGTGCAGTTTAAAATATTACTATAACTAAAAAGGTCTGTCTGTGAGAACAAAAGTTACAGAGATGCTTGTTTGAACAAAAATTAACTGCAAAAAGTTTTGGTTGAAAAACGTCTCCATATTTGGAAGTGAAAGCCTGATACCAGAATTTATTTCTTGTTTGAACTTTTTGAACTTAAAATGAGATAAAATCACAAAGATTTTGGTTATGGATTTCTTCAAATTTGGAAGGCTAGTACCAGAATTTATCATTTGAATTTTAAGACTTAAATGAAACCATAGAGATTTCATTGCAATGGGACAGTTTTGAGTAATGACCTAGGAACGGTTTTCTGGAATTGGGTTAAAAATGGAACTGTTTAAACGAAGAAATGTATTTCTACTTAGAATCAAGATGCAATTTTGTGTATGCGTATATGTTTTATTTACTGGTGATTCATGAATTGTTTTGTGGAACTGTTTATGTAAGAATGGAATTACTTATGGAACTGGTTTTGTGTTACAAATGGAACTGTTTAAACAGAAAAGTTTGGGTTTTCTAACTAGGCTTGAGATTTTGCTTAAAATTATAAAGAAAAGGGAGAGTGAATATTCCTTAGTCTATTTAATTTAAATTGTTGTTTGAATGGATTAATGTCATGTTTTGTTAGTAAGAAATGCAAATAGGGTATACTAAGAGACTACTTTTAAAGTGTGTAAAGAGTTTTATTAAGAAACTGCTTTTGGATGTTTTGCTAAGTTTTCAAAGTATTAATGGTTAGCTCGAAAATATTGCTTTTTAATATGGGTTTGTAGGAATTGTATAAGTTTGGGTTCCTCTAGGTTTGAGTTTTTGTTTAAAAATTATAAAAGAAAAGGAGGAGCTATGAGATTGAATTATGTTCGCAGAAACCTATTGATATTAATACACCCTGGCTTTGTGGAATTGAGGAAATGTTTAAGTTTGTGAATACATCGAAGTTTTTCCTATGTTCTGTTAACAAGAAAATTCAAATGACTGAGTTAAAGTTGTAAGACGGAGAAAATTGTTAACTATATATAGCACCATATATGCTAATTCTAATGGTTCTGTTAAGAGTTTGTTTTGAGTTGTAAGATTGAGAGAATTGTGACTATGCATAGCAATATTTATGTTAACCTGTTAATGGTAATGATGAAGCTAAGGGATTCTTTAAGTTTGTAGTCACCTTAAGAGTTTTGGTTTAGAAAGGGCTTGAGGCAGCTAAGACTGCTGTAGTCACCTTGGACCTAATTCAAAAGAGAAATGCCATTTATATCATCCTCTACTCCCATACTGGGAGGTGTAACAGCTATGGAGATTGCTGTAAGCCATTAATAGTTTTTTTTTTATATATTAAGAAGGGGGGACCTGTGGGAGCCCGTTCTGGGGTTCCTCGTGGCTTTACCAGCAGGTCCGAATAGAGGATGATCAGGACCACGGGCCTGAGTGCAGGTGTCTGAGATGGCCTGCACTTGGCTGTGCTGGGGGAGGAGGTCTTTTGCTCCACCCCCTTGGCGTCTCTATAAAAACCCTGGGCCAGAGACAGTCGGGGCCCGTCAGAATAGGTTCCAGGCCCTCTCGAGGCTATCCTTTATTTTCTATCTGTTTATCTCCGCAAGATTCTCCGCTATAAATCCTTCTATCTAATATTTCCTGCTGCTCGCACTCAAGAAAACTCTGGGAAGCTGTGGGGGTGGTGGGTAAACGCCCCACAAGAGACAAGTTGTCCTCTCTCTCTCTCTCTCTCTCTCTCTCTCTCTCTCTCTCTCTCACACACACACACACACACACACACACACACACATACACACACATATACACACACACACACATATACATACATACACACACATACACACACATACACACACATACACACACATACACACACATACACACACATACACACACATACACACACATACACACACATACACACACATACACACACATACACACACATACACACACATACACACACATACACACACATACACACACATACACACACATACACACACATATACACACATACACACATACACACACATACATACACACACACATACACACACATACATACACACACACATACACACACATACATACACACATACACATATACACATACATACACACATACACATATACACACACATACACACATACATACACACACATACACACATACACATACACACACATACACACATACACATACACACACATACACACACATACACACACACATACACACACACATATACACACACACATACACACCATACACATACACACACACCAACACACATACACACACACACATACACACACACATTTGGGGCTAAAAGATGGTTCAGTAGTTAAGAGTGCTTACTGCTCTTGCAGCAGACCAGAGTTCAGTTTCCAGCACCCATGTTGAGCAGCATACATCACCTGTAACTTCAGTTCCAGGGGATCCAACACCCTCATCTGGCCTCTGTGGGCACTGCACTCACATGTACATACACTCACACAGACATAGACGCATAAATAAAAGTAAAAAGAAATGTTTTTTAAACTAAACTAAAAAAAAAAACTGTGTTGGCTAGTTATATGTAAACTTGTCACAAGCGAGAGTCATTGGGAAGTCATGGGAAGAGGGCCTCTCTAAGAAAATGCTCCCACCAGACTGGCCTGTGATACATATGATTGATGTGGGAGGGTCCACCTCACCGTGGCTGGTGATCCTCAGTTGTTTAAGAAAGCAGGCTGAAGCCAGGTGGTGATGGCACATGCTGTTAATGCCATCACTGGGGAGGCGGAGGCAGGGGGATCTCTGTGAGTTTGAGACCAGCCTGGTCTACAGAGAGCGTTACAGGACAGCCAGAGCTACACAGAGAAACCCTGTCTTGGGCATGGGGTCCAGGGGGCAGGCGGGGGGGGGGGGCGGTGCAGGGGGAGAAAGAAAGAAAGCTGAGCAAGCCATGAGGGGCAGGCCAGAAAACAGCGTTCCTCCATGATCTCAGCTTCCATTCCTGCCTTGAGCTTCTGTCCTGATTTCCCTCAGTGATGGAGTGTGACCTGAGAAGTGTAAGATGAAACAAAACCTTTCTTCCCCAAGTTGACTGTCTATCATCAGCCCTTCCAAAGGATAGCAGATGGCTGTAAGGAAGCCAACAGTCCTGAAGGGCACTACGATTGATTGTGGAGGAGTTGACATCCCTTCTCCCACTGCTGGTCAGGATAAAGGATGCTAGCAGCTGCCAGTCAGCTGACCCAGGGTTACCCTGGAGGGGTAGAACCCACAGGGGCTCAGTCAGCAAGGTCAGCCAGAGGGATGGCGTAGCTGCAGGCCTGCGCCTGGCCAGACCACCAGAGGCTGAGTGTGTGGCATCCTGCATTCACCCCTAATGGAGGAAAGTTTGCACTTGAGGCAGGAGGTGCTGAGGCTCCTGGGGAGTGGGAGCTCCCAGGCTCCGCCCCATTCTGGTCCCTCCTCCTGCTCCTACTCCACAGTGAAGCTAACCATTGGACAAACCACCTCAATCCAGGAATTCCAAGAGGCTGCCCCTCGGCTCTAGTGGACACAGATGCCACATGTTGAAAAAGAGAGTCCCAACAGCCCAGGCCACCCCACCCTCAACCACTCATGGGGAAGGCTTGTGGCATGGGAAAAAACAGGAAGGGGCTGGAGAGATGGCTCAGCAGTTTAAGAACACTTGCTGTTCTTCCAGAGGACCTGGGTTCAATTCCCAGCACCTGCATGGCAGCTCGCAACTATTTATAACTCCGATACCAGGGGATCTGATACCCTCTTCCAGCCTCCACAGACACCAGATACTAGTGCACAGACATACATACATGCAAAATATCCATAAACCTTGTTGGGAGGGAGGGGGGATAAGGAGAGGTAAACGGGGAGGGGGAGAGAGAGACTGATTGATTCTATAAAGACAGTGAGATGCTGCCATGCCCCATAGGTACCAACAGGACAGCAACCAGAATCCACGAGTGAACACACACGCAGTAGTCAATGATTCCTGACAGGCGGGCTGAGGCCATTCCATGGGAAGAACCACGTGCCCTCAACAAAGGACTGGAGTTGAGTCTCCACCTCACCTTGTATTCTAAAAATATAGTACTAAAAATATAGTACTATCTTAGTTTTGATGGCTGAAACCACACACATCTCAGAAAATGTAGGCTACATCTTTACAACCTCGTGTTTGCAATGGGCTCTCAAATATTATACAAAAATCATAAGTGAATAGGAGTTCATCAACAGCAGCAGCAACAACAAAAACTTCATTTAATCAAAGGACATTAATCACTAAGGGCTGGGGAGCAAGGCCCATGGGAGAGCCTGTGACTAAGTGCTGTGTCGGGTCCTCAGAAGACAGCACCATCCATCAGAAGTGTGGATGGAGAGAGGGACGGAAGGATGAGAGAGTGAGGGAGACAGAGAGAGGCAGACAGACTGCATGAGAGAGATGCGGAGGTTGTGACCAGAAAGCCTACAGGAGGAGACACACTGACAAGGGGCACATCTGATAGAGTTAATAACTAGACCGTGGAAAGAATTCCTACGACACAAGGACACACCAGCACCAGGCAGGCCGAAGACTGGACGCTCATTTCTCCAGGGAAGACACACGAATGGCCAACGCCCATTAAAGAAAAGCTGTCACAGTGAAATCTGCTTTGTCCCACTTTGTGGGGTGGTAGCAATGTTTAAAAAGGGGAGGGTAACCGCCAGCAGGTGTGGGGAGTTTGGAGCTCTCTGTGTTCCTGGCGGGATGGAGGGTAGAGCAGATACAGGGCATACTGTGTAGGTTCCTCAAAAGAGACACCGCTACTGTATGAACCAGCAGCCACACCCCGGAGCCCCCTAAAGTTTCTTAAAGGGTCTTGCTCTCTTCCTTAGCACAGACACAGGGGCTGCTTTGGCTCAGGAAGTGCCATCTGGCCCTGGCCCCATAGCCCTCCTTTTAGAAAGATGTTTGGTTAGAGTCCTCACTCATCAAGAGTGTCTGAGCATCCAAGCCTCATCAAGTGGGAACCCAGTGTTCAAATGTCTATACCTGTAGGAATCATTCAAACAGTAACACTCTCCCCCATATACTTACTGCCATCTTATAAATCAAAATGTATTTGGTCCATCTCTAAGGGTCTCCATAAATCTCAACAGTTCTAACATGATTCAGAGGTGTTATTTAGGTCTCCTATGACTCAAGGTAGCTCCTAGCTGTGAGCACTGAAAAAACATGTAAATAGATAAATAAATAAGTCATACGTTTATAGTACGCACAGACACAAGCAAGCATTCACATTGCAATAATTGACAAGGAAAGATCACACCGTAAGAGTGAACACCAGCAGAGCACATATTAAACACCGCAGCTCCATATCCGGCATCTTGGGCTCATGATGACATCATCTGGGCTCCAACAAGCTTGCCAATCCTGCCCCCTAGCTCTGATGCCTGCAGCACACACAGCCAGTATCTTAAACATGGCTCAGTTTTCAGCAGAAAGCCTGTTCATCTGAGAACACAGCCAAACTCCAACATCCCATCCCCTTTCTGCCTGTCAGTCAAACCAGGTCCTCCTCCTCCTCCTCTTTTTAATTTTTTTAAAGATTTATTTATTTATTTTGTGTGTATACAAGTGCTCTGTCTGTATGTACACCCGTACACCAGAAGAGGGCATCAGAACTCACTACAGATGGTTGTAAGCCACCATATGGCTGCTGGGAATTGAACTCAGGACCTCTGGGAGAGCAGCCAGTGCCTTTAACCTCTGAGCCATCTCTCCAGCCCCTGGGTCCTCTTGCTGTAGTCATTTTTTTCAGAGCAAATTCCTGAAGCCCCTGCTACATCACCTTCACATCAGCCTGGCCCCCAGTGCTTAATCCTGGGAGAACAAATGACAATGTCCCTGCCCTGCCCCAAGCAGCTCTACCGGGTCTTTCAGTTCTAGCTGCCCAGAGTTCTCTGGGTGGGGATAGAGGTCATGCCATCTGAGTGATGGGTGTCCTGGACCACCTCCGCTTCTCTAGCAGAGACTGGTGGACAGGCTACCTTTCTAGTCTGTTTTATCTTGGGAGCAGAATGACGGATACGAACACAGGATGGGGGTGTCCATGTCCAGGTGTCTGAGCTGCCTGACGCAGGTCCCAGTCTCCCTACCTAGGAATAATGAAATCATCTCCCTCTCGAGGTCACAGGGCTTAGTGAGTTGATATTTATAGACTAACTTGGAATAATTCCTAGCTTAAAGCAAGAACTATTACTACTAGTATTGCTGATGAAGAAAATAAACACAGCTCTCGGACCATCATCCCCAAATAAAGCAGGTATAAAATAAGGTTAAAATATGCTGATGAGTCAACCGAGGGCTGAAGCAGAGAGCCAGAGCAAGGGGCCTCAAAAGATGGCCATGGCAGACAACAGGGAACTGACCTTCCCTGGAGAGGAAGCAACACCCGCCTCTGCCCTGCCCCATGTAGCTCTACCAGACTTTCCACTCTAGCTGGGCAGAGTTCTGTGAGCGGAGCTACAGGTCATGGCCACTTGATTGATGGGTGTCCTTCCAACTACCACAACACCAACAAGGAACTGTAGCTAGGACAACACAAACACACATACACACCCTTGAGATATATATAAGTGGCACCCGCCATCACACCTCACTCACTCACTCACAACTTCTCACCTTACTCTCTGCCCTCCAATCAGTCATGGCCACCTCCACCATGTCTGTCTGCTCTGACGCCTGCACCAACTCCTCCTGGCAGGTGGATGACTGCCCAGAGAGCTGCTGTGAGCCTACCTGCTGTGCCCCCAACTGCTGCCAGTCCAGCTGCTGCCAGCCCAGCTGTTGTGTGCCCAGCTGCTGTGCCCCCAGCTGCTGCCAGCCCAGCTGCTGTGCCCCCAGCTGCTGCCAGTCCAGCTGTTGTGTGCCCAGCTGCTGCCAGCCCAGCTGCTGTCTGTCCAGCTGCTGTGCCCCAGCCTCCTGCCTGACCCTCATCTGCACCCCAGTGAGCTGTGTGTCCAGCCCCTGCTGCCAATCTGTCTGCTGCTCACCCTCATGCTGCCAACAGTCTAGCTGCCAGCCAGCTTGCTGCACCTGCTCCCCCTGCCAACAGTCCTGCTGTGTGCCTGTCTGCTGCAAGCCTGTCTGCTGCACACCCATCTGCTCTGGATCCTCATGCTGCCAGCAGTCTAGCTGCCAGCCATCATGCTGTCAATCTTCCTGCTGTGTGCCTGTCTGCTGCAAGCCTGTCTGCTGCAAGCCCTGCTCCAGCGTGTCCCTGCTCTGCCGCCCTGTGTGCAGACCTGCCTGCTGTGTGCCCACCTCCTCCTGCTGTGCCTCCTCCTGCCAGCCCAGCTGCTGCAAGCCCTGCTCCAGTGTGTCCCTGCTCTGCCGCCCTGCCTGCTCCCGCCAGGCCTACTGTGGCCTCTCCTCAGGCCAGAAGTCCAGCTGCTGATGGGTCCATCCCCTGGGGATCTCTCACCTCTGCCCCTAGTCCCTGAGCTGCCTCAGATGCACACCCTGCCTAAGCTTGAGTGTCTTCCATCAGAAAACAGAGGATCCTGTCTTGCTCTCTGACACTGCCCAGCCTGAGGTTCTGGTCACAAGCCAGGGAACCCTGCTCCGTAGTCTGGGTGTCAGCAGGCTTCTCTGTGGGAAACTGCCAGGTGCCCTCTAGCTGGAAGCCTCCTCAGAACCCTAATAAACTCTTTCCTGGACCTCAGCCATGCCTCATTTTTCCTTTCTGAACTCTAAGGGAATCAGCATCAGGTCCTGATGGGGGAACAGGAAGCGCAGCAGGGGACCCTCCCACCCTCCCCACCTTGTCTGGGGCCACTGCTCTCACACCTGTGATAGAGGATCCTGGTCATAGGCAGCCCCTGCCCACCCCTCTGGGCCAGCCTCTTTCCCAGGAGCCACCCGGCAAGAAAAAGCAGACTCTCAGGGTGGGTGGCAGTGTGTCTGGTGTCAAAGGCCTGGTACCAGCTGGGCATTCCCTGGAGGGACCATTGGGGGCAGCTGCTAAGAACCTGGTTCCTCAGAAGAGAGTGGGCTCAGTCCCTCACAAGTGGAAGCCGGCAACCCACCCTGTGCTAGGAGAAGTCAGAGACCAGGCACCAGCCCAGGCCTTCAAATCTCCCCATACTCCAGGAGGCTACCTCCTAAGCTTAGACTAACCCACAGGCTTCCAACACAGAGAATAAGCAGAGCCGGGCTGCTTTCTCCTGCGTGATCTCCCCCAGCAGCTGCCTCCCCTCCATCGCCCTCCGCGTTGCCCTGTCTGTCCCCCACACTCTCCATCCTCCTCTGAACTGTCCACTCATCCTCAGCCTCACTCCCCTCCCTGCCTCTTCGCTTTTCCCTGCCAGGGGAACTCGGGGCAAGAAGCTTCCAGGGCCCACGCACCCACCTGCCCCTCCTCTTCCGTCTCTTGCATTCCATGCACAGCCTGCATCCAGGTAGCTGTGGTCAGCCAGCTCTGCGGTCTCCTTCCTCCAATTCCTCTGCAGGGATAAGCCACACTGTCCTTGAGCTGTGAGCCTGGAGGCCAAGCCAGGGGTCCTACCTTCCATCCCCAAGGTCAGAGAGAGATGCAGCCGGCAGATGCATGGTCAGTCTGCTGTACTGACTAACTCCAGGCTGTGGAGCAGGCTGAACCTTACTCTGGATCCCTTCCACTTCCCCAGCAGCATTTGGTGCCATAGTGAGTGTCAACACCAAGACAGGGGGACACTTCATCGTGTTGTGCACGTCACCATCAGCGCCAACATCTGTCACAGATTGATGACCGACTCCAGAAGGTAAAACAGTTCCCCGTGACCCTCTCAGAGTGGATTGGGAACACATGAGCACATGGGCCTATTAAAACCATATCACAAAAACCTGATCCAAGAGCGAGCTTGTCAAGCACACCAGACCAAGGGAAGGTGCTGTGCCCTCACCTCACTCCATGGAGAGGAGGACGCGTGGGAACTACCCTCTGGCTATTCACCTAATCACTTGATGTGTGTCAAGGGACTGAGAGGAGAATGCCCAACTGAGGCCTCAGCTCCTTGGTCCCCACTGCTGATATGACCCATCCATCCATTTGTCTGCCTGGCCCTGGCCCTGCATCTCACCAACATGTGTCAGGGGTTGCTACAGCTACCACAAGAAGCTCACACACAACCAGCCATGGTCAGTCTTGCAAGGCTTTACCTTCACACCTCCCAGCTGTCAGAAGACAGCTCTGAGATGACCCTAAGCAATGGAAAGATAACTCCACGCACCTACCCCCCTCCACCCTCCATCCCCACCCCACCCCCACCCCCACCCCACCCCCACCCCCACCCTCTCTCTTTCCAGGAGTCAGAGGCTTCCTGCCTCTGGAAGATCTGTGCTCACATTTCAAGACCCACAACAGTCCTTGAAGGGGCTCTAGCTGGCCCAGGCAAAGCTCACATGGCACTGGCTGGCCTTGTCCATCCTCCTTCCCTCTCCCTTGTAAACTGTAGATTACATCCCTAAAACTAGCCACCAAGGTCTAGTCCCTTATTGGGACACTTTCTTTTTTTTTTTTTTTTTTTTTTTTTTTTTTTTTTTTTTTGGTTTTTTCGAGACAGGGTTTCTTGTGTAGCTTTGTGCCTGTCCTGGAACTCACTCTGTAGCCCAGGCTGGCCTCGAACTCACAGAGATCTGCCTGGCTCTGCCTCCTGAGTGCTGGGATTAAAGGCGTGCGCCACCACCGCCCGGCGGGACACTTTCTTATGCCCGACTCATTCCTGAGGCTCTCAAAATGTTGAAGTCCAGCAATCCAAAGTCCCCTTTTGTCTATCCTAATTAACATGCCCAATTAAAACATCCCACCGCATCCTAGCCCGTTCTATCACAGACCTTCCTTTTTTCCTCTTAAAAATCACACCTGCAAGGTCCATTTGCTGCCGTTTTTCTGCCTGAGTCAGAAATCGGCCCCTTTACTTTTCTTCCCCGTTTAATAAAGGATCTCTCTGTGAAAATAGGTGTCTGAGAGTGGTTTATGCCTAATTCGTGGTCCAGGAGGGAACACCCTGCTGTGTCGGGGTCCCTTCAGTCCTGACTCCTCATCTGGGCCATCCTACTTCCTACATCTGAGTTAACAGTGGCTGCTCTGCCCTGATGCCCACCTGTGACACCAGCACCACTGTCAGAGCTAGGCAGCCTACACCAGAGGAAAGTGTCCCCAGAGAGGACCTCAGTGCCCCAGGGAGGACCTCAGTGCCCCAGAGAGGAGCTCACTGCCCCCAGGGAGGAGCTCACTGCCCCCAGGGAGGACCTCAGTGCCCCCAGGGAGGAGCTCAGTGCCCCCAGGGAGGACCTCAGTGTCCCAGGGAGGAGCTCACTGCTCCAGTATAGACCTGACCTCCGGGTGTGGCTCTCCCCTCTCCTCTCTCAGGTCCAGGTAGTCTGAGTAAACTGTGAACATTGTCACAATAGGATACGGTCACTCTGTCAAACCCCATCCATAAACACATGAAGTCTGCAGGTCTTTGCTTTAGCTGGATGGCATTGCTGAGACAAAATGCTGTGGAAACAACTTGGTGTGTGGGGCGGAGAGGTAGGGGTGGGGGAGTACTTTGGACAGAAAGATGGGAGCTCGGGAGCCTGACATGGGAAAGAAGTCCCCACCCGGAGATCTAGTTTCTCATTCCTCCAAGAAACTTCAGAATGGTTGGGAAGACGCTCAGTGGCCAAGTGCTTCCCTTTTGAGCATGAAGATCTGTGCTTGATTAGCCAGCCTGGGCTGCTTAGTGAGCTCCAGGCTGGTAAGAGACCCTGGGAGTGACAACAGAGATTGTCCTCTGGTACACGCGCACGCACGCATGTACGCACGCACGCACGCATGCACACGCGCGCGAGCGCACACAGACACACACCTTCAAAACAACTAATAAATCCAAATTGCCTAGAGACATAATGTCTGTTTCTCTACAGACAGGTCAGACACGGATGTTAGAAACAAGAAATGAGCCGTGTTCACTAAGAGCCAGGATGCTTGTTTTTGCTGGATGTACCTTCCTGCTTGCCCCTAAATCTATGCAGTGCACTTCATACACCACCCTAAAAAAAATCCTTCACAAACGGAAGAGGAGAGAAAATAAGCCAGCTTGTGTATTTTACTTAAGTTTTAGATTTTGCTTAAGTGTTAAATTCTGCTTGGTCTTTAAACCCTGTACACTGCAGGGCGATGACAGAAAGCTTCAGAACTGTGTCCTGGGGAGAGGATCAATAGCTAAGGTGACGGCTGCACAAGCGTGAGGACCTGAGTTCAGTCCCCACATCCCATGTTTTTAAAATCCTGGCACTGGGAAGGTGAGGCCAGTCAGATCCTTACAGCGCCCTGGCCAGCCAACCTAATTCAATCAGTGAGCTATAAGCCAAAGAGAGACCCTTTATTAAAAATAATAATAATAAACAAATAGATATATAAATAAATAAATAACAGTGGATGTCATATAAGGAGCAGCACCTAAGGTGGTCCTCTAGCCTCAACACACACACACACACACACACACACACACACACACACACACACACACAGCCATAGGATTACATATGCAGACATGATGTAGACACCTTAACAGACTCTCTGGGGACACTCACAATGCAATGTCTCTGTGCAAATCATTCATAAGCACTTAACTTCCATTCCTCTGGCCCATCCTAAGGTGCTTTTCTGTGTTAGTATTTAGAATCAGGCTTTACTCAACTGGAGGTCTCTAAAATGGCTGAGCTGGTCTCACAGTCTCAGAGGCATCACAAGTTCCTAAATTCAATCTCTGACTGGCTCTGTTCGTGGGCCTGAGGTGAGAAGGCTTATACCTCACAAGAAGGTGGTGTTGATGGGCTTCTCACCTCATGGTGGCCAGGAAAGGGGGCGGGGAGATGGAAGGAAAGAGACAGATGAGGAACGACATACCCTTCAAAGGCTTCTCAGTGGGCCTCCCAGCTGACACCCTTCACCAGCACCCTCGGCTGGGGGACTACACCTCTTTGGAGGGACACTTCATATTGAAAACACAGTAGTCATGAGAAAAGGATCCTACACACATGTGCCTGATGATAGAACTCTGGCAGGACCACAGCTCATACAAAGAGACTGCCATATACACCTCCCTCGCACAGAACACTGTAGTTGGAACCATCGTCTCAGGGACTGCCCATCCCGACCTGGTTTTACCCTGACTGGCCGGTTTCCTCTACCTCCCCAATGCATGGTGCATGGCAAGTTCCACAGTCCTCCAGTGACTTGCGAGCATATGTTCCCTGCTGCAGGCCTGCCTAGGATTCCAACACCCCTGTGGAGGAGGTCCTTCAGAGAATGCCTGAACTCTTCCTCCCAATAGAGACTGTGGCCATTGAGACCTGCTCCCCCCTTAGCTCCACACGAGGCCCCTGGACAGAGCTCTGGGGCCAGTGCTGAGGGACCACACAGGGGTGACAAGGAGCCCTCTAGAACGAGACGAGGCACAGGGCTCCACAAGTTCAAGGGCATCCAGGCATTGATCTCCTGCCTCAGCCTCATAGCATGTCAAACTTCATCAAAGCCAGAGCAGGGAGGGCTGACAGCAGTCACTCAGAAGGAACTGCTTCTCAGGCACAGGCCCACCCCAGCCCTGCCTCAGACCCTTCACCACCAGAGCAAGGGTAGCAATGGGCAGAGGAACAGCCATAGCTACTGAGCCCCAGGATGAGTATCTCCAAGCAGGCCAAAATGAGAGAAGGAAAGTTCACCCACCACTCATTGGAATCAGCCCCAACTGCACCTGCAAGGACTTATTGGCAAACTTAAATGAGAAAGGGGACAGACATGGCCAGCTCGGAGCACTCAAATGGTCGGACTTCCCAGCAGCACAGATTCAACTACCCAGCCAAGAAAGCCCAGCGCCAGCCCCTGACCACTGCTCTCTCCTACCCAGATCCCCTCCCCATCAGTAGAGCCGGCCAAGGTGGCTGGCTTAGCACAACACACAGCCAGGACGTTTACAAGCCAAGTGGCCTCTTCCGGCTGATGAGGGCTCTCCAGCAGTCAGCTCCAAACACCAACAAGGAAAGAGTTGCTGGGAAGGGCTGCCCGTCACCAACAACACACCGTGTGAGGGTATAAAAGCTGACAGCCAGCCCCTTATATCCACACACTCACACACTCACACTCACACACTCACACTCTCACAGCTCCTACCAGACCTGCCCGCCATGGCCACCTCCACCATGTCCATCTGCTCCAGTGACCTGAGCTACGACAGCCGGGTCTGCCTGCCCGGTTCCTGTGATTCTTGTACTGACTCCTCCTGGCAGGTGGACGACTGCCCAGAGAGCTGCTGTGAGCCTACCTGCTGTGCCCCCAGCTGCTGCCAGTCCAGCTGCTGCCAGCCCAGCTGCTGTGTGCCCAGCTGCTGCCAGTCCAGCTGCTGTGTGCCCAGCTGCTGCCAGCCCAGCTGCTGTGCCCCAGCCCCCTGCCTGACCCTCATCTGCACCCCAGTGAGCTGTGTGTCCAGCCCCTGCTGCCAATCTGCCTGCAGCAGCTGCTGCACACCCTCATGCTGCCAACAGTCTAGCTGCCAGCCAGATTGTTGCACCTGCTCCCCCTGCCAGCCATCCTGCTTTGTGACCCTGTGTTGCAAGCCTGTCTGCTGCACACCCATCTGCTCTGGATCCTCCTCATGCTGCCAGCAGTCTAGCTGCCAGCCCTCATGCTGTCAATCTTCCTGCTGCGTGCCTGTCTGCTGCAAGCCTGTCTGCTGCAAGCCCTGCTCCAGCATGTCCCTGCTCTGCCGCCCTGTGTGCAGACCTGCCTGCTGTGTGCCCACCTCCTCCTGCTGTGCCTCCTCCTGCCAGCCCAGCTGCTGCAAGCCCTGCTCCAGCATTTCCCTGCTCTGCCGCCCTGCCTGCTCCCGCCAGGCCTGCTGTGGCCTCTCCTCATGCCAGAAGTCCAGCTGCTGATGGGCCTGTCCTGTGGGGGCCCCAGAGCTCAGTTCCTTCCTTGTCTCACAGTGACATGTAGGGGTTGGCTGCTGTATCAGCTTTGGCACCAGCATAGTGTGACAGCTCTGTGATATCACACCCCAACAGCTAGTGTCCCCCTCGCAGCTTCCTATCAAGGCTCTGTAGCACTCTGACCTCCCCAGCATTCCTCCGCTTTCTTCAATGCATGTCTTGCCCAGCCACTAATAAACCTCTCTTCCTGGCCTTTGAGTGTCCCTCTTCCTGCCTCATGCAAGGGTCAGGGGTGTCCTGAGAGCATTTCCAGACGAGCACCAGGACTTGGACTGTCTCGAATCTGGCTGGAGTCCCCAGTGGATTGTGGCTGGTGGCTAGTGACTGGCAGCTGGATTAGTCCCTGGCAAGAGACCTCTGCATGCCCGAGTCTCACCATCCCTGGTTGACTGAGAATGTTCAGGGACAGGAAGTGCCAGCAGGGATATGGCACAGCCAAAGCCTCCCGAGCAGGCCCCTGTACTACTTTATTCAAATGTCCCAACCTGTAGATCTGTGTCCCCATGAAGAGTGCAGCCTGGAGGTGGGGGAGGGTATTAAGGAGAAAGAAACCAAAGGGCAGGCGCTTCTTTTTTGTTTTGTTTTGTTTTTTGTTTTTGTTTTTTGAGACAGGGTTTTCTCTGTGTAGTTTTGGTACCTGTCCTGGATCTCGCTCTGTAGACCAGGCTGGACTCGAACTCACAGAGATCTGCCTGGCTCTGCCTCCCGAGTGCTGGGGTTAAAGGTGTGTGCCACTGCAGCCCAGCCAGGGCAGGTGCTTCTTAATCCACCCTCTGGGGTCAGGGCCTGCACCTGCTCTACTAGACAGATCTTTGTCTCTCTGTCTCTCTGTCTCTGTCTCTCTGTCTCTCTCTGTCTCTCTCTGTCTCTCTCTCTCTCTCTCTCTCTCTCTCTCTCTCTCTCTCTCTCTCCTTCTCCCTTTGGGACAAGCTGGATGTCCCTCACATTTCCAGAGCCCCAAGCATGCCATGCTCTCTTGGCCAAAGCCACATTCTGGCCTGCTGCTCCTCTCTACCCTCACACCAGTGTCCTCTGAGCTCTGACGCTTACTCTGCCCATGCAGGAGAGAGCCAGGTGGAACAGGTTCCCAGGCTGTAATCCTGGGAAGCTGAGAACCCTAACAGGCCAGGAGCCTGCCCCAGGGACCTCTAACCCTCAACAGGCCTGGACCATGCCCCGTGGGGAAAAGGCTCCTTGGGAACTCTGCTCCTGCCACACACCAAGCCTTCCTGTCCTCCAGGGCTGTGAAGACAGGTGGCACCCTGTCCCTGCCCTCCCACTCTCCTGGGGACCCTCCTGTGGAAGAGAGGGAAGAGAAGTCAGCTCCCACTAGGAGCCAGAACACTCCTGGGAGTTCCCTCACCTGGTATCTGGAACGTCCCCTCTCTATAACCAAACCCCTAGCCCAGCCTATATTCCTCGGTGTCTGAGACCAGTGACCTGGGGCCCCTGAGAGCCACACTGCTGGCCACCTGCTGGAGAGTGAAGCCATGGGCCCTTCTCAGAAAGTCCCCAGAACACAGAATGCCAGACCCCACGGGGACGGCCGTGTGGATAGTGACCAAGATATTTCCTACCAGACACCAGACCCCCATCTCGTCACCTCATTTGCAAGTGAAGCACGAAAAAAGCATTTGACAAGAGCAAAGAGGGGCTCCCCAGGTCACCTCTGAAGCCAAGAGTGACAGACGGGTGTGAATGCTCATGGAAGCTTTCCCCCAGAGTCCCACTTGCTGGGGACAGCAGTCCAGGCCCGGGGAAGGCAGAATGGATAATGCATCTGTGGCCCTTATAGAAGTTCAGAGCTGCTCGATGCTCAACACGGGACAAGCGCTCACTGGCCTCTCAAGCCTCTTACGATGTAGCTCCCTAATACCAGCCTGACTTTTATGTTTCCCTCCCTGGTTCACCATGTTTATAAGTGGGTCATCTTTGAACTATTCAAAACATACCTCCAGGGGAGAGGGGGCGGCCTTTATAAATAACCTTGACTATCACTGTGCAGGTCGGCGGGGGTTCCTCATGCTCAAGGAACAGGAAAGCACATGTTCGTGACTCATCCCAGCCCCGGAAGCATGGCCAGGCTCACAGCTCCCAGCCAGGCCTGCACAGGGTCCTTCCGAGGCACACTTACACGCTCACCTGCATGGGATGACCCCGCATGGGGAGGGAAAAGGCTGGTACCCAAATGCCATCACTTGGAGCCAGGGGATTTGTGTGGTGACAATCGACTTGGCCATGTACAGCTGACGAAGCTCCACATTCAAAGCCATCACTGCAGGTATGGCTGTCAGAAAGCAGGGTGCAGGGGCCAGGGGGCTTCTGTTCTGTCTCAGATTCTCACTGTGGTCCTGTATCAGGGCCCCAGGCCCTTCTCACTCACAGCCCATCATCTAGCGATTGCTGGAACCCACTTCTGTGTGGTTAGGTTGTAAATTGCACCATCCATGCCGGTCAGTGCTCTAAACCTGGACTACAGGGTCACCTCCTGGACATGTCACAGAGAACAACAACCCAGTGCATGAGGGAGCCTCACACTTCTGGAAACCAAGGAGGAGGTATGCACATGACACCACTGCCACTTGTCACACCCACACCTCTTGTCCCTGGGGTCCCCATCACCAACTTGCGATCCCCCAGCAGGTCCGGCCACCAGATCCAACTGTCCCATTTCTTTATTCCACAAATTGTGACTTGATAAATAGGATCCCTTGTTGGGAAACCTAGGACAGCCCGTCGTGGTCACCAGTGCTCCCAAGTGGCCTCTCTAGAAGAGGAGGAGGCCTGCGGTGAGCCCACCCTGGGGAGCTCCAGGCTGAACCCAGGTGTGGGTTGTGGGTGTGTTTGGGGTTGGGCCTGTGTTTCTCTTTCAACTGGGGACAGAGCCAGGCCCGTGGCGGCCCAGAGCTTTGCTAAGTGCAGGTTGGATAGCTCGTCTCCATGCCAGGAGCCCGAGGGCCGGGGACTTCATTCCTGAAGCAGGTGCTCGGCCTTCCCCGGCAGCCAAGCAGGTAAGCACATGAAGCCTGGATGGCTGCTGTTAGCTCTTTGAAACTCGAAACTCCTCCCACCTCTGGCAGCTTAGAGAGACCTTCTATTGTGACTGTCTGTGCATCCCCCTCTACTCTGTCCCCCTGTCCCCTATAAACCCGCCGTCCGTCTGTCCAGCTCTCTAAGAGGCCAGCATCCTACCATATGCAGTGACCTGGTATCAGGCAGTGTGGCATGTCCAACCCCGTTCCTCTCCAACTCCAGGAAAGGTACCCAGGTCCCCATGTGGCCACCTTACCTGTACAGGGCTCCCAGTGCTGGACGCCACAGCCGGGGGTACCCAGAAGCCAGAGCGCCACACACAGCGTCAGCAGGGCAGACATGAGGGGCTCCGGTCCCAAGATCCATCCAGGGGCTCCACTCGCCTGCAGAGAGGCAGCCACTAATTCCCTGCGAGGGGCAGTCTGGGCCCCAGGTGGTCACTGTGATGAACCCATGTCAGTGTCTGCAGGAGGACAGAGGTGGCCCTGGCAGCAATGACAGCCCTTAGTTGTTCTGCAGGTAGCAAAAGGCGGGTGGCCCTGGCAGGCTGGGGCTTCAGCTGCAGGCAAGGGCTTATCTCTTCACTTCCCTGCTGGGCTTGGGTCCCGTGTGCAGGTGACAAGGGGTATCAATCTTCAGGACTGGGATTAGTCATTGGCAAAGCTCACCCTCCCGAAGGAGAGACAGAAATAGATCCTTCAGCGGTGCGCTGAGAACAAACCAGAAAAACTTAGAAAACCAGTTTTTCTTGGGTGCAGATGACGGCGGAGCTGCGTGCGTGCGGGACTCAGTGCCGGTGACCTTGGCAGACCTGGAGCTAGCGATGGGGGCAGGTGCCGGTCCACCTCGAGCTATGCCCTCAGCTGGAGTGGGTGTCCCCAGAGGCCCCAGCATTCAGTAGGAGTCAGCCTTAGGTCCTGCAGGAGGAGGTCAGGTCCTCTGTCCTGTGCTGGGATCAGGATCAATCTCAGAGGAGATGGTGACAGCAGCGGCCGGATCTGCCCTGCTGGGTCGGTCCCACACCGTCCCCAGGAGGGCTGGCTTTGAGGAGGGCTTTTTATCTGGTGCCCAGCCCTCAGAGGGTGTGTGGGTTTGTCAACTGTTGGCTTCAGGAATTCCCCTGTGGGGGGAGCCATCCTGAAAGAGAGCCGTTCCAAAGGAAAGGGTTAGAGTGGCCTGGGGAGGGTGTTGCCTATGTGCTCAGTCCCCTGAGGGAGGCTTTTGGCTCAGCAAGACCCCTTTGCACCAGCCCCTAAGACACACGGTTTTCCCCAGCTTCAGAAGGAATGCCCCAGTTCAGAACTCAGGCAGAGCTTGACTTTGTGGGTGTTTGCAAATGGCAGACCGTGTGTGTGTGTGTGTGTGTGTGTGTGTGTGTGTGTGTGTGTGTGTAGAGTGGGAGAGGGGGCAAAGACGGATGGAGAAGAGAGAAAGAAGCGGGGGTGGGGGGGAGCCCCAGTTTGGGGTCCTGGCCGTCTCTGACTCAGTGGGTGTTTGCAAGCTCAAGACCCTGTGATTAGAGAGAGAGACCAGAGACCACAAGACAGAGTGGACAGGAAGAGAGAGAACTGGAGGGACAAGAGAGAGAGACGGGGTGGGACAAGGCAGGGACAGAGAAGGAAGAGGGAGGCTCCGCAGAGTCCTGGAGGGTCTCTGTGCAGGGGAGGTGCATCCTGTGCCCCTTCTCCCTGGAGACCCTGATCCGCAGTTGCTGTTCCCGTGAGAGGATTGTGGACGTGTGGTGACTAGAGTATCTGTGAAGAAAACCTTGAAGAGATATTTCTTATACACGACTACCCTTTTCCTGGCCCAGGGAAGCGTTGGGGTAAGTTTCTTCACCGCTGGGCCCCTGGCTCCGTGCCGCTCCGTCCTGGTGGGACATGTGGAGTAGTGGCAGGATTTCCAGAGGCCCTCTTGTGGATCTGAGCAACTGTGAGAGCTTATACGCAGCCCACTACCATGGCCTTAGTCGTCAAGGGAGAGATGCATGGTCCCCAGGGAGCAGCAGCCTAGTCTGAGGTGGGAGGTGGTGGGGAGAACCAGGCTGGTCTGAGGTGGGAAGTGGGGGGGAGCACCAGGCTGGTCTGAGGGTGGGAGGTTGGGGGGAGCACCAGCCTGGTCTGAGGGTGGGAGGTGGGGGGAGCACCAGCCTGGTCTGAGGGTGGGAGGTTGCGGGGGAGCACCAGCCTGGTCTGAGGGTGGGAGGTTGGGGGGGAGCACCAGCCTGGTCTGAGGGTGGGAGGTTGGGGGGGAGCACCAGGCTGGTCTGAGGGTGGGAGGTTGGGGGGAGCACCAGCCTGGTCTGAGGGTGGGAGGTTGCGGGGGAGCACCAGCCTAGTCTGAGGGTGGGAGGTTGCAGGGAGCACCAGCCTGGTCTGAGGGTGGGAAGTTGGGGGGAGCACTCAGCCTGGTCTGAGGGTGGGAGGTTGTGGGGGAGCACCAAGCTGGTCTGAGGGTGGGAGGTTGGGGGGAGCACCAAGCTGGTCTGAGGGTGGGAGGTTGGGGGAGCACCAAGCTGGTCTGAGGGTGGGAGGTGGGGGGAGCACCAGCCTGGTCTGAGGGTGGGAGGTGTGGGGGAGCACCAGCCTGGTCTGAGGGTGGGAGGTGTGGGGGAGCACCAGCCTGGTCTGAGGGTGGGAGGTGTGGGAGAGCACCAGCCTGGTCTGAGGGTGGGAAGTGGGGGGGAGCACCAGGCTGGTCTGAGGGTGGGAGGTTGGGGGGAGCACCAGCCTGGTCTGAGGGTGGGAGGTTGGGGGGAGCACCAGCCTGGTCTGAGGGTGGGAGGTGGGGGGGAGCACCAGCCTGGTCTGAGGGTGGGAGGTGGAGGCGGGCGCTAGGAGCGGCCTGGTCTGAGGTGGGAGGTAGCTGTCCTATCACACAGTTTCTTTCCCAGCTTAGGAACGCTTTGTCCTGGACCAGGGCCCCTCCCAGCCCAGCTGCAGGTGGTGGCGGTAGCCTCCAGAGCCGCACCCCAGGTGCAGTATGGAGGTGACTTCTGCAGGATGGACAGCTGGCACCTGTGCAGGGCCACGGGCCCCCAGATGGGGCTGCACGACACCCTCTGACTCTCTTACTGCTCGTCAAATGAAACGGTGACATCTGGTTTTTAACAGGCCGGTTTAAGGAATTAAAATCATGCTCCCTGGGGAAAATTCTTCCTTGTTACACTTGGTGTGGTCACCCCACTGTGTCATCAGCAGCAGGCACGAGTTGGTTAGAGGAACTATCACGTAAAACCCCACAACAGCTACCTCAGTGTGGGGGCCTGACTGTGAGACTCCAACACACCACAGGAGGCTCCGAACATCCACATCTGGAAACTGTGTGACTAGCATGCAAGGGCCATCCAGCAAGTCAGACCACCGATGTGACCTGGATAAAGCAGCAGGTCACAGGCATGCCAGCTCCTAAGCCCTCAGTGACAGAGGAGAGTCCAAACCTCTGCCTATGTGCAACTGGAGACACTAGCAAGAAAAAAAATACAACAACAACAACTCATGTCTCTTCCCAAGTTTTTTCCAAGTTGATTTTGCCACGGAAATCACTTCTCCCACATTAAATGCAGGAAAGACTCCCAGACATGGGCCAAGAGGATACCCATCAGAGCTGTTTGTGATTGGCCTGAGCCTTACACAGGTCACCCAAACCTGAGCTCCCTGCCTGTTAACAGATCTCAGGCAGGGACACCCCGCCCACAGTCCAGTGGGAAAAGAAAACCTCCCAAGAGGTGGACATGTAACTCAGTCTATAGAGTGATCGCCCAGCCCTGGGTTCAATCCCCAGCACCCCATCAACCAGGGACTCAGGGGGGTGGGTGATCAGTTCAAGGTCTTCCTAGGCAACACAGCAAGTTCGAAGCCAGCCTGGGCTACTTCGGACCTTGTTGGTCAGGAAGGAAAGAAGGGAGAGAGGGGAAGGAAAAGAGAGAGGGAGAGAGGGGCGTTAGTTAGATCACAGCCCCTCTTGATGCCTTTCTCGCTCTCCCAGAAGTCAGGCCATGCCCTGAGGTCTGTCCCTGCTGTGTCAGAGAGCTCTGGCCTCTTCAGAAAAAGCGAACCCAGCCTCCCCTCTCATCGACAATGTTTTCTTTAAGATTTACAGGTCTCTGAGACAACCTCCAGGTGCGTCTTCACAGTTGCGTGTCTGCTCGGCTCACTCTTGCACCTGCACCAGGGAGTCCAATGTGTGACCCGCTTATTACTGCACCCCAGTCAGCACCCAAACATAGTCTCTGTGGTGTTACCCTCCCGTGTGCTCCATCACCCTCTGTCCTATGACGTCCCTATTGCCTTCGCCCGAATCGTGTTGGTACTGCTTGATAAAATACATACGCACTAGCTTTCCCTTTCAAAAATGTATCTACGGGGCTGAGGAGATGGCTCCGTCCATACAGTGCCTGCCTTGTAAGCACAAGGACTAGAGGTCAATACCCAGAGCCCATGTGGAGAAAGCTGGGTGTGGTAGCACAGGCTCGTAATGGCACCCCTGGGGAGCAGGAAGAGCTCGCTGGCCAGGCAGCTTTGCTTACTTCCAAGTCCTAGACCAGTTAAAGACCTAGTTTCAGGAGGGGAAAAAAGTAGACGTATAATGCCCAAAGTTGTCTTCCACCTGCACACACACACAAACCACACACACACAATGTGTGTACACATACATATACACACAAATGTATCAGCAGCCAAGCATGATGGAGCGTGTCTGTAGTCCCAGCATGCAGAAAGCTAAGGCAGGAGAATTGCACGTTCCAGCCTGAGATACAGTGAGACCCTGACTCAACAATAAAACAAGGCTTAGCATCTCTGACCTATATTCTTTTTCACACAAACTTTAAAAAACATGTGTCCTCATAGCGGGGTGTAATAGCACACACCTGTAGCACAGCTACTTGGGAGACTGAGGCAGGAGGATCACTTGAGCCCAGGAGTTCAAGGCCAGCATGGACAACATAGCCAGACTCTATCATAAAATAAACACCCCATGTAAAACTCCAAAACCAACATTAAATAGTCAGCAAATGTATTACAGGAATTGGGCTGGGGAGATGGCCAGCAGATAAGTGGCTTGTTGTACAAGCACAAGACTCTGCATTCAGATCCTTGGTATCACCATGTGTCAGTGCATGCCTGTGATTCCAGCCCCGGGGTCATGGAGACAGAAGGATCTTGGGAGCATGCGGCCAGCCAGTTTGCCAATCAGTGAACTCCTACAGGGATATTATCACTGTTGTAAACATAATTCTGTGTGTATGTGTGTGTGTGTGTGTGTGTGTGTGTGTGTGTGTGTGTGTGTAAGGTCTGTGCATATGTGTGTATGTATAAGTGTAAGTGTGTTTATGTATGTTTTGTGTATGTGTAAGGTCTGTGTGTATGTGTAGCCTGTGTATGGTCTGTATGTGTATGTGTGTGTATATGGTCTGGTATGTGTAGCATGTATGATGTGTGTGTATGTGTAAAACTATATGTATTCGTATGTGCTTCATACATAAAATTATATTTTTCTCATATTTAATGTTTCATATTCTTGTTTTCTAACCATACATTGACAGTTTGCCATGACATCAGCTAATTTATTGTGATTTTTTTTTAATATTCAAGTTTCCCCTAAATATATATTAAAATGTCTTATGCAAATGAGGTTTTACAGAGTGCTTAACTTTTCTCCCTGGATCTGACATTTTTACATTTATAGCTTTTCCTTTCAGGTTTTGATTTTAGTACATTTATGCATATTTCAAGAGTACAGGCCCAGTCTCGCTTTATTTCTTCCTCCAGAGTACACACTCTCACCAACACTGCCTACACACAATCTATTCTACAGTGTGTGTTTGAGCTCTGACTTCAGCCCCACTATCTCCAGAATTCTGGCCGTACGTATTCCGATGCCATGTTGTTAGGTGCATATGTGTTTTTGATCATTACATACTCCAAATCCCCTTTCCTTGGCTGACCTATTGCATTCACCATTCCTCTGTCAATCAGCTCTGCCTAGGCCTCCCCCCCTCCCCAGGCATCTGAGGTCCCTGTCACTCGCCTCTGCTTCATACACCAGACACCAACATGCAGATTCCCACCTCACAACAGTCCCACACAAGCCTACAAAGGGCTCTGGTTTGGAAAACTGGAAGACATCTGACATAGCCCTGAGATAGTCCAACATGGTGCATACACGCATTATGAGGCCCCAAGGTTCAACAGTAAACCACACATGAAACAGGGCTGCCATGCTCCCTGAACACAGGAATGCACCCCAGTTTTCTCTTCATCACTGGATCCGAAGGGGAGGTGCCATACAATATTGTTCCTGGTTCCCGAACCCAGTGGAAGGAAAGGGAAGCCCCGTATTCTTGGGGGTGGCATCCAGGCTTCCAGAGTCCAGGGCCCTGTACTAAGAGTCCATGAGAAACACCCTGGGAGGAAGCACGTGGATTTGGGAAGCACGTGTGCTCTGAGGTTTGCTAATGTCATGGTGAATTTTGCATTAGGTGGTGTTGCCATGGCACTCAGATACCTGGTCCAAGCTGCCCAGACACTGCAGTAAAGGGACTTATTATTGGGGGGAGGGGGTTATCCAACCCACTTAAGATCACAGACAAAAACTGAGCTCCCCAAGAAGAGGTACTTCTTCAGAAGCCAGCCTCGGGACTCTAGCTGTATCAGCAACTCTTCCTGCACCTCTAGCATCAGTCTGGTCTTGCCACTCCTTGTCAGTCACATGAGTCAACTCCTAAAGTAAGCACCTCTCCTGTCTCGAGGAGCACCTGTCCGCATATGTGCATGCGTGCATGCGTGCGTGCGTGCGTGTGTGTGTGTGTGTGTGTGTGTGTGTGTGTGTGTGTGTGTGTCTGCATCTGTCCACTGACACACACCTGTCAACTCTGCTTGTCTAGAGAGCCCTGGTGGTCACAGCTTGGGGTGGGGAGGGGCTCCTTAACTCTGGTCCAGGACACACCTCCGCAGAATGCAAAGAGCAGTGTGGTCTTGGGGAAGAAGGACAGGAGGACCCTTTGGTTTTCTTCTAAGCTGGAGCGTCACAGGGCTGCTATAGGGGAAGCAGATTCTTCTACAGAAGGTATTTAAAGCTCGGAACTCCTATTCTTAGTAACTCCTGAGAAGCCAGCCCCCCAACCCCTGCGCTCTGGGGTGTCTGTCCATGCCTCTCTCCCCTTCTCTTAATAGCCACACTTAAATCTATATAAAACTCTTTATTTTATTTCCTCCTCCTCTTCTCCTTCTCCTCCTCTTCCTCCTCCTCCTCCTTCTTGTTTTTCAAAACAGGGTTTCTCTGTGTATCCCTGGCTGTCCTAGAATTCTCTCTGTAGACCAGGCTGGTCTCAAACTCAAACATCCTCCTGCCTCTGCCTCCCGAGTGCTGGCATTAAAGGTGTCTGTGCCACCACTGCCCAGCTGTGAAACTGTTTCTTAAACTCCAACTCTGCCTCCACTCTCCAGGTAGGGAAGATCGGCATTAGGTACTTCTGTGGCCACAACATTTAGCTCTACAACACCCCATCAATGTCCGTGAGGCTCTTCATTATGGAATCTATCCAGGCAGCTCTTCCCAAGGCTCAGGAATGTCACGCTGGCAGTCTAAGGTCACCTGGACTGCTCTGAGTGTGGACCACTATGGTCTGCATGCAGGAAGGTCCCTCACAGAGCTCAGCTCACTGTCTGCAGGAAGAAATCCCCAGGGTCTGTGTGAAGTGGACAGGCTCGAGACTGAGGGATGGTCCCTCACTGTCTTCAGGAAAAGAGAACTGCAGAACCCTGTCCCAGCCCCAGGGATAATTTCTCAAAGTAGGCTGCCTGCTGGAGTCACCACGGTTCAAGGCCTGGACCCTGTTTTCTGGTACAGCATCCAAAGGCAGCCTGGAGAGAACAGCCCCACTTCCCAAAGCCCCCAGTTACTGATTTTAGCATATTTCTTATACTCAGATCTGCCTGTGTCCCTGAAAGGTGACACACCTTAGGAGATTACTAACTGCTTAACTGTCAGACACTTGAAGGTGCCACGTGCCAAGACTCTGGGGCTGGGAAAGCAGAGCCACCCGGGTCCACACTTCTGCAGTTGGGGAAGACAGATGGCAACGCGGGGCCAGTGCCAGAGGCCACCAAGCCGCATCCTGCCCGGGGTCCCACGTTCATTTCCGGCTTGCGAGGCCCCGGCTCCCCTGCAGCAAAGCCCCGCTGCACGAAGCATGTTCTTAAAATTCTTTGCAGATTAACCCGCATTACTGTGAGCCCCATAAAAGCGCCTGGCGGCTCGCGGTGCTTTCCCCGGCAGGCGGCCGCGGAGGGCGGCGCAGCTGGCGGGAAGCGCAATTAGGGCGCGGGCGCAGCACTTCAAAGGCTCGGGCGGGCTGTAATTAGCGGCACCGCGGGCGGCGGCCCCGGCCTGCGCCCCAACAAAGGGCCAGGGTTGCCTGAGTCACCCCGGGGCCCCGGGAGCGCTCTTGCCAGGCCCATCCTGCAAGCCCATGCGCCCCTGCCCTCACTCCAGGGTCAGCGGTCTGCAGAGAGGAGGAGATGTCTGGGCTGGGGGACTTTCCTACCAAGTCCAAGCAAACCCACCTTAGCTCAGGGTCTCTGAGATGAGCCTGAGCCACCAGACATCTTCACAGGAAGAGGATGGAAGAGAGGGGTTATCTTGGCTGCCAAAGGGAAGGATGGGGAGCTGGACCACTTGTTCGAAGCTTCCAGAAGGACCTACCCAAAAGCAGGAAGGGACCTGGAGCTGACCCTCGCTAGGACTGAGTGAGCATTGGTCCCCTGCTGGCAGTGAGTGTCCTGGATATTGCCTGAGAAGGTTATCACAGCAGTTTTTTCAGGACACCGGATAGGCATCCCTGGCAGCCGGTGCCCCAGGGCAGAGGATGAGTATGTCTGTGTGGAGTGCTCTTGAAGGGATCCCCGGAAGGCCCTGGGAGGGAGGGCACACTTCTGTCGTGCCTTGGGGGGGGGGGGGGATACAGCCTTTGGTTGCTCATTGCTTTTTTCTAGATTGAGGGAAAAGCTTATTTGGGAGTACAGGCTGTTTTTCTTGTGTTTACTCTATTTTTAAAAATATTTATTGACTGTGATGGTTAGCATTGATTGAAACCTTGACGGAACCTAGAATCACCCCGGCAGACAAATCTCTGGGCACATCTGTGAGCGTGTGAGGCCTACCCTGAATGTGGGAAGCCCTTTTGTGTGGGCTGGGGTCCTGCACTGCACAAAAAGGAGAAATCGAGCAGAAACCCAAAGTTCATCACGTGCTCTTCTCGACTGCCAATGTGTAAGACCAGCTGCCTCGGTTCCCCGCCAGCATGGACTGTATACTGTAACTGGAGCCAAGATGACCCTTTCCATCTTTTAAGTTACATTTGTCACAGCAAAACAAACAAACAAACAAAACTAAGATACCAGTCATGGTGTTTCAGGGCCACGGCAATGACCGAGTGTTAACCCTGTCATCCCTGTAGAGACCCAGTGTCTACTATGGTCACACCCAGAAGGCCTATGGGCTCACAACCTCAGCTTATGAATTCGGGAGGATATGGTGCAGCCCATCTAAAACCATAGTCGTAGCAAAGAGATGCAAAGACACCATTTAGGACAGCAGTAAGTGGGTGGGAGCCAATTGTGGCAGCTGCCCTACGCACAGCATCAGGGAATCAAATGTGCAACTTGAAAACCACGGGTTTCACCAGCCATGCTGTCACGAGGAGGCAGGTCATTGAGGATGGGGACCCTGGGTCGACCGCATCTCATTACATCTAGGAATGCCAATCACCTGCAAACACAGGAGAGATGCTGGTCACGTTGTGATTTAAGCCACCGCTCTTTCTCCGGTGGAGCTGTGAAACGGCCGCCCTGTCCATGTTGCTGGCTGGCAATGAGCTCCTGTGTGATCCGTGCAGTTTGCTACAGTGACAGTGACGGGCCACTGAGCGCTCCAATCTCATCCCCGCTGACAGATTGGAGGCGCACCGTCAGCCATGAAGCTTTCCCAGTGGTCTGTGACAGTTCCCAGCTGCCATGCTCAGCAAATAGATTACATCACTTAGACAAACACTGGCTTTTAAATATAATCGTATTTTTCTTATTACCCCATAATGGACCCATTGTTGAAGCCTCATCTCATACTGATGTCAAAAAGAAGGAAGTGAAAATTAGCCTAAGCTCCTTCAGAGGTTGTCATTTAATATCCTGGTACACTGCAGCAAAAATGTGCATACACACACACACACACACACACACACGTATATAAAACATGGTGTGACTTTATGCATAACATACAGGTAGACATGCTTGCACCCCACGGCCTCTTGCTAGCCACCAACAGAGCTGACGATGTAAGCATGGAAGAGCCAAGAAGCACTTTCTCCGGCTCCTGTACAGGACATCCTGCCCAACCCTGCCCCACCCTGCCCCTTTCCTAAAGAGAGCTGGGGAGGAGAGGGGCCCAGAGCCAGCAGAGCAGGCCTGGGTGAGCTTACCAGGACCGGCTAGTGCCAACCCCAGCTGTCTCTTGTTCTGTTCCCTCACTGAGGTCAGAGAGGCCTGCAGATGCTCCCTGCCCAGACCCAGTCGATATGCACAGCTTACCAAAACAGCAGGAAGGGACAAGTGCCACCTCTACCAGACCTAGTCTAGGTCGAGAGGACAGCTCCACCCTGCTCACCTGCTTCCCCCAACAGCACCACCCAAGCCTACGCCTGCATCAGGAGAGCCCACAGGACGTCTCAAGGCACCCTTCCAAGATCAAGATTGGCACCCTGGCCAATCCCAGATGCATGCAGGCATGAGCCACACAGAGTGGGCAGCAGGGAAGGGAGCTGATCTTTCTAGACAGGTATGGCTAAACAGCATGGCAGTAGCCATGGGACAAGAGAGAACAGACAACTAAGGAATCAGGTTGGGTCCACAGAGACTGAGTTCTTGGATATCTCTGCAGCCCCATGGGCACCTGGCTGGTTCTATCATAGGACACGTCAAGTCCGTCTGGCCAGTTTCCTGAACACTAAGCAACCGTTGGCTCACACACTGGCTCCCCGGTGACTCCAGCTCGGTTAAAATGGCTATGACAAAGCACCACTCACCAGGGACTTGAACACTAGGCCAAAATGCTCATGGCCTCCAAGTCCAAGGCTAGAGGCAGCAGCAACAGTCTCAGGGGAGGCCTCGCTTGGGTCCCAGAGAGCTGTCCTCTGGACACCCACATGGGACAGAGCACAGGAGTAAACTCTCTGGGGTCTCTAATAGGGCACTAACACCACTTCTGGGGCCCCACCCTCACCAGTGAGTCACCTCCAAAGGTCTCACCCACATTAGGGATTAGTTTTCAACTATGCTCACACAAGCATTTCAGTCCATAACACTACCCTACAGTCCCTAAAAAACCATGTCCTCCGATGCAAAACACATTCTGAACCCCAAGGTCCAGCATCCACTCTAAAGTTCAAAGCCTCATCTAAAAATCCTGAAAAATGCATGTGGGTGAGAATTCTGGTGCACTCTCCCCAGGCTGTGCACCTGTGAAATCAGGCAAGTTATGAGCTCCCAAAACAGAGGTAGAACAGACGCAAGTCGGGCTCTCCTAACCCATCATCACTGCCACCATCACCTGGGGGGAAACCAGTGTGGGACTTCAGGCCACAGGCTGCCAGACTTAATAGAGATAGGTGGTGAGGCTGTGACAACCCACAGCGGCGGCGGCGGCGGCGGCGGCGGCGGCGGCAGCAGCAGCGGGACCTGGCCAGGGCCTGGGAGCCCGGGCTGTGACAGCTACTTGTGGTTGAATGCCAGCAAATAGCTGGGCAGCCAGACACGGGATACCCTGCAGGCTCTGCTTTCCCCGGAGTGGACACAGTGCTTCCTCTCCACTTCCAGACACGCGAATTGTGTCTCCAGACCTATTAATTTTCCAGTCCCACGCATGTGACACTGTCTGGGTAGATGACAACCGACTCAACTGTGACCCCATGCCTGGGGTCAGCACAGCAAGCACAGGTTCGGAGCCCAGTCCTGAGCCTGTGCCCGCAGGGGTGCCAGGGGAGTCAGGGCTCAGGGCGCAGGAGAGGGAAGGTGGAAGGATGTGCCTCATGGCCAGGAAAGGGAGTCTGGGTCTTACTTGGGAACAGTGGGAGTCAGGTATGCTGAAGCAGGGTAGTGTGAGCTGAGCCCTAGGGAAAGCAGACCTGGACAAAGGCAGACGCAGGAGCCCACAGAAGGACTAGGTCTCAAGAGACATGTTTTCCAAGTAGACACTGCTGCAGGGGGAGAAATATAGATGTGGGGGTATAAGGCAGGCAGTCCCTACATGCTCCCACTGAAGGCAGGACCAAGGCCATGGGCAATTCCAGGGCCGAGCCATAACTATCTTCCTCTATGGGTCAAAATTTACAAGTGAATGTGGATTTGGGGGGAAGGGGGTAAAATGAATCAAACTCCAGACAATGCAGGTCGAACGAACAATAAAGGAAGATGTTTACAGATAATGAGGGAAAGAAGTTGTCCTCTAGAGTCCCCAGCCCAGCACAGGGCCCTGCCTCCGTGAGCCAGAGGTGGCCCGGCTGCTGCAAAGCGACCACGACGACGAATGGAGGAGCTCTGAATGGGAGGGCTTCCTGGAAGTGGGGGCAGAGTTCCCGAGAAGAGCAATACAGCAGGCTGGGGGCATCCGGCCCTGTGCTCCCGGGTCCCAGTGAAAATAGGACAGCAGCTGGTATGTGAGCCAAGCTGCCCGGACAGCTTTGCAGACCCAAGAGGTCCAGGTCCACACAATCCAGTCAGGAGCAAGCCTTACCGCCTCTGGGTGTCCACTGGTCAGGTCCACTCAGCGCTGTCGTCTTGACCGGACACTTCATGCAGCAGGACACAATGTCACGTCCAGTTCGTGAGCGCTCGGCAATGATCAAAATGCTCACCTACACTCTTCACTCCTCTGAGCTCTGCCTCAATCCATCAGGTCGCTCCAGGCCAGTGACAGACCTTATCTCAAAAAAAAGGGGGGGGGGAGGGGACAGAGCCTAGAAACATCTGGCCACCCTGCACATGCACACATGTGTAGACCAGTTGTTTTTTTTTTTTTTTTTTAACTTGGAAACATTTCCATATAATGTTTGACACAGAAATCATCAAATAGAAGTATACAATGTTGACAGGAGGCAGTACATTTATAATTTATAACCCCAAATGTATTTATAAATTAGAAATGGAAAGATCTACAAATGAAATTATGAAGGTTCCTGGTTGACCTCAACAGATAAACTGAGATGATAGTCTTAGATCAGAAATGATCTGAATGTAGATTTACAGTCTACGTGTACAGCTGGCTAAGTGAGATCGCTTTCACAGTTCTGCATGTATCCCATCGGCTCCCCATTAGTCACTGAACTCTTAAAACTGGTATTGTAACATTACCACAATGTTTTTTTTTTAATTAAGACTTTAGAAAAAAAATTATGTGTATGTGTATTTTGTCTGTCTGTATGTCTACATGCATACAGTACCTGAGGAGGTCAGAAGAAGGCATCAGGTCCCTGGAGACTGGAATTACAGACACCTGTGAGCCACCATGTGGCTGCTGCGACTTGAAGCCCGGTCTTCTGGAAGAGCAGCTAGTGCTTTTAACCAGAACCATCTCTCCAGCCATTGAACTCTAATTTTAATTCCTATCTCTACCTTAGTTGCAAAGATTATGACAAGCGATGAAACTTTCCAGGGCTGGAGAGATGGCTCAGTGGTTAAGAGCACTTGCTGTTCTTGCAGAGGACCCCGGTTCAATTCCCAGCACCCACAGGATGGCGCACAGCTATCTGTAACCCTAGTCCCAAGGGATTTGATGCTACCTTCTGACCTCCCTGAGCATCAGACACGTGTGTGGTGCACATACATACATGAAGACAAAATACTTGTTTACATTTTTTAATTAGTTAATTAATTTTAAAAAGACTTTCCAGAGTAAAACTCGGACACTGTAGAGCCCTGCAGGTCCCAGCCTTACTGTCCCAGTCAGCAGAAACACAGACACCTTGTATGGTGGGGACTGACTGGTCTCCAGCACGCCAGTCACACCTGAGTCAGACTCCAGCCCCAGGCAGCTCCTCTACTAAGTGCCAGCAGGTGCTTCTACCTGATGCCAAGGTTGGAAACTCTGCCGGGGCAGAGCCTCCTGAGGCTTTGGGACAGCCTCAGGGCCAGCACCTGGGAGCTCATTAGAAATGCAGATACCCAGGCCCTACCCAGTCCTGGGACCAGAGAGGCCTGGCATCTTTGCTGCAGTGAGCCAGCTGGTGCACCCAGCTGGGGGAGCCATGCCGGGACTGGGGTACAAGAGGCCAGCCCTGATGAGATGGAAACATTAGCAATGATGGATAAGGAGGTCACTGCCTCCCAAGGCTGCGGAGGAAGCCAGAAACTGCCACAGAAAGAAAATTAATTATAGTCTTGAATGTGACCTTGGGTACAAGGAGGTGATAGCCAGTAGTCATAGACCTGCTAAAAAGCAAAAGGTGTGCAGGACAGGGTAGGGTAAGAGATCCCTCCCAGCCCAAGCTTCCCCTGACATCATACCTGGATTCCTGAGGTTGGCCCTAGGGCCCACCCAGCATCCTGACCACAGTAAAGTACTGTGACATCCAGTTGGAACACCTCAAGGGCACTGTGCCCTGTCTCCAGGTATCCTAAGAAGAGACACTAACCATCCACCCATTTAAAGCCGGGACTGCTGGGACCTGAGTTGGTTTCCTCTGATATTTTGTCACAGTAACAGAAGGTGACTAACCCAAGGCGCTACACCCTAGGGACACTAAAAGGGCAGCTGCCACAGGAAAGTCAGAGTTTGGGACCATCGCTCTGGAGCAAGCTTGTCATGGGCTGCCATGTCAGAACCATAGACAAGTACACGTGTCTTTCCACGATGTCGGAATGTGTTACCATGATAAATCTACAAAGCACGGAGGTTTCGTTGGCAGCAATTTGCCAAGTAGTCACAACAAGTAGGCAAACACAGGTTCTTTGATTTCGATCTTAATTACTAATATTAACTCCCAGCTCACACATTAAGCATCACCGGCAGTAAAATACTCGACTAACAGGCTGTGGAGGTGTTTCAGTGGGCAAAGGCGCTTCCTGCACAATCCTAAAAACTTCAGTTTGACCCCCAGAACCCAAGTAAGTGTGGAAGGAGAGAACCGATTCCACAGTTGTCCTCTGACCTCTACACACATGCACACGGAGACATACACACACCATGCACACACACATACACAATGATTTTTTTTTTTAAATACTCTGACCAAAAACTGATTTAGTGAAGGAAAGGGCTTATTTGGCTTATATTTCTAGGTCATAGTCCTTCATTGAGGGAGGCCAAGGCAGACACAAAAGCCATGCAAGGGCATAGTCCTTCATTGACGGAGGCCAAGGCAGGCAAAAGCCATGGAGGAACACTGCTTGCTGGCTCAGACACAGGCTCATACTCAACTAACTATTTTTTTATGTACAACCCAGAATCACCTGCCCAGGGAATGGTGCCACCCACAGTGGACTGTGCCCTCCTATATCAACTAACAACCAAGACAATATCCCCCACAGACGTGCCCACAAACTAATCTGATCTAGACAGCCTGCGAATTGAGACTCCTTTCTCAAGCGATTCAAGGCTTTGTCAAGTTGAAAATTAAAGCTAGCTAGGACAATATCTCTATCTCCATCTCTCTATTCTGTGTCTATGTCATCTGTCGGTTATAGGCAGGTATGAGTGTAAAGAAGAAAGAGACCATAGCAGAATCCAAGGAGTTTCCAAATGGCCCAACAGAGGTAAAGTAGGAAGCTGTCAGAATGGAGAAGAGTCTCTTCAAGGGTCAGATACCCAGCCCTTTTGGAGATCTGCTGCAAACAGAGCTGAGCTGCAGAGAAAAGGTACAGGGCAATAGAAGATGTAGACATGATGGGCAAGACTGAGCCTAAATGGACAGACAAGTGGACAGACAGCAGGTCCAGAGATACAGACAGACGGACAAGACAGAAATCCAAGTAGGCCATGTCAACAGAGAGAAGAGAGTTGAACTGAAGCCCGTGGGACAGTTAAGTGTCCTCTGGCTGGCTGTCCATGATGCACACATTAACAGTCAGGTGACAGGTTGCTGGGGTGTGGCCATTACATGTGAAGTGTCACCCTCTTGGTAGAGGATACCCTTCAGTCTGATGTGTTTAATAAGTTCTTGGACCTGGTTTTCCTGGTGTGCTCTTAGTGCACCCATATGCTCCTGTAGTCCTCATTTGCTCTGGTCAGTTTACAGACTGACGTTTCAGTTCATTTAGGAATAAGTTATTTGTGCCTCCTCGGTGGCGGTGGATGGATGCTGCCATTCACACGTGCACCCAATTTGCACACTCATCCTCCACCCCCCAAATAGTTAAAAGCTGCCTGTAAAATGGAGTCTCTCAGAGCAAGGCAAAGCCTGAAAAAACAGTTTTACATGATCCGACGTCTATCAGAGCACATGCAACACAGCCCGAGCTCAGTGAAACTCATGTGATGATTGCTCATGGAGGCTCACAGACCCCCATTCTGATGCAATGGCCTCCCACGGTCCTGTTGACCTGGTTGCTTGGTGATGCTGAAGTCATGAGCTTCTCTCTTCCATGTGTTGGAGGCTAGGAAAGGGTTTGGAGGCAGCTCATTCGTTTGGATGGAGCTGGATGAACTGAGATCTCTGGATGGGGCCCCAATGTTGAGTCCTGCAGCCATTCAGGCAGCCCTGAGCTCCTGGGCCTGGATGGAGGCCCAGACCTCCTCCCTAGCCACCCTCACCCAGCTGGCTCAGATAACAGCCAAATTTGAGGCCAGGCAGCCCAGGAAGGATGGCTAGATGTCCCCCAGTCTCTTGCCAGGTATTCTCTCCCCGAGTCTCTCTAGACAACAGACACTGGCCCTGACCCCACAATCAACCCACACTGGTCCTGTGGCCAACACTGTGCCAGCCTCACCCTGACATCTGCACCCCTACCCATCAGCCAGTGTGAGCAGCCTCCACAGCCTGAGGGGATGTGCCCTCAACTTCCTCAGACCGCGTGTATCACCTAGGAACAAAACTACCCTCAGGTTAGCAGCTGAGTCCTCAAAGGCGCGCCTAGAGGAAGGTAGACAGTTCTTTTCTGCCTGTGGGCAGAAGAATTTTAGTAAACCTTTCCCAAACCCCATATCTTGGTCTCAGTTTGACCCATTGGGAGGCTGAGCATAGTGGACATTTAAAGCAAATGAATGAATGAATGAATGTCCCCTTTGCTGCTGAGCAGCTGTAGATACCAGGGGTGGGTGGGACCTCCCCCCAAAAGCCTCACAGCAGCCTTGCTGAGTCCCTGCATCCCCAGGATCTCTGCTGGGGTCTAGGGAGATGGATGGAACCTAGCAGCGGGAAGTTAGGCTTCTCAGCCACCCAACCCAACAGCCCCTGAGGAGCCAGGCCAGCTTCGAGTGCCGGCAAAGATAACTTTCACCTCTAGCCTGTTACATGCCTAATTATTTCCAACTTGGGAATGCCACTGAGACAGCCTGGCCTTGGCTTAGGCTCACACCCCGTGCTTCACCGGCATCTAGACACACACACACACAGTATTGTTTGTCAAGTGGCACGCGCGGCTCTCTGACTTCTTGCCCCAATACTGGAGTATTCATTCCACTGAGGCGAATGAATTCTTCCATCCACTGTGGCTGGGCGGGCTCTGTAAACAGTAGGCTTAAACTCCAGGTGTGTGTGTGTGCAGACAGCCAAGCCAAGCACGCATGGACCAGCTGTTGCTGCGAGGGGCAAGAAGCGAAGCGATGGCAGAGACCAACAGAGATGACCAAATTTGCTGGAGTCAGACCAACCCGTGCCGTTCCTCCTGGCTCTCACTGGCCCTGGCACCGAATACACCGCATGGGGGTAGAGCCTGGCAGGAAGCCTACCTGGAATTCACCGGAAACTTTAGGTGCCAATTACAGTGAGCATCAAACCCAGGAATGCCCCCGTGTATGCCAGGCCCTCTGTGGGGCAAACTCACCCACTCAAACGTTCTCCCTGGAATCTGCCCTGCACCCTGAGGTCATCTTCGGGCTCCTGACACGTGTACTGTGTTCTTGGTGTGATGTGCAGAGACACGCGTGTGCTCAGGCCTTCAGCTGCAGGGAACAGATCCCACCTGTGATGGTTCGGTCACGGAGCGGCAGGACACCCCACCAGGTCCACTAGGGGTCATCACAGGGTGAAGGTGGCGCCATACCCACCAAGGCTTCCCATTGGTGGCAAACATCTGGGCTCTAAACTCAGGGTCCCATCCCAGAAGGTAAACCCTAGTGGCTAAGCCACGGGTCAGACTTCCTCTGTCCCACCCACTGTACACCATGAGGAAATTGGGAGGCATTGCCAAGATGAGGGGAAACAAGGGCTGGCACCCAAACAAGCAAGCATGTCACAGGCAACAGGACTTCTTCCTCAGACCCCCTACCCATCCCCACAGGCTCTAGCCAACAGCTGCTGTCCCATCCTCCGCTCTCACCCATTGGCAAGACCCGCCCGTTGCACTGAAACCCTTGCCTCCTACGGCAGTCTCCACCCTCACCACATCCCAGCACCCTAGCTGTCACCCCACCACCAGCCTCTGACCTCCACCCACCCCATCCCTCTAACAGCGAGTCCAAACGAGGGTGTCTGCTGCCCAAAGAGCGACAGCCCAGCCCTCCACGTGACCCTGGAGGCAAGCCCTGGTCTGCAGCTTTCCCCGAGAGATGCTCTGCTGGAGGCCCTCTCCCTGATCTGGACCCCTAATCCTCCCACCCTGCTCAGCCCTCTGCTTCCAACACTGCCCCCCAGACAGCCCTTCTGCCCTCTGTCGTTGGCCCCTCAGGCTCTTCCCCTGGACTCTGCCTTTACCTTCCTTTCCTTGTTTATAGCCCCCCTCTGCCCCCCGCTGCCACCCCAAACCCAAGAGTGTTTGTTACCCTTGCACCAGGCACAGTGCCTGGCACCTGGTGAGGGATGTGCTAAAAGAATGAGAAAATGAGGAGTCTTCCACCTTCCCATTTGATTGTTGCATGAAGGTGTGACGAGCTCCTGCATGCAGCGACGACATGGGCATTCACAAGACTTAATAGTCACAACAGCCCTAACTTTCCCTGCGGCACCATGCAGGGGCTGGAACATGTGTGTGCACCTGTGCATATGGATGAGTGTGTAGTCAGCATGTATGTAACATCTGTGCATGCACATAAGTGCATACGCATGCTTGCGTATGTGCATGTCTGCAAGTGTGGGAGTGTGCCTATATATCTGTAAGTGGGCTCGCATGAGGTATATACATGTATGAGTGTACGTGTATGTGTATAAGCCCGCACGTGTGGGGGTATGTGTATGCATGAGTATAGGTGCAGGAGTGTGAATATATGTGGTATGTGTATGTACGTGTCTATATGTATAAGAGCATGTGTTGCATTTGTGTATGTGTATGGCTACATGCACACACTTATCTATATGTGTGAGTGTACATGTGTACATGTACATGTCTATATGTGTAAGAATATGTGTATGTGTGTGTACATGGCTGCATGTGGGGGGTATGTGTACATGTCTATATGTGTATGAATGTGTAGTGTATGTGTGTATGTACTTATGTACATATCTATATGTGACTGTGTATATGGGTATGTATGCATGACTGCCTGTATGTTGCATGTGTACTTATACATGTCCACATACACGAGTGTGTGGAGGTGGGGGTGTCTGCACGTGTGTGGTATGTGTGCACAAACATGTGGGCCGTTTAAGCAGCAGGGCAATGGCCTCATTAGACCCCGGGCCCCATGAGTCACCTCCCCACAGGTAATTAATTCAGGGAGCCCCCAAATGGGAAGATAGGATCTCGCCAGATCAGTCAGTGATTGCATCTCCAGGTGGCTGAAGGGGGGGAAGCTGGAGAGGTTCCGAGTGTGACTCCTGGGTTTTCGAGTGTGCAACAGCGAGGTGACGCCAGTGGTGTGGTTGCTAATGAGGCAGCTGGTGACTGGTCTCAACCTGCATCTCGGCCCATAAAAGATGAAAGCCGAGATGGAGCGTTGCACCCTGTGCCTGGCTCCCCTGGGTGCTGCGTCTGAGGCCGGGCCTGTGCACTCTGCAAAGAGGCTCATGCACCCCAACCGCAGGGCCTCCTGGGGCAGCTGTGGGCTGGTAAAGATGAAGCTGCTAAATGGAGTATGCTACTGAGGGACGGCCCTGTGTCAAATCCGCCCATGTGACACATTCGGGGTCTCTCTCAGCCAGGTCTACCTGACCCCAAACCCCAAAGTGTTCAGCCAGCCCCCCAGCTACCCTGGTGCCAAGCGAGGGTCAGTACTTAGTCACCTATGTTTACCATTGTCACTTCTGCAGCGGCTTCTAGGGGAATGAGTGCACGTGGAAACTGAAAGCCTGCCACCCTGGTAGAAGGACACAGCCTCTGCATGCCAGCGGGGCACTGAATCAGAGAGGCAACATGAACAATGTCCCTCTGGGTCTGAGCGCAGGCCAGTTATCCCCTGCCCACAGATTGAAAGCACACCTCTGAAATTCATTAGCATCATCAAAGCAAGCTATAAGTGTGACAGAAGACAGAAGGTAAGGACCCGAGCAGCACTGGAAGCCACCTATGCCTGGAGGGGGTGGGCACCTGCCAGCCTGAGGGGTATGCAGTAGCTGAGCCAAGTCTCCCCAGACCTGGCTGGCAGGAGCTAGCTAGGGTCTACCCCACAGAGGTGGGCATCCTGGACAGGGTGCTTGGCATCAGACCCAGGCAGGATGAGCTCTAGGGGCAGGGTGGGAAGAGCCAGCAAGCTGTGTGCAGCCCCGCTGCAGCCCATGAGCCAGACAGCCTGGGAGTTACTAAGACCGGGGAATATCTCCAAACGCTAGTGCCCGCAGACCCTAGCAAAAGTGATTGTGCCGGGCGGGGGTGGCACACGCCTTTAATCCCAGCACTCGGGAGGCAGAGACGGGCGGATCTCTGTGAGTTCGAGGCCAGCCTGGTCTACAGAGTGAGTTCCAGGACAGGCGCAAAGCTACACAGAGAAACCCTGTCTCAAAAAACAAAAAAACAAAACAAACAAAAAAAGTGATTGTTACTTCCTAACACTGCGATCCTTTAACACAGTTCCTCATGCAACCGTAAAATCTTTTTTGTTGCTGCTTAGTAACTATAATTTTGCTACTGAGATGAGTCATAATGTAAATATCTGGTATGTGACACCCCTCAAAGGGGTCGCGACCTACAGGTTGAGAACCACTGCTCTACGGCCTCCAGGGCAGATGCCTAGCATACATAGGCTTTGCTGCTTTGATTCAGGTCTTGAGGAAGAACCAGACCTTACCAGTTCCCATGTACTCTTGCGCTCCTTGGCTTCTGGTGTGTCTCTGAATCTCCTAGCAAAGGCGAGCCTCCCCATCCAGTGTCCCGATACACCTGCAGAACGCTTTTTGCCACATGATGTAGCCTGACCCTAGAGTCCGGGTCAGGATGTGGACATCTTTGGGGGCCACTGTTCTGCCTGCTCTAACCACCATGGCTGATGGATTTAATAGACCTAAGCCAAAGCTGATAAAGAGACGCGATGCCATGGGGAAGATGAGAACTGAACATCTATGTCCAGAAAGGCGCAAGAGTGAGAAAGGAACAGGACACACAGGAGAAAGAAGGACAAGCCCAGAGGACACAGTGAGAGAGTCCTAGAGGGAGAGGGACAGAGAAGCAGGGAGCGGGTTAGAGGACCTGTCTCCTGGGCCTTTCCTCAAACTGTTCGAAAGTGTCAATACACAGGTTCAAGACCAGCAAAGACAAGCGGGATAGATCAACAGAAACACCCAGGGGAACACACAGGGGACCCACAGAACCTCCATGAAGGGAAGACAGTGGGTGTTGCCCTTGGGGGTCCCAGAGTCCAGTACAGCCACGAGTCAGCTCTTTGGTCAACAGCAAAAGATCTGCCATCCCAGTGGCCATTGCACACGCCCTTAGGTGCCCTTCAGGGGTTAGCACATAAAGGAACCCTGAGTCCTGCACCAGAAGGTCCTGTGTACCCCACAGTTGTCCAAAGTGGGCCAGTTGGCACTAGGTTGAATCCCTCTGTGGGCAGAAAGACAGAAGGACTTGAGGAGGGTCTGGTTCAGGAGCAGATATTAGGCCCAGCGGTGAGTGTTAGTACAGTGCTTGCCTAGCGTGTTCTAGACTGGAGGTTCAATGGTCAGCATCCCAAGTGGACCCTGGAGAGGCCTGAAAGAGACAAGGGAAGGAGCCATTTGAAGAGAAGGAGTATTTGAAGAGAAGACAACCAGTGCAAAGGTCCTGGGGCATGAAGGCCCCTGAGGAGGATGCTGAGAAACTTGGAAGGCCCCTCAATCAAAATTCAAATTATGTTGAAGTTTTTAAATGTACTGAAGAAGTAGTGGAGGAGGGGGCCTGCCTACTAAGGCTCAGGAATGTGAGAAGGTTCTGGAAGACCGATAATGAGAACACTGAATCTAGACCTTTTCTTTGTTCTATTATTATTATTATTATTATTATTATTATTATTATTATTATTATATTATCATTATTGTTATTATTATTATTATTATTATTATTATTAGTTTTTCAAGACAGGGTTTCTCTGTGTAGCTTTGGTGCCTGTCCTGGATCTCACTCTGTAGACCAGGCTGGCCTCGAACTCACAGTGATCCCCCTGGCTTTGCCTCCGAGTGCTGGGATTAAATGCGTGTGCCACCACCACCCTCATTCTATTACTTATGTATGTGCTGTTTGCATGTTATATGTGTGTCTTAGTTTGGCTTCCTACTGCTTGAAGAGACACCATGACCCCAGCAACTCTTATAAAGGAAAACATTTCATTGGGGTGGCTTACAGCTTCAGAGGTTTAGTCCATTACCATCATGGTGGGACCTGGTGGTGTGCAGGCAGACCTGGTGCCAGAGAAGGAGCTGAGGCAACTGTGTCACGGAGCATAGCTTGAGCACAGGAGACCTCAAAGCCCACCCCCATAGTGACACACTTCCTCCAACAAGGCCACACCTCTTAACAGTGTCACTCCCTATGGGGGCCATTTTCTTTCAAACCATCACATTGTGAGTGGTGCTGCATGTATGTAGGTCCGTACACTCTTACGCAGAAGCTAGAGGAGGCTGAGGGGTGTCTTGCTCTATCACACTTCACTTTATTCCTTTGAGTCAGAGGCTCTCGCTGGACCTGGAGCAAGGCTGGTTGACGGCCAGCAAGCCCCAGCAATCCTCTTCCCCACACAGTGCTGGTGTCATAGGCATGCACAGTCACAGCCAGCATTTTGCATAAGTACTGAGGATTTGAACTCAGATCCTCATGCTTACAAAGAAAGCGCATGGCACTACCTCCCCAGTCCCTAATCTTGATCCTTTCTGATTCTCCCAAAATGATCACAACCTAATGTTTGCACTAAGGTTTGAATAACTTTCTTATTTTTTTTTCTTAGTGGCCATCGATATGGTCCAGGCGAAAGCAAGCTGGGATGGGGTGGGGGGGGGGCAGTGAGTCTCAGTGGAACATGGGGCACATGCTCAGGAGATGACCTATAGATGGCACGGGTACCCCAGATCTGATGGTGTGTCTGGACTACCAGCATAAGGAATTAGAGGTCAATCCACAGCAACAGCTGAGCCCACAGGTCTTGAACAGGATGTGGGTGCAGAGTCCATGGAGGCAGATGCCCTGGAGAAAGCCATAGGAGGATTAAGCCCAAGAGAGGGCTAACAAAACAGATTCCTAAAGGTGCTTCACACCTAAGAGGCAGCTGGGTCAGGCGTCCAAGGAAGAGACAAAAAAACAAAAAAAAATCACAGAAAACTAGTTCTGTAGTAGACTCACAGGCCTCTAGATGGGCTGGTGGGAGACTGGATACAACCTGAAAAAAATCTGCCCACAAAGCAACAGCCACCCACCCTGGCCAGGTCCTCCAAGTACCACCTGCAGGTAGCTGACAGAAACACCTTGGACAGCCCCTAGGTGATGGCTGTGGTCTGATGGGTAGCACCCACACACCATGTCTTCAGCCTCCAGGGTTGGTAGAATAGATAGAGACAAATCTGCAGGGCTCTGCTCTCTGCTTCACGTGTGCTGGCAACGGCTTCAGCCACCAAGGACAGCTGGCTGCCGCTGGCTGACAAAGTTACTTCCCATATCATGGGCACTGAACCGGACCATGCAAGCCCATGACGATGCTGCTGCCCCCTGATGTGCAATCCAGGGACCCCAGAGCTCCCCTGGGGGACGTTCACCTGGTAGCCAAACGTGTGTAGGCTGGCAGATCACAGGTGATTCATGCGGCTAATTTATTTATGACAATCAGGCTAAATTTAGGTTAATTACTTTTTAATCATTGTCTCGAGGGTACATGAAAATACTTGAAGCTAGCCCACGAACATGGAGCTGCTGGGTAAGCGAAACACTATCTGATAGACCAGCTGCCAACCCTGCTGGGAGAGGCTTGGGGCGGGCGGCTCAGGGGCTGGGGGTTGTGAGCCCGCACTGAGGACCCAGCAGGAGGGCTCAGCTATTCTAACTCCACCATCTGCAAGCTGAGGGCCACCTTGTATGGCCTGCTGTCCTGCGTTGGTCACTCAGGCTGAACGAAGGTAGCTCCTTCTCAATCTCCCCACATGCCCTGTTCTTTCCCCCATAATAGGACGATGAACTTTCCAGAAGGTAAAATTGGAACTCTGGGCAGCAGGGCCCTCCCCAGCCCTATCCTTGGAATCCCGTCCTACTCCCAGAAGCCTCTGCTCCCTACCCCAGAAACCCACCTGCTCTTCTGCTAAGATCCAGAGTTCTCTGCATCATCTAGCCTGGTACCCGCCTCCCAGGACACCCTATTCATTTGGTCACCATACTGGTGGCAGGTCCTCCACTAGGAATGTTCCTGATGCCACATCAGCCCTGCTGCCCCTTGTGTACCATAGTAGTCAGGGGTCCCTGAAAACCCCACCAGGCTCTACAGGATTGTGACTCCCGGGTGGGCTTGTCCCTAGGGACAGTGCATACCCAGTAGCCATCCTCAGCTTCAGATCCAGCATGGAGGCTCCTATTCTCCTGATGCTTTAAAGGCTGAGTGCTAAGTCTACATATGCAAACAAGGCTCCCAGCCCCAGTGAGACCTAGAACAGAGCACAGCTGGACCAGGTGGTGCCACAGCTGTCTGCAAAGGCGAAGACCTGAAGTATTTGTTTTCACATCCCCTTCCTACAGCTCCACCTTGCCATCACAAGGGTCCGGGCTGGAAGAATACTTTCCACTTGGCAGGCTGAGTGAGGACCATCGGCTCAATGCCCTAAGCAAGGTTTGCTTCTTATCTGCAAAGGCCAGGGTCTGACCTTGGTTTCACAATATAAAACATAACACATGTTGGTTTCACAAAGGGGATCTGTGCAAAAGACAAACGGCAGTTACTCCTGGCTTCTACCAGTCCAGGAACTCAGTATCTGGATGCACACAGGCTTGTGTCCGCAGGAAGCTAAGGATTGATAGAGATAACGCAGCTGGAAGAACATGGCAAGAAGATGTCCCAAGAACCCAGCTCCCTGCTCGGGGAGATTCCCACCTTTGGGCAGTGCAAGAGAGCAGGACCCTATGCCTAGAGTTGGAGACCAGAGCCAGACAGCTGAAGCCCCTGCACAGGGCAGCCTCAGAAGCTCAGAGATAGGGCCCCATGTCCCAGGTTAGGGCTATCTGCACGTGCCCCATTTGAATATGTGGGAAATGATGGGGAGAAGCTGCCCTGGACACGGGGAACAAACGGACATGGGGCTTCCCGCTGAGCAAGTGTGGAAGCTCCTACAGGCACCAGCTGAGGATACCGATGGAAGAGGTGATGGTGGCCCCTTAGGAGGGGTCTGGCTGGATCCATGTGGCCAAGCCACACCCCCCACCCCCAGTCAGGTCCTGACAGGAGCGATCACGATGGGAACTCCAGCTGCAGGGGCCTGAGAGGCACTGCTGACATCTCTCAGCTCCAACCTGAGAGCCCGAAACAAGAGGTTCTGTTCAGGATGGCTGGCTCAACTCTTGATAGCCAGCTGGACGAAAACCAGATATTCCAGCCACGAGTTTAATGTACAGTAAAGAACTGCTCAGTCTGAGCCAAGAGAGGGAAACCAGCTCCCCGCGGGCAAAGGTAAGAAAGAGACAATCCCCCAATGGCCCTGATGTTAGATTTATCAAGGACCCTGATACAGAAACTGCAACAGGATAAATGAAGGAAGGGGAATACAAGGATTAAAAACAAACATGGGGACTAGCAGCAGGGATGAGCTAGGGATGCGGCTCTGTGTCAGTGTTTACTCGGTGTGCACGAGGTCCCAGGCTCAACCCCCCAGAACTGCGAAAAGAAAAAAAAAACGGAAACAGACGAAGCATCAGATAATCAGTCGCAACCAGGGGAATCCCAACTACAACCTGATGCCACCTGCAGCGCACGGCCCATCAGATGTGTTCACCTTGTAAACTGATCAATAGAAACTAATATATCTGAAGGGGGGTCGGGGGGACAATGGCACCCGGGGACAGTTATCTGCTCTGACTCACATGCAGCTGGTGTCCTTGACAGACGATCAATGAGGGGGGACAGACAGAAGACTTCGCACCCAAACCTCAGCAGCCCGCTGACAAATACAAGGACACCACGTGTCCTTGTTAAACTGCAGAGAACCCAGCAGAGAAAATCCTAAAAGCAAACAGAGCTACACAGCTCTGTGCAAAGAGACAGAAGCCAGACGCCGGGGTAAGACGCCAGCTTCTCTAAAAGAAAAGGACAGCTATCCAGGTATCACATTATGGACTGTGCGTGTGAACATGTAGAATACATGTGCAACCACATAGCCAGGGGGAGGTGTGAGCACATGCAGGTACATGAGCGTGTGTGTGTGTGTGTGTGTGTGTGTGTGTGTGTGTGTGTGTGTGTGTGTGTGTGTGTTTGGGCTGGTGTGTGGACATGCCGTTGTGTGAAGTACGTTATTGTGCAGAATGTCACCACTTGCAAGTGTGGGAACCCAGCTAGCCTAGAAAAGTGGGGGGAGGGAGCCACATCACAAGGAGCTCCTGGACCCCTCTAGGCTTCATGGTCCCCAAAGCACCCGAGTCTCGTGTAAAGCCCAGCTCTGGCTCTCCTGGAGCAACACAACAGGGACCCTGAGCTAGCACAGAGGAGGCCTGCTATGGGGGTGCTATGGCCCGGAGGTGACTGGCCCGCGCACCGCAGACAGCAGCGTGCACACACACACACCCTCCTGTCAGTGGACAGTGCCCAGTGTGGGGCAGGGCAGCCTTGGGGTGAGGACAGTTGAGACACATACAGTTCTGAGGCTGGACTTGGGGGCAGAAACTCTAAGAGAGGTACAGGCGCTGGCCAAGCTGACTCGAGATTCCTGACTAGAATTCCATCCCGGCCCTGCCGCACGGTGCTATCAACCTTAACCAGGCCTCGACCGGATGTCAAGGGCCAGTTTCAGGTTCCCTTGCCAAGCTTCTCGGATGTTAGCAAAAGCCCTCTTGCACAGACTGTCACGGAGGGGCCACACAGTGGGCAGGGGTCAGGGAGGAATGCCCAGAGCTGCGGAGGCGGAGCTGCTGACCACCGCTCTGCGACTCACTGGGGACCTAGCTCCAAGGACAGGCACCCCAACCAGGCCCTGGAGGCTTTGGAGGCACGCTCAGGAGTGACCTGCTTAGGCCATGCCTGTCTTGGCCCGATCCCCATTGTTTACAGTGGTTGGGGTCGTAACACACACACACACACACACACACACACACACACACACACACACACACATCCCAGCAGCCCTTGAGGGAGGAAAGAGCTGCATGTCCCCACAGTGGGCTCTGCACATGCTGTGGGGGAGGGGGTCAGAGGAGGGTACGCCGCACTCACCAGAGCACCTGCTGGCCCTGCCTTGGTCACATCTCTGCCATTGACACTTGTGAGCCAGGCCCTGGGGCCCCAGGCTGAGGGTGAGGATGACTCCATTGCTTCCTCTGGATTCCACCTCCACAGTGGAATCGGAACGTGCAGCTGGGTCCCCGGAGAAGCCCAGATGTATGAGGAGATGGAGCCACAAGAGACAGAGCAAGCTGCACACAACAGGCTCTGTTCCTGGGACATCCCACCAAACATCCCCACAGCACACATTCACATATGCAAGTGCTCGCTCACACGTGTACTCACACGCCACACTTGGGTACCTGGTGCTCAGAGGACCCGTGTTGATGCTTGGCGAGGAGAGCCTGGGCTGGGGCAGGAAGGGCCAGTGGAGCATCTGGGATCAGGCTGCTGCCAGAAGCTCTACCAGCTGGGAACCAGTCCAAGAGGGAGAACCCATGAGAACCCCAAGTCAGCTCCGTCGGAGCTGCAGCCGTTTCATGTGGTTCCAACTCGCTGGTGTGATCCAGGACTTCAAAGGTGCACTAGCAAAGGACGGTCCTGCGTGTCTCTGCCTCCACCTGAGCCAGCTCCAATGTCAGGTCCTCTGCCAGAAAGCTAAAGGCGCATGCACACACACAACTTGAAAGGAGATGCCACTACTGTTTCTCACCAGCCCTCAGCAAGACAGAGGAGTTCTAGGGCCACAGAGAATGCCATCCTACCCCCTAAGCACAGTTGGGCTGTGCCCATTGGGGGTTGTCCAGGTTATCCCAGAAGTTCCATCGGCCCCACCCCTGAGGGGCTTTTGGACAGGCCCTAGGAGGATACACAGGAACCTCACAGCTGACTGCTGCCCACAAACCTCAGGTGGCCTGGGGATGGAATACCATAAGATGCCTTTATGCCCCTTGGAGATACGCACAGGTCCACTGCCACCCAGGGTGTTCAGAGAATAAGACAGTGGAAGGTTCAGGCCCAGAATAGGCCCAGAAAGTCCTGCGCCAGGAGATGGTTCTTGATCAGAGGAGATGGCCTCTTGATCTGAGAAAGGCAGCTGCTAGCCCCTTCCCCGCTGACCAGTGAGTGGCCACTGAGTACTGGATGGCACAGCTGTCCCAGAAAGGCTGCCCTCCAGCAGCTAGAGTCTGAGCCAGGCCAAGTGCCAGAGCCACCCCTGCCACCCTGCACTGGGCCAGCAGCATTGGGACTTGACGTCTCATCTACAGCCACTGAAAAGAGGAGACCCCAACAAGAGGCTACACCTTGGCGTCTGCCCAGCAGAGGCAGATCACAAAGGTGTGCCTGCCCTTCCTCCTGTCTTCCCTGAGGCCCTCCTCATGACCATAAGCAGGTTCCATGTGCTCCCACGGAGTAAGGCTTTGTAGGACTGTCTGGAAGTGTCCAGATCCGTGGTATCCGCACAACAGGGCCCCCGGCCCCAAACCTTGGTCTTCAGGCAGCACCTTGGTGGGGCTTCCAGCTTCAGGCATGTCCGTCCCCTCTACCACTTGCCTTGCCTGAACCCAATGCAAGCCCAGCAGCGGCAGTGAGAGCCGTTCAATATGATGTCTGTCCCAACGCTTGCTTGGAGTGTGCCAACTTGTCAACCAACGTTTGCTTGGAGTGTGCCAACTTGTCAGGCATGCCAGCAGCCAGACACAGCAGGCCCATCACACCTCCCACCTGGCTGGTGCCGCCATCATCCTTCCTACCCTCTACAAAAATGTTCCTTTTCAGGCACCCTGCCCTCAGGTGGTGACGCTCCGCCCTCCCACCGTCATGGAGCCCGGCGAGGGAGTTGCACAGACTGGAGCCTGAGCAGAGATGAGGACCGTGCCCTCACCACCACTCTGGACACCCCTCTCCATACCTATCTATTGCTCTGTCACCGTCCACGCTGCAGAAGCTCCCAGCCAGAGGCCTTCACCTTTGTGAGCTAAGGATCCGGGTGGGCGCCCACAGCAGAGCCACAGTGATGTTGACCCCCAGGCTCCTTCTGCAGTCTTCACCCCGACTCTGTTCCAGGGCAGAGGATGCCATGGCAGGCCTGACTCAGGGACTGGTCTGCCACACCCGTCCACTGACGGTCACCTGGCACTGGGAATCCATATAGCTGGTTCTTTAGCTTGGTGGTCCTCACTGCCCTGGGTCGGTTCAGCCAGAGGAAACAATGGCAGAAGAGATCCGCTGTGTATGTCCAAGCTCCTCCAAGGAAACAATTCAGGATTAGGTGTGATAAAGCACACTTCTGATCACAGCAATCAGGAGGCTGAAGCAGGAGGATTGCTGAGAGTTCAAGGATAGCTAGGAGTATACAGGAAAAATATGTCTCAGAAAGCAAAATAACTTTGTTTTTGTTTTTTGAGACAGTGTTTCTCTGGTGTAGTAGCCCTGGTTGTCCTGGAACTCACTCTGTAGATCAGGCTGGCTTCAAACTCACAGAAAATCCATCTGCCTCTGCCTCCCAATTGTTGGTATTAAAGGCATGAGCCACCACCATCTCCCAAAAAGAGCAAAGTAACTTTCAACAGCCACCACCCACAAGCTGTTATCCCCAGAATTCACAGGTGGGAATCCTGACAGCCCACACCAAAAGGCATCACAGCCACCCAGTCACCCAGATGAGGAAACAGGAATGGAGTGGAACAGGTGAGCAGGCCCCTTCCGACCCGGTGACAGAGCTATCTGGGAAGACAGGCCCGGGCAGGCAGAGGAAGGTCCCGGAATCAATTATCAGGCCCTGCACATAGTACTCTTCCCCAAGCCACTAGAAGGGAGCTGGCAGCCTCAGACTCCAAGGTAGAGGGAGGTAGCAGAGGCTAGACACTGGCCCTTATCCCAGTCACATGGTAGGTCAGCCTTTGCCAAGAGCAGCCAGTCACCTAAGCTGCCGAGGCTGGGGTCGGGGGCCTAGCAGGGTCAGTGTGGGCCGTGCTGTGTGGGGAACAGGGAAGGATCATACAATGTGGATGAGCGTCAGCACATGGAAAGGTACGCATCCCCTAGGCAGCGGCCCAGATGTCAAGCACATGGGAAATAAGCAAACAAGTGACAGACAGCCTCCAAAGGGGGACATAATAGAGGGCCTGGGGGCTATAGCTTCTCTCATATGGGGTGAGCTTGCAGGGTTTTCTTCCTCTTAACATATGCTGGCCCCTCCTGACACCACCAGATAGCCAGCACAAGACAACAGTGGTGCAAGGTCTGGGTGGTGGATGGGTAGAGATGTGACTGCCTGGGTTCCTGCCTCTGTAAGGGGGCCCACAGTGTGTGAACCCTTGATGAGTGTGAACCCTGCCCAGTGTCTGGACACAGTGTCCGGGGGCCTCTGGCTCCACACCACTCAGCCAGAACCACATCTAACACCTGTCCATGTGACGGGGCTACCATCCTGCCAGCACAAAGGGCTCACCTTCTAAGAAAGAGTCCAGGCCGCCAGACCACATCACCACAACCATGCTAATTCATGTGCCCCACTCCAGCAGACAGGGTTTCCAGAACTGTACCGTCTCAGCCCTTCTAGGCAGCCTCCAAGGCCTCTGAGGCATGGATGTGGGCATCTACGGGCCAGTTATGTACTGCAGGTAGCCTGTGTCTGTGACAGGTTCTAACCACATCACCAATGAGCACTCACGTCTCCACAAACATCACTCTGGAATATGACTTATCTGCTGTTGGTGGCCCTGCCTGGGGAGCTCAGCAGGAATACCTGAAGCCACTGGGCGTCGTGGGGGTGTGCAGGGCAGATGGAGAAGGGATAAGGACACCCCAACCACCCGGGGAAGGGATGGCAGCGTCACCTGGAGTCAAACCCAGGCTCAGTCAGTGGTTGGGCGCTACCTCCCCCAGGTAGCAGCAGGGTGCAAGCCTCTACCCACAGCATCACTGTCCCAGGAACCAGAGCAACAGGGAAACGAAGGCTGCCCCTTAGCGGGGTTACCAGAGAACCAAGGCTCATTACATAGCTTGATTCTGAGGCAGGTTCAACAGCGACTGCACCTTTGAGAATAAGCTCCAACGCTGGGTGTAATGACGAGGGGTGGAGGGAAGAGTGCCTTCAACCCCAGTATTTAAGAGGCAGATCTAGTTCACGTCCAGCCTGCTCGTGACCACTGTGGACCCCTTGATCTCAAGACTGCTCACACAGTTGAGATTAGCACACACTCAAATCCCTCATATCCAAGTTTGCAGGCTCCTGAACGCCCCCCGGCCCAGACCCGAGTGAAGAACCTCCAGTCCTAGAGAGAGCAGAGAGAGGAGGAAAGGGCAGAGGAGACAGGAGGAAGCGGGAGCCTGAGAGAGCATGTGGTACCCACAGAGCTGCCTCCAACCAACTCGGGAAGGTGACCCAGGCTCGGGTTCCCAAATTCTATGAGAACACCACAGGACAATGCTGTGGACATGGGATATACAGTTTTATTGAACAGCAATTAAAGTCCACCACACAAGAGGGACACCAGAGGATTCTTTTTTTCATTTAATAAATACAAATGAATAAAAATACTTTTGTTTTGTAAAGAGACTGCCTGTCTTCCCCCACTTGCCAGGGAAGCCTGAGGGTGGTGACATGCCCTGGGGCCACTCTGCGGGTGTTCACGTCCCCACACAGGCCACTTCTTTGCAGAAAGGGCTTCATCTCAATGGCCTACAAATACTATTTCGGTACAATTCCCTTCTCCTGCACCTCCCAACACCAGACTCTGCTGCATTTCAAATAGAAACGGACTCCCTTGGGAGAAGGAAAGCATGAGGTTCCCATAGGTGCCCAGTTGGAGCCCCAGAGCTGGGAACTACTAACACCATGAAACATGCACAGCCCTGGCCGCTGACATGTGAGCAAGGAAAAGCAGATCCTATGCAGCGAGATCTGCTGCACCCCCCACAGATGAGCTGCACTTTAAAAATAGAAACTCATGTTCAAATGGAACCTGGTTAGAAAAGGCCAAGCATCCGCTTACACTGAAGATCTGTTATTGCTTGTGGGGTCTGCTCGGGCACGGCTGCTCAGTATGGTCCTGCTGTTTGAGACCCTCCACCCCCGGCCTGCACCACAGCCACTTCCCAGTCCTGCTGTTTGAGACCCTCCACCCCCGGCCTGCACCACAGCCACTTCCCAGCTGTCCGGTTCAAAGTGGGCACCTCTGCTGAGCACCTAGTGGCAGATTCCCTTCCAACCCTGACAGTGAAGAACAATTTGATCCTAGAGCTAAACCCGGTGCGACCACATGTATATATACAGAACCCCCGGGCGAGACCCCCGCTAAAGCCCTGGCCGTCCCCACCTGCTCTAGTGTGCACCAGTAACTCAGACATGGATGTAACCAGGAAGAGCAGCAGCCTTGGTGACCCAGGTCCCCTCTTCTCATGAACCTATTTACCAAAGAGCCCCTGCAGGGGGCTCCGGTGACATCTGTGATGCACACAGCAAGCCTGTCACCACGCCAAAGGCAGCCCGGGCTCGTAAGTGCAGAGTGTCAAAAGAAGCTCAGAAGGCCTCCTGGGACACCTAGGAACTGAGAGGCGGGGACACCAGGCCCACACTGCTTTCTCCAAGGCCCCACGTCCTCAGAAGGGGCAGCACTGGTACACCCAGCCCCTGCGGATGTCAGAGGCAGGTCCTCAGCACTGCAGGAGGGAGGGAGCAGAGCTGAGGACCCGTGGCTGGGAGAGGTAGTGAGGACAGCCTGGACCCTCCCTGAGGCGCGGCAGGAGGAGTCCTTTGGAGCACAGCAGCTGGCATTACTCCAGTCATGATTTCAGGGGAGCTGCCCGGCTGGGGTGGAAAGGAAGGAACCATAGGTGCTGTGGCTCTGCAGAGGCCTGTGTTGGTGTCGGCATGGCAGCTCCGTTGCCAAGTGTTCTGGAGGACAGCGCTGGACTGCGCAGTGTGCACGCGGTGTGGCCTCAGAGCCCCAGAGACTTCTGGACGATCTGCTTGGCAATCTTGTAGAACTGTTCCCGGTCATCCCGCCACATCTTGGAAGCATCTACATTCGCTCCACTCTCGTCATTGGGCTCTGCAGAGAAAGGGAGCTGTGAGTAAAGGGTGAGCACCTGGCCACAGCCTCCTTTTCCTCTCTAGAGCCACAGAGCTCTCGCGGGTCATTCTGGGTAGCAAGGGGACTTCCAACACAAACCAGGGCCTTCCGCCTGAGGAAGGGAGGCTGGAGGCTGGCACAAGCAGGGCACTGACCCTCAAGTCAGCAGCCCCCTCACTTCCAGCAACCTGCAGCAGCTCCTTTAGGGGACAGGAACCCCCTTTCCCCACACACCCCAAACTCCCCTTGACGGGATCCTGCTCCCTTTGTACCTCCCTGGCCACTGCACCCTGGTGCTCAGGTAGCAATAGAAGTCCTCACACCCCACCTGAGGGAGTCTGAGGGCCTGCCTCCTCCAGCCCCTCCAAATCCACCCATTCTCTTGGCCATGAGTGTCCACGTGTCTGAATACCAGACTGAGAAGTCAAACGCTCTGCTCCCATCCCAATCCCTCACCCGCCAGCTCCACACAGACAGTCCTTCTAAGGTAAAACTGCAGGATGTGGCAACCAATGCAACTCCCAGGGCTCCCCACCAAGCTTAGTGTCAGGGCTCCTGCCCTGTCCAGCTGACCCTCAGCCCCAAATGTCTTCCCTTCCCACCTCCCTTGTCAACTCCTGGTGTCCCAACTCACTCCAAAGAGGCCAGAGAAGTATTTCTGCAGCCGGGTTTACCACACTGGCCAGCAACTGCTGATAGGTTTGCAAGTTCCTTGAAAATACAGGGACCTCACACCGGGGTACCTGTTGTACTAAGCATTAAACCACACAGTGGGGCCCCCAAAAATGAAAATGCCAAAGATCAGAGAATAGCAAACTGGTCAACAATCCGGCATGTCCTATATAATCTGTAATCATGGAAGTATGTGTGGTGATATCTTGTGTACCCTAATAAAATTTGCCTGGAGATCGGAGAACAGAACAAGCCACTAGATTAAACATAGAGGCCAGGCAGGGGTGGCACACACCTTTAATCCTCGCACTCAGGAGGTAGAGATCGGTCTGGATCTCTGTGAGTTCAAAGCCCCAGGACTACATGAGATTGATTCAGTCACAGAGCCAGGCAGTGGTGGCACAGAGAAGGCTTTTCAGCTGGAGAGCTTTCGGCTGTGGACTGAAGAGACATTCAGTCACAGGATTCATGGAGCTGGCGAGGTGAGACATGGCAGTGGCTTGTTCCTTTGTCTCTCTGGTCTTTCAGCATTTACCCCAATATCTGGCTCTGGGATTTTTATTAAAAGACCTTTTAAAAAAGTGAGCAACACCTGGCGCCCACCTTTGGGGACACGGATTCAGGAAAAGGCTGCTTGCCTGTGGTCTGGCAGCCACCAGCTCAGGCCGACACGCAGCCGGAGTCCCTACGCTGCCGGCTACCCTGCCTCTCTGCAGCAAAGCCCATAGGTTTGGGGCTCTAGAGACCACAGGAGTCGGCCGCTTTCGCACACTCCCCCATGCAGACAGCTAGGCCGTGTGCTGCAGACAGCTAGGCCATATGCTGCTGCCCCCCTCTCCCAGTGGGTTCCGGCTTTCCTTGGCCCTCCTTGGGCTGCTGCCACGCCGTCATCTGAATTGTCACCATCAGCAGATGTGCTGAGTTAATTGGGATTTCTTTTCTTTTCTTTCTTTTTTCTTTCTTCGAGACAGGGTTTCTCTGTGTAGCTTTGGAGCCTGTCCTTGATCTTGCTCTGTAGACCAGGCTGGCCTTGAACTCACAGAGACCCACCTACCTCTGCCTCCTGAGTGCTGGGATTAAAGGCATGTGCTACCACTGCCCAGCTCAATTGGGACTTCTTAAAGGGAAGAATTAGTTAAAAGAAAGTTTTTTCCCACATTAAAATATGGGAAACATTTTTACAATGGAGGTAGTTTGGTCTCTGTTTGATAATACTATTGATGGCCTGAAAATGGAACAATTAAATGAGAGGATAATTAATGTTGATGGGATTTATGTAATGTCAATTATAAATATTATTTGATCTCTTCTGTTTCATCATTTAAAAAGCTGGTTAATATGAGTATCAAGATAAAAGTTTTTAGAAAATCCTGTTAAAACAGATCATAAAGACATTCAGACCCAGACAGAAGAATTTAAAGAAGAACCAATGTCAGCATTGCATTATAAGGTTACAGAGAAACAGCCTAAGGCTTTCAAACAGCCGATTTTAATTTATCCAGTAACCTTACAGGAACTGCCAAATGATAGCTACCCCCCCGACTGTGTAAGAGCTGAATGGACTCCTGTGCAAACGTTAGATTTGAGGAGATTCAAAGAAGCAATAGTTTCATATGGCAACCACTCATCTTTCATAAAGCAGATGTTAAACTCATGCTCAACTTGTAATAGGATTATTCCTCAAAACTGGACAGATTTGGTCACAGCCATCTTAGATGGCTGGTCCCCAATTACAATGGAGGACCTAGTGGAAGGATGAGGCTAAGACCATTAAACAACTGAGTAGGGCTAGAGGTATCAAAATTCCCCAAGATAAACTTCTTGGAGAAGGCGATTATGCTGATATGCAAAGACAATCTTTATATGATGGCCACACCCTGGCTTTATGCCACATGGCAGCCTTGAATGCTTGAGACAGAATTGAAGAAGTAGGAAAGAAAACTGAGTCATTTACTAAAGTTATACAGGGCCCAAAAGAAACTTTCACTGATTTTTTACAAAGATTGACTTCAGCAGTAAATAGAATGATACCAAATTCTGAATCTAGACAGATAATAATTGAATCTCTGGCTTTTGAAAATGCTAATGCACAATGCAAAAGGGTAATTAGGCCGTTAAAGGCAAGATCAGCACCCTTGGCAGAATGGATCTGAGATACAATAAATTTTGAATCTCATGACCATGACCATGGTTGGATAGGTGATTTCCAGAGGTCTGAAGAAAAATCATAATGTCAAATGTTTCAATTGCGGTAAACAAGGTCACCTAAAAAGGGACTATAAGCAAAATGTTCCTAGAAACAATGTTTTTTCAAGGAACAATAGCAACAGCACGCCCCTCCCTTCTGGATTATGTAGAAGGTGTGGCAAAGGCAGATATTGGACTGATAAATGTAGATCAACAAGGGACAGACAAGGTAATCCCTTGCCTTTGCCACCAGGAAACTCCCTGAGGGACCTCTCAAAGGCCCCCATGTCAATTCCATTCAGTCCTTTCCAGTCATCATGGAAGAAACTCCTTCCCAGAGCAATTAAAGAACCTAATGTCTGTTGTAAAAACCATACTGCTCTGGATGATAGAACTATAGAAGAGAGAATAAAAAATTCAGGAGAAACCATAAATCACAATAGATAAAGGTTAGATTTGGAACCTTTCCAAAGTTAGGGTTGGGGAAGGGTTTTGTTTTTGCCTTTTCAGGAGAATGAAGGCATCCAGCTAAGGAATCTGAAGACCACTGGACAAATGAGACATCTGAAGAAAAAGGACAAATCATCCAGAAAACTTGTCCTACAAAAAAGATTTTCTGCAGTGAACCATGACCACACCTGACAGAGACTTTGAAGTCTCCAAAAAGAAGATGGGACCCTACAGCTGCAATTCCATCAGGACAACGACAACACCATTAAGCTGACAAACACCACCCAAAGATCAGTTTGGACTACAAACTGCTCAGGACAATATAGAGATGGCTAGCTGAGATGATACAGCCTCACAGACTACTCCAATCAGTACTTCACCATAATCCTAAATTTTCTTTGTGTCCCCATAAGACTACCAGTGCTCCCAATCAGCAGGAAGTAGCCTAGAAAACTATGCCCACATTCCCAAAAAATGGATTATGGATGTTTGTTTTGTTTAGAGGTTGGTTAAAAATTGTTATTGGTCATAGTCAATCTCTTTCTAAAAGAAGAAAGAGGGATATGATGTAGAAATGTATTATATAGAATGACAGGATAAAAAGGTAGATTATTGAATCTACTCTTAAAAAAGAGAGAGATTTAGAAATGACAGGATAAAAGGGTAGATTATTGAATCTATTCTGAAAAGAAAAAAGGGAGAATATGGATATGGTGAGATAAAAAGGTAATTACTGAATCTACTTTTAAAAAGCAACTACTTGTTTTAAATATTTTACATTGGATTGGATTTTTGTATATTATATACAAATTATGTATATTGATACAAATTTGAGGTTAATTTTGTTAGAATATACTGTACATATATTTCTACTCTTGTTCAAGGTATTGTACCTATATAGTAATTTAGCAATGTAATATAAATTGCTAGTCCTTGAAAATTATTATTACCAACTATTTAGGATAATAAAGAAATGCAGATTAGCAGTTAGTCACATATTACAATGGAACTTGTCAGGTTAGGTATGTTTTCAAGGTCAAACGGATATATTTTAGATAGACAGATCGTCTTCAAACACTTCAGAGATCTATAGAATATGGCATTTAAGATATTTTAATAACATAGGTTTTTTTTTTTTTTTTTTAATGACAATGAGACATGTCTGCTCCTGACAGTACCAATCTACTTCAGAGAAGATGATGGATGTTGAAAAAACTCTTTATGGAGTTTACTTTCTTTGTGGCAAATTAGCCACAGGGCAAGAAAATGTCATTGCCTTGACTGCTGACAGTGTGCTGTCCAAATGGACAAACAGGACACAAAAGAAAGAACTGCTGAATTTTGCCAAGACAAAGTAGGACAGCCCTTCAGAAAATCCTGCTTCACAGATAAGTCTGTCAGATATGCTAGGCCTGTAGGCGGAAGATGGATGCCCCAATATTGCAGAGGAACCTTGGGTGACTGCCCAGGCAGCCAGCTGTTTCTGTCATTTCTCACATTGTTTGGAAGTCGCTTGTTTGCACTTCCTGCTTACTTAGGTAATTGTATTTCCTTCTTGGGTCTCTGAGGGAGTTGAAGACTAGGTAGTTATAGTTTTTCTTGTTAACAAATTCAGAAAAGAAACTAACTGAAGAGGTATAAAGTGTCTAAGTTCCAAAAACATCGAAAAATAGTTTTGGGTTGGTAATACAAGTTAGAATAGAATGTGAATTAGGTACAACATTTTGGACTCACCAAAATAGGATAAATAGTGGACTATTTTCTCTGAATCTGTCAAATGTTAATGGACTAGACATTATTAATGTAATTCTTGACTGTATATATTGTATATAGTTATTGTACTTACTGTATATTGTTTTTCTTATATTAGTTATAACCTTCTTTTATTATTTTAGACAAAAAAGGGGGAACGTGATAATATATTGTATATTCTAATAAAACGTGCCTGAAAGTATGCTCACACTCGGGAAAGTACAGACCTGACACAGTAACAGAAAATGGAATGCACAAGCTCACCTGCCAGCATGCTCACCACGGAAAGCAGGATCTTCTCTACACTCTGCACAGGGCTCCACCGCTCAGCACTGCTCTCATAGCCCATGGGATCATCGCCTGGGGCATGCAAGATGGAGATGCAGACTCTCCCGTCGGGATAGACTGCAAAATTCAGAGGCAGCCATGTGAGCCCAGATACGGTGCCACTGTGCTGGGGCAGCTCTACAGAGGCCCAGCTGTTTGTACAGCAGCAACAGGACACTTCCTGTTGGCACAAATCCCAGAGAGGCCTACCAGCAGCAGGCCAGACCTTTTGGGGACTGATCAGGTCCTGTGGTCACTGGCTGACAAGGGCGCTTGGGACCAGGTCTACCTAGCACTAACTAGTCACAAATGGACTCCACCTTGTTATAGATTTCTCTGAGCATTATCACCAAAAGGAGTAAGTAAAAAGTGAGTGGATAAGTATTCCAAAATTCAAGTACCCAGAAATCAAGATTCTTCACAGGGCTCTGCAGCACAGGTTTTAGACATCCCTAACTCAGCTGGCAGGACCACCCCCACCCCACCCCGAATCGATGTCCATGTAGCCAGAGTAGAGGCAAGGCACTGAATTACTTAACTGCTGAGAAGGGGTGGGCATTTAACAACACACCCAGTTCAAAATTATTTTTTACAAAATAAAAAGACATCGATTTGGGTTGGAGAAGCAGTTCAGTGGTTAAGAGGGTTGACTGCTTTTCCAGAGGACCAGGGTTCAACCAGCACCCACATAATGGCTCAGAACCATCCTTAACTCTAATTCCGGCGGATTAAAGTCTTCTGGCTTCTGTGAGTACCATGAACATGTAAAACAGATATACATGCAGCTAAAATACCTGTATACATAAAATAAAATGGAAATCAATTTTAAAAAACTAGTGACAAATAAGTAAATGTCTTATTTTTACAAATTAGAATATCCTACTTGAATTTCTGTTCCAGGATCGGATTTTTAAGATCATGATTGTTAGTGGCGATAAAAATCCTTTACAAGCAGAAGCATTACTCTAAATACCATCATTCAAAATACAACACATTGCCCCATTTCTCCTATGTCTAGTGGGCATATTGACACATGTGTGGACTCTAGCACTTGGAAGATGTAGTCAGGAAAATCAGGAGTTCAAGACCATCCTGGGCAATATGAACCCTATATCAAGATCAAGCACTTCACCCCTCAAATTTCTGTTATCTATAATACCTACTTGTAAAAGGAAGAAGTTAAATAAATAAATAATCCCAATCAGAGAAGAGTCACTGGCAGTATTATTGTACCCATTTCCAGACACTTGCACAGATTGTTTTCTGAAGATAAAACTCAGAGCACTATTGAGTACTGGCTTACTTCCCAGTCAACACTAAACTTGAGTGCATCACCATGCCACCTCTATGGATTCTTAACATCCAGTCCAACTAGAGCATTCCTTAACTCTGCTGTAGGAAGGCTGGGCTGACTCCAGTTTACCGTGCATGAGTGTTTTGCTGTGTGTATGTCTGTGCAAACACAAGAGAGTCTGGTTACAGGGAGGCCAGCGGAGGGTATCAGATTCCCTGGAGCCTTGGTTGTGAGCAACTATGTGTGTACTGGGAACCAAATCTGAGTCCTCTGCAAGAGCAGCAAGTGCTTTTAACCACTAAGACAATTCCAATTTTCCACCATTAAAAATATACTTCGACAAAGGCCAATGCAACAAAGCACTCAAGGCCTGAAAGTTCTAGTAAGCCCATTAATGCAGGATGGCTGGGCCAAATAGCTAGTGTTAAGTTCATACATTTTTTTTTTCTCCTCTACATTAAGCTGATCTTCAAAATAGAAATCCTGGTGCTCACACCATAACTGATTTGCCCCAGTTTAAAAGCTGGCAGCCATTGGAGACATGTGCGCCCGTACAGTACTGGTGTGCTGCATCCCATGTACCTGCAGGGCCCCCTGCCTCTTATTAACAACGCAGCATTCTGCTGCCTTGTCAACCACATTTGGACTCACTTACTGTTGGGATGGAACATCTCGCAGGTGAATCTCATCTTTGGAGGACTCAAGGGGTAGTCAAGTGGGAAACTCAGGATGGCAGGAAAAACACCAAACTCAAAGCAAGTGTCTTCAGGGCCCCTGCAAATTAGGAGATAGACGTCGTAATCACAGTGCCTGCCCCGACTCAGACATGGGAGAAGGAACCAGGAGCTCTGTTCCAGCTGTTTTAGACCCGAGGCACAAACACAAGCCGAAGCGCAGGTGGCAGAGCTCTGCACAGTAACTGCACCAGAGAGACACTCCAGCATACTGCGGCCCTCGGGAGGTGGCTGTCGCTGAGGTCCAGCTCCCATGAGGATTGAGGTGTGAATTGTAGCAGAGAATAATCAAGAGCCTCTGTAGAGGCGGGTGAGGAGGAATGTATTTCAAAGGATATTTTGACTTTTTCAGTGTGCCTAAGATGTGATTTTATACCCATCAAACAGAAAGGGTACACGTGTGATCCTCAACTCATGCTCAGTGTGAAAGAAGCCTAGGCCACTGGGCAGTAGTGGCACACTCCTTTAACCCCAGCACTTGGGAAGCAGAGGCAGGCTGATCTCTGAGTTCAAGACCAGCCTAGTCTACAGAGTAAGTTCCAGGACAGCCAGGGAGACACAGAGAAACCCTGTCTCGAAAGAACAAAAATCAATAAATAAAAAATAAACAGCTCTGCCTCCCTGTGACAGCAGGTCTAACACAGAAAGAACCCTCTTAAGGGGATAAGGACCTGGACTTCCACAGACAGGGGGAGAATTAGGAGATGTAAAAGCCGTCTTTACTTACTAGAAAAGAATTTCTCAAAATCCAAACTTAGCTGGGTGTAGTGGTACCTGATATCTAGGGCAACTGGTCTACACAAGCTCTTGTCTCAAGACAACAACAAGGGGTGGGTGGGAAGGGGTGGCTCTGCAGTTAAGAACACATACTGCTCCTCCAAAGGACCCGAGTTTGATTCTCAGCACTACAAGGGGCAGCTGGCAACCACCTCTAACTCCAGCTACAGGGGGATCCAACTCCTCTGATTTCTGTGGGCACCTGTACTTATGACTCAAGCACCCCCCACCCACCCACCCACACACACACACACACACTTAAAATAACAAAAATCAATCTGGGGGTAAAAAGCTCAGTCTGTAAAGTCTCATGCAAGCCTGAGAGCCAGGGTTCAAGCTCCAGAGCTCATGTAAACAGGCAGGTGTGAAGGTACATGCTTTTGACCCAAGCACCGGGGAGGTGGAGCTAGGGGAACCCCCTAGGCTCACTGGTCAGTTAGCCTCACCAAATCAGCAAATCCCAGGCCAACAGGAGACCCTGTCTCAAAAATCAAGTGGTCCTGATGAACATCTGAGGTTGATCTCATCTCCACACACATGTGGCACAGATAACCATCTGCATGCACATATGTATACATCACATACATATTGTTCCCAGATAAAACACCACAAAAAAACAACAACATGAATATGTTTAAAGTTTTGATAAAGTTATTTTAGATCAGTGATACATAGATCTGTAAAATACTTGCTGCACTATTTATCTCCACAATTAAGAGAGCAAAGAAAAAAATTTAATTTCGTTCACAGTCACACCCAGGGCTTCGAAAGAACAATGCAGTGTCTTGTTAAGCCAAGTTTTTTTCTCAGTGACAAGCCTTGACTCTGGAAAGCGATCCTGTGCTACTTCAAAAACAAGATGAATAGCTCTTCTGCTTGGAGGGATGACATGCTGCCTGACAGTGCCCTGGGGTCCTGGCACCAGGCCGAGGCAGAGGATGCCCTGAGAAGCAGCAGCACAGTCACCTTCACAGGTGTGGTCCAGCTGAGTTTTCCTCTCTCCCGCCGCAGGGGCCTGGATGGAGCCCTGAGCGCCCCGTTCTCTCCTAAGTCCATCTGTCCAGCACTGTGGAGGTAACCCGCCTATCAGCACTTCCCATCCTCCTGAACTAAGGAGGTCAAGGGGACTGCTGCTATTTTACTACTGGCCGAAGCTGGGAGATGCACAATGCCGTCTTTAAAACTGCAGTCAGAAGGTTGGACAAACAAAGACACTATCTCAGAAGTAATCCTGCTGGCCAGGCCTGGTGGTGCATGCTATTAGTCCCAGCACTTGGGAGGCAGAGGCAGGCGGATCTCTGTGAGCTCGAGCCCAGCCTGATCTATATGGAGAGTTCCAGGCCAGTCAAGGGTACATAACAGAGATTAATCCTGTCTCAAAAGGAGAGAGACAGACAGACAGACACAGACAGAAAAGACTGAGACAAAACACCCTGTAGGGCCTCACTACGGCTGGCACCAATGAGTCTAGAGTGAGAAAAAAATGGGTAGTGTCCTTGGAATGAGCTACATGGCATTTGCTCAATGCTTTGATAACAGGTCTTTGTTTCTCATAATGGGGCTTTCTTTAAAAAAAAAAAAAAAAAAAAAAAAAAAAAAAAAAAAAAGTCTACTGGGTTGTTCACAGCATCAGAAGAAGCATGACCCAACATTTCCTCAAGTGCGCCCACATCTTAAATAGCAAAGCTGTTTGCGCATACTCAGGCTCACTGCCGGTTTAAACTGGGGTTTCCTTCTCTCTTCCAGCACGCCTGTCCCTTGAGCAGGTATGCAGGTGGCAAACTGCAGGGACGTGCCTGCCAAGGTGGGAAACGCCAGAGAAGCTTCCTGCCCAGGACGGGGAAACAAACAATAGCTTTAGACAAGTTTCACTCCCCACTTCTAGAAGTGAAGACCCTCACCTCACAACAGAACAGGAAAGGAAATAAAACAGCCAAGGCACACACAATCCCTTGCCCCAACAAACAACCTTCCATCGACTGATTGCAAACACTGCCTAACTTCCTATTCCCCAGCACACCATTAGAGTATTGTGTTATAACTGCTGTCCTTGGGGAATGCCTCCTTAAAGGCCTCACTGGCTTCTCGTCTGCAAGAGAACAGATGTGGAAGAATGACCAACGGCTGTCATTCCTGTCGCGGCTGACTGCCTAACTCAGCCTGTCCTCCAGAGCTGCCTCAGACCACATCAGCAGCACACCTGTAACCACGGAATTCCAGCCAGAAGCTTGCCTTTCATTTTTGGATGCTGCAAGGTGGAGAAGTCAACCTGTGCCTGGAAGGCAGAGGGTCAGAGCAGCTCCCGAAGCCACAGTTGTTTGGCCCCGCCTGCCACTGATCCCAGGGCAGGCGAATGTTCGAGAAGCCACTTTGCTGTTCTCTTTAGGAAGTGTCTAAACGGATGAAAGACTGTCTTACACCACTGTAATTGATGAGGTGTTAAAATAACAGACTGCCCCTCTCTTTGGAACTCAGAACCAGAGATGAATTACTAGAGATTGCTAATCTCCGCAGTGAGGCTGGCTAGAATACACAGCATACAAACAAAGTGGGCAAACCCACAAACACCCTCCCTACAGCCCGCAGGTCCCTCAGCAACACCCAGCAGGAGTGTTCCACTCCAGACTTCAATGAAGTTTCCTCCAGCAGCTCCTACCTCACCAGGGCCCACATCTGGCCACACTCTGGGCCGATGGGAGTTGCTGGCTAGGCAGCAGAGATCACCAGAGACTTGTCTACTCCCAGGATATAACACCTTGTTGGCAACAGGACACCATGGTAGGAAGCTGTACCTTGGAAAAGGGTCCACATGCACCTTTGCTGTCCCAGCAACTTGCATAGACAGGGATACCCTGATTCTTCTGTGTTATTCAAAAGATCCTTCCACTGCCAGAACCAGGGTAGTAACACAAGGGTTTGTTCCACATTGTAATTTCATGTCAACTCTGTCCAAAGGAGTCACAGCCACATCCTAATGTGTTTGCATTAGAGACACTGCTAGAAAACTTAAATAACCCCCCCCCCCCATCTTGAAGGGCACAGAGTGCTCCGAGAACTGCATGGTGAATTCTAACACAGAGGATCCCTTGTCTACATAAATGCTAACCTTACTCATGTTGGAAAATATCCAAATACAGAAATGTGTAAGCAAAAAAGCTAACACTCCTCCTTCACCCTGCCTGTGTCCTTCCCTGAGAAGACAGCAGCGAGGGTCTGTGGGATTTCCTGTGTGTGTAGGGACACACACCCTAACAACAAGAGCGGACTACTTTAGAGTTAAAATTGTATCATGGTAATGACGTTCTCAAGGTTGAGTGTTTGTTTGAAAACCCTGAATAAAGGAACACCCCACACTTCCAGACTGGAGCACTGTAAAACTAAAGCTCCACCAGCCAGACAGTGTGGTGTGTGGCAGACGGACGAAGCCCCTGAATGACGACGGTTTGTGTTATTTTGACAGATGCTCAGAGTACTCAATGGGCAAGTGGGTGGCCACAGGCAGAGCGAAGGCCGACTCCTACACCCCATTCCTTACATAGAACTAACCGAAAAGAACCAAGGGTGGCAGTGTAGAGAGCTACAAGCTACTGGGATATTACCACTGCTTGCCAACCACCAGGCAGGGCGATGGCAAAGCCAGCAGTATCAGGCTGCCAGGAGACAAGCAGTGGCCAAAAGTACCAGGGACAGAAGAGGCCCTAGAAACCAGCTATCTGAGGGAGGAGAGGCCCCCAGTCACCAAGGAATAAAAGCCCAGCCCGCTCTCTGCCAAAACAGCAGGGTGAGACAAAGCCACAGGAGGACAGTTAATTCCTTGATAGATGTTTTAAGAACATTTGTAAACGGCCTCTTGTTTGTGAAGGGTCTGGAACAAGACCAAAACCCACAAAGTCACTAGATCTTGGAGCAGGGGAATTCCACACTAACGCAAAAGCCTTATTCAAACACAAACGTGCTCTCCTGAAAATCAGTTGTAATTACTTTTTAAGACAGGTTTTCAAAATATTTGTTTAACTTTATACTGTTTATCTAAAATTAGTAATAGTTAATTCAACAGACTTTTAACAATGCAGTTTTTAAAATCCACACTAGAGAGCTCAACTGTTCTTTAATGAGCTTCTCAACCCATCTGTGGACACATATGAGCCAACATCTTCCAAATATGACAGGCTCCTCAGGTGCCCTGACCTCTGCAGGCTTCCTAACAACCGCTGCTCCTACAGCTGGCGAGCTGCTGTGATGGCATGTGAGCGAGTGCAGGTGTGTCTGTGTTGACACAGGACATGGCAGATGAAACAAACAGGTCACACATCAGTTCACACACATGATCATCTGCTTCTTTAAAAGCAAACAATGCCTGGGGAAATGGCTGCAGGTCAGGAGTTTGATCCCCCAGCTCTGTAAAGTGAGTGAAAGAAAAGTAAACAGAGCTCCACCTGACATGGCCCCCAGCAATGACCTGGCTAGGGGCAGCAACGGCCACAGGCCTGTATCATCTCACCGAAAAGCAAGAGAACCCTCCCTCTTATGCGGATTCACCAATGTCTGATGCTAACAATCAGCAAGTTCCAGAAATGATTCCAAAGTTTTAAATAACTTGCATTATAGAATACTGTCAATTTTTCTGTTTTGTTTGTTTGGTTCTGGTTATTGTTTGGTTGGTATTTCAAGATGAGGTTTCTCTATATAACAACCCTGGCTGTCCTGGAACTCTTTCTGTAGATTGTAGTTGGATTTTTTTTTTTTTTTTTTTACTCTTTGGGGGCCCACCCAGCCCCCAAATAAATACACAGAGACTTATTCTTACTTATGAATGCCCAGCATTAGCTTGGCTCGTTTCTGGCCAGCTTTTCTAACTATTTTTTTAAAGAATTATTTGTTTATTTATTTATTATCTATACAGAAGAGGGTGCCAGATCTCATTACAGATGGTTGTGAGCCACCATGTGGTTGCTGGGAATTGAACTCAGGACCTCTAGGAAGAGCAGTCAGTGCTCTTAACCTCTGAGCCATCTCTCCAGCCCCAGCTTTTCTAACTTAAATATCCTGTTTCTCTTTAACTACCTCTTGCCTCTGGGCTCTTACCTTTCTTTATTCTGTATCTCTTTCTTTCCTTCTTACTCCACAGTTGACTGTGTGGCTGGGCAGCTGACCCCTGGCATCCACCTCTTCTCCTTTTCTTATTCCTCCCTCTTCTCTACTCTTCTAGATTTCTCCTTTTTGTCTTTCTGCCTGTTTCTCTCTCCTGCCTAGCTATTGGCCATTCAGCTCTTTATTGACCAATCAGGTGTTTTAGGCAGGCTTTACACACAGCTTTACAGAGTTAAACAAACGCAACATACAAGAATGCAACACATCTTTGTATCATTAAACAAATATTACCCAGCATAAATGAATGTAACACATCTTAATCTAATATTCCACAACAGTAGACCAGGCTGGCTTTGAACTCAGAGATCCGCCTGCCTCTGCCTCCTAAGTGCTGGGATTAAAGGCGTGTGCCACCAACATGCCGGCCAATTTCTTTTACTAGCTCTTGTTATTAGGGTTACAGCCCAAAGTTTCCAGCATCCACCAGAAACTCAGAATAGATCCCTCAAGTACGCAAGGCTCAAGTGTACCACGGTACACACAGACTCCAGAAAACTTAGAAAAAAATGTGATGCAGCTCAAGCAATGAAGGTCTGATAAACATCAGGTCTGGGGCACTTTCTCTAGACAGTGTTTATGGGTGACTTAAAAAATAAAATCAAAACCCCTCACTTTCACTCAGCCTTCATGCATGGCCTAACCTTCGCAGGCAAAACTTACCAGTCATTTTCCCAGGCCAACTTGTAGATCTTTAGGAACTAATGTGCCAGGCCTATAATACTGGCAAGTCAGCAAGCTGAGGAAAAGGGTTCAAAAGTTCAAGGCCTTTTCTGAGCCACAAGAGTGAGTTCAAGACCAACCTGGTGAATTTAGCAAAACCTTGTCTCAAACTTAAAAATAAGAAGGGCTTGGGCATAGGGGATGCAGTGTTCTGACAGCATGTACAAGGCTCTGGGTATTGAGGGTGGGGGTGGGGATGGACACACGGATGGGACAGCACCAATGTGCTGTAAGCACAGACATAAACAAATCCTGCCTTGCTCAGAGCTCACACCTGGATGGGTAGCCAAACCTCTTTCCCTACCTTGCCCCCCAGAGAACGTCTCAACCAACAAAATCCAGCCTGAAACACTGGAGTTAATTGAAATTTTTTATTGACTGAGAAACTGACCACAGAGTGCAGCTTACTCAGTTCAACATAACCTCATTTTCTTGCACATAGAAGGTAGAAAGAAGAATGCTAAACAGGCTGAGTATGGACTAGAGAAGAGGACACTCCAGACTCAGGGTCCCCTGTTTCTCTTCTAAGCAACATGACTGTAAGTTAAATATCACAAAATCCAGACTGGGGATAGGAGCCTCAAGCTCATTCTGGAATAAACCGCATCATATTCAGAGCCACCAACAGTGAAGGGCTGTATGCCAGAGAAGGCAAACAGAGAAACAGGAAGCAGAATTGGGGTGGGGAGGAGCAAAGGGGAAGAAACAGAGGCCCTGGCTTTTCCGGTCTAATGCTGCTCCAGGAAGTCTGTTTAGTCACCTACTACTTTATTCCTACTAGAAAAGCCACCCACACTATTTGAGGCAAATCCACCACAACTACTGCATATTATGGGATATAAATATTGAAGGGACACTAGCACACTGAGCATGTGGCTCTGGCAGGCCTCGCCCTTCTGCCCCATTCCCTCGGCCTTGGTAAAAACCGTTAGATTACACTCCTAAAGCTAGCCACCAAGGTCTGGTTCCTTATTTGGCCACTTCCTCCTCCTGAGGCTGACTACCAAGGTCCACCTGTCAAAGTATTGAAGTCCAGCATCAAAAGCCCCTAACTTAATTTGGCTCCCCTAATTAACATGCCCAATTAAAATGAAGCACTCATCCTAACATGGGGTTTCCCCTTGTACCTTCATAAACCGCCATTTGCCTATGGGCCATGTCTGTCTCCTCTCTATCCAGAGGCCGTCCTCTGTCCTCCGGGACAAATACCCTGCCCCCTTTCCTCCCTCCCTTCCCTTCTCCCTCGTCCTCTGTCTCCTGTCTTTGTCCCTTATCCCTGCCCTCTGTCCCTCTGGGAAAATAAATCTCCTTTGTGCTGAGAACTTGGTCTTGGGGGCCGGCCCTAAGCCAACACTTTCCTTTCAGATATAAATTGATAAATACACACACATGTTGTTTTCTTTAGCTTCTGGCCATGGCTCCTGGTTTCTAAGTCATTCCTCCGAGTCAGGCCTTTACACAGACTGCCCAACCATGCCACAAGGAAATTCTCTGACTTAACTTTCCCCATGACAAGTGCCAAGACCTTCCTCCTTCCAGAAGGGTCTGGGCTCACGACCTTGAGGAAGTAACGCACACAGAGAGGTCAAGAAACTGACTAGACAGGCCCAGCTGGGCTTCCATGCTGGGTACCAGGGTCACATGTGCTGTGAGTCGGCACCAGAGAAAGGAGACAGGGGCATTACAGGATGGGGTTGGAGCCTGTTGCCAGCCCACGTGTGGCAGCTCACAGGAGGAACAAGAACTCACCACGTGCTACAAAGTACCTGTGCTCACAACTGTCTAAACTCTAGTTCCAGAGACTCTGAGATACCAGGCACACATGTAGGCAAAACACTCACACATCAAAAGCACCCTACAAGAAACTGTAAATGTGAGTCAAGTGTTTCCCTTTCAGGGAGCGGCCACAATGCTGGAGTCATATGAACTCCAACTTCTAGCTAGTCACAAGTTCCAAAGACTCAGACTTAAGACTAGGCCTGCAGAAAGATTGTCCTGGAGACAGAAACCTCAGCCTGTGGGACCTGCCGCTCTCCAGACAGACAGTGTCGTGACTGCATTGGATCAGAGCACACTGGATACTCAAGAGCTGGATGGGGCTCTGGTGGGGAAACCCCACAGCTCAGGGGACACAGAAGCTCTCTGTGTTGTCAGTCATGTGAAAGCAAAGGACTAAGTAAGGTAGTGTTTCTTCCTAACATAACCACACATTAAAAACTGCCACTGAAACTACCCAGAGCTGCGCATATTCACAACTAAATCTTTACTGGGTCTAAGGCACCGCTGTCATCTCCTTTGGATCCACGTTCACCTGGATTCTGCCCAGGGGACAGCTGAAAGCTACAAGCCCACTTGGGCCCAGTCAACATTTCAGAGTAGAGATTCTTAGACCTAGTTTCCAGTAAAGCATGGGGAAAAAATAGTAACCCACACAATTAACTTACATGATCAATGCCTCCCATTCAAAAAAATTCTCTTCATTCATGGGGCCTGCAGGGAAAGAAAAGATTCCACATCTTACTTAGAAGGCAACTTTGGCAACTGGAAGAAAATGATAATGAAGTCACTCAAGCCCCTTACCTGCTACAATTCCTTCTGGAGGATTCAGGGTTAATTCTGTAAAGGTAAAGAACAGAGCCATTACCAGACAGAACGTGTGTTACACTGTCATCGCTTAGCAAAGCACTTTCATGAGTCATATGAACTAGATTACAGTGTACATTTCTCCTGAGAGGGCAGCTCTCTGTGTCCAAAGGAAGGCCCAGCCCCGAAACCAACACTGGCTCTGAGCAGCCCTTTACATCAGTAAGAGGTGAAAACAAAGGGGGACAGACTACGCCTGCCATGCCCCCCCATGTCCCCCCTAGTCCCCATGTGCCCTGTCCATGCTCCCGCCAGCTCCTCTGTCAAACTCACCATCTAAAATGGGCTATTTTCTAATTAAATGCCATTTCCTATCAATTTAAGAGTTAGCACAAACCTTTCAGAATGTGACAGAAAGATGAGGCCAAGCTGAGGTTGCAGGGAGTGACCTAATCAGACCGACCACTCTCTGGGTCAGCGATCTCGGCCATCACCCTGCAGAAGCCCAGATGGTCACCCTGGTGACGAATGGCAGCGGGTAAGCCTACTGCAGTCTCAGCTACTTAAGGCCGGTAGCTGCCGAAGACCAGGTGTCCAGCTCTGCCACCAGGTGGTGGGTCAACTCTTGCATCATGATTTTTATCTAGGTCATGTTCTGGTCTGGGGTGTGTCCCTAAGAGTCAAGTGTTGGAAGCAGAGTAGGGGTACTGGGGTGGGGAAGAACGTGACCTTTAGGAGGTGGGGGCATGAGGTAGTGTATGTGACACTGGGAATACGACACCAGAGTGGTTCCAGAAGCGGCCAGCTGTGAGCACTATCTCATGTACAATCCTGCACTCAGGTCACTACAGTCGCCATAATGTTGGCCACCCATCATCATCCCACAGACCCTCATCTTCTACTCTGAACTCCAAAAACGTGAGCTAAAAAAAGAAATTTAGGACAAGAGTGTCCCTGTGTAAAACCTGGACTGTGTCCAAGGTTGGCCTCAAACCTGCAGCCACCTTCTGGCCTCTGCCTCACAAGTGAGAGATTTATACGTGCCCCACTGGGCTCAGATGAACACTTTTGCTCAATAAATATTAGGTACTATTGTGGTAACAACCAACAGATGACTATAACCTGTGTGAACAAACACCGCACCTGTGGACACACTTGGAAAAATGGTGACTGGCAAGAGAAGGCAGCAGCCATAGGACAAGGCAAGCCCAGTAAGAAAGTCAGGACAGGGCGCTCTCTGCCATCTGAGGGCCAGGGAGGTCAAGATGACCAACAGCAAGTACACCCAAGACTTACAGGGCCAAATGGTGGACTCTGGAAAAAATAGAAGTTAATAAATCTCTGCCAAACAAATAAGGCAAAAGGGCCAGACACAAAGAATGGAAACCGATTATCCAAAGAAATCTACAGCCAGTAAGAAAGGGAGACCTGCTCCAAGTTGCTCTGAGGTCAACATCTACAGCTGAATGGGCTTCCTTCCTTCCGCACACCTGCAGTTAGGAAGTGAGTCTCGTGAGAGAGAACCCATGGACAGAGACCCGGAACTCACCGGATCACAGCTAGACAGTGAGGGGACTTTGTTCTCACAGAACCAACCTCACTTTCCCTTTGAAAAGCTTCAGGGCCGGGAACACTGTTATTGCCTGCCCTGCTGCCCCCGCTGTCTATTACACCTAAGAAGCCGACGGAAGGGGAGAGGAAGGAGGAGAAAGAGGAAAGAGAAAAGGACGGGAAGGGGAGGGAGAAATGCCCAGCATCACAAGCACAGCCTGTCGTGGACACATTCCCCACATGGACAGCACAGCAGACCCTGCCAAAGCTTCCTTTGGTCAGGGCCGTACGCAATCTCCAAAGGGACCTGAGGCCCCACAGCACGGACCTCTCCAGTCCACCCAGGATGCACACCATGCAGACTGTGTTCACGCAGCGGTAAGCAATCTCGGTTGGGATGGCCTCGTTTCCTACAGGCTGTACTGTAGGAAACCCTACAAAGGTAAAGCTCAACACTAGACCATCTTGAGGGCCTCTGGCTATCACCCCAGAAAAGGAAAAGGGGCTAAGTTGAAAGACACACAACAGAGGACATTATTAAAGAGACGTTCAGCTGGTGACGCCTCTAGCTGCCAAGTCTGAGGACCTGAGTTTGAAGGCAAGGACCCACATGATAGAAAGAGAGAACGGATTCCCACAAGTTGTCCCCCGACATCCACATGAATGTCAGAGTATGTGCACACCCACCCCCAGCACACACAAGTAAATGTAATTAAAAATACTGGTGGGGGAAGCGGATGGGGGCTGAAGAGATGGCTCAGTGGTTATGAGAATTCACTACTCTTACAGGGACACAGGTATGGTTCCGGACCCACCAGAACTGTCAGTAAGTCCAGTTTCAGGGGATTCAACACCCTCTTTCTAGCGTCTGCAGCACTGTATATATGTGGTGCACTTTAATACATACAGGCAAACACTCATGAGCATGGGGTAACAATAAGGGTCTTTTGTTTTTGTTTTTGTTTTTTTTTTTTACAGTGAATGAGAGAGACAGGGAGATAATAAGAGGCCAAGCAAGAAGAAGGAACAGGAGGCTGTGCAGTCAGATGTGTGCACACAAGGAAGGAAGGAGGCAGACATGAAGAGGTCAAGTACCAGGAAGGCAGGAGCACACCGGGGCGACACACCTCTACAGTCTCTCTCTGTATCTCTTCACAGGAACGAAGTGGGATCCGTAACAGAACCAGCCTGCCAAGCCTTTACACGCTAAGTCATCTGAAATCTAGTCCAGTCACCCCTGATTATAAGAAAACACTTAACAAAGCAGGCAGATGATTGTGAGCTGCTAAAATCTGGGGCTAAGGAATGCTGTGAGACAAAGGTACAAGCTGCAGCAGAGCTGTATTCTGTATAGGAGCCCCCTATGGAACGTCCCTGGGACATCACCTTTCCCTGCGAGAGAGAAGGAGAGAGGTCAAGCCTGGGCTGGGGCCAGCTATGCCGAGACCCAGGCTCTGCGCAGCCAGCACCATCCCACCCACTTCGCTATCCAGCACTGCCACCTGCTGGTCAGTGATGAACTGCAGTCAACGGCGGAAAGGCTTCAAGACAGGTAACACATACAAAACCACACAGTTCCATGTTTACTGATAAAGAAATCCCAGAAGAGAAACAACTACTAATCATATCAGAAATTTTCAAAGACTATTCCCTGAAAATGATAATTTGTTAAAAACTACTTTAGTAGCTTAAGAAATAGCCACTTCACCAATGAAATACAAATTTGTTCTCGAATTCAATGATTCCATTTCTAGAAGCCAGTCCCACTGATACACTGGTAAAAACAAGGGAGATGGCTGCAGAGGCCACTCCTTCAAGAAACTGAGGAGATACAAAAGCCCCACAGTCGACAATGGAAAGCCAGGGAAATCCAGGGGTCACACGGGCAGGTTCAACACACTGCACAGGACATGCTGAACAGAGACAATCAGGTGGAGTGTTACTACAGTTCAAGTGAGGTCACTGTAGTTAGACCAGGTCCTAATCCAGCCTGCCTGTGTCCTCGCTGAGGCCTCAGGTAAACAGGCCTGTCCCACACCCTAACTCTGGGGAGCTTGCCTTCAGGGTTGCAAGAAAATCAGTTTCTCTTGCATACCTAGTCGAAGGCACAGCCACTCCAGCAACTAACACAGCTGGAACACTCCCAGATAATGTGTAAAGGAACCCTGGCTTCTCCCACAAAACTCTGAAATGGATTACAGATATTAACTGTGGAACACCTAGAAGAAATCCTAAGAGAAATCCTCAACAGTTTCTCAAACAGACACAAAAGCAAGAATGTTTTCAAAGTCTTTTTTTTTTTTTTTTTTTTTTTTAATCTGCCGTTTAAAAGGCAGGATTAGGAGCTGGATAGACACTATGCAGTTCAGAGCATTTGCTGCCCTTTCAGAAGACTAAAGCAATGCCCAGCACCAACATCCCAGCTCCAAGGGGATCCCATGCCCTCTTCTGGCCTCCATGGGGTCTGCACACACGTGCACATACACACTGAGATTTGCATGTAAATAAACATAAAATAAACCTAAAAAAGTTTTAAATTAAAGGAACCCCTGGACTGGGGAGATGACACATGGAGTCAAGCCAAGAAGGAAAAATATTTGCAAGGCAAATAGCCAATAAAAGGCAATGTTAAAGAAATGTACATCCTAAGGAAACAACACAATTTAAAAATAAGCACTCGATACATTTCATCAACAAAGACAGGTCGGTAAGCTTGCAGTGACTCAACACTGTCAGTTACAAGAGAATTTCATGTTAAGCCACCAGAGACACGAACACAGCCGAACAGGAAGGAGGAACAGCTACAAAGTCAGCAGAGCTGTGGAGCCTCTGTGCCAGTGAGGGCAGACGGTGACGTCAGACCACTGGGCAGTGCTTTCGGAAAGTAAACAGGCGTTTATGTAAGAGGAATGAAGACAAGCACACGATGTTCACAGCGGTCTCCTCGCAGCCCAGAGCTGGGCACATCCCAATGATCATCAGGAAGCAAATGTTTAAACAACGGCCATGCAATGGATTACCACTCTACATTAAAAGGGAACAGCATCGGGCTAGGAAATGACTCAGCAGTTAAGAGCACTGGCTGCTCTTCCAGAGGACCCAGGTTCAGTTCCCAACACTCACATGGCAGCTCACAACGGTCTGTAACTCCAATTCCAGGAGCTCCAACTCCCTCTTCTGGCTTTTGCAGACACCAGGCATGCACCTGGTACACAGACATACATACAGGCAAAAGACTACACACATAGAATAAAAATCAAACCTTTAAAAAAAGAAAAGGAACAATCACTTCTCCCTTATCAGTGGATGGATATTCAGGTCAACAGTGGTGTCTGAAAATATCAAAATATCAGTGGAACTTCCCAGAAATAAACGAGTCCTACACAGTTTAAGTGGCTGTTCAGAGAACTCCAGTGCAGTCTCACTCCACCCTGGCAAGCCCTGCCAGGACTTCTACTCAACAGCTGAACCGCCTGCCCCACTTCATCTCTTGCTTCTGTAAGGGTGAGGGGACACTGCCCCGAGCCCGGCAGCACAGATAAATCTCCACACAAGTGTGCTGAGTGCAGAGAAGCACCAACACTGCAGTGAGCGAAAGAAGACCAGTGCTGTCTGGGAGGGGCAGGCCGGATCCAGCGCAGGGCAGTCTGAGGATGCGATTATTCACAGCTTAGATGTCACACACACACACACACACACACACACACACACACACACACACACACACACACACACGAACACACAGGAGCAAGCCAGAAAAAGACAGCCCTGTGTAAAGTCTGCCAGAGACAGACATTCACCAAAAGAGGCAGAGAGGGCTTGTGTACATGAAGGAATGCTGCCACCTCTCTCATAATCATTGATATGCCAATTAAAGCCCCAGGGTACCATGCAACACCTGCCAGACAAGATGAAGACCCAAAAGGTAAAGTCTAAGTGAAAAGCCTAAGCAGCAGGCCTCTGCTGTGGCGGACCAGGACACACACTGGAAAGGCCACCGTGAAACAGTTTAGCACAGCCAGAAAAGCTGGCTGGTCATTCAAACGCTCCATGAGTCTGAGTTATCCTCCAACTGCAAACCTGCACATGGGCACCAAGAGATTTTCAAAACTGCTGCTCACGGCTGCAGTACTTACAAAATCAAATGCAAATTAACTTCAGTGTCTATCTGTAGCAGAACAGATGGGTTCCGGTTTATTCACAAAAAGAAATCCACTCAGCAAGGAGAGTGAACCACAGCCACAAGCTCCAAGAGAAAGGAAACTGAGACACAAGGCTGGGCAAGAAGTTCCAAAAAAAAAAGCAAACAAACAAAAACATACACTGTATAATTTCTATTACGTTCACAGACAAAGAAAACCATCCATGTGTAGAGATATGGGAATGGGAATTCAGGTGGTGCTGGGAAGACGTGTGAAGAATCTAAGTCACTGTTCATGCTCTTTTGCAAGCACGGTATCAGGGACACCATGTTACTCAGCTGGCCATTACTGTAACAAAACGCCTGAGACAATCACCTTCCAAAGAGGAAAGTTTTAGCTCACAGTCTTGGGAATTCTGGTGTTGCTGTCTGAGTGCCTGCTTGTGAAAAGGCAGTAGTACATCACAGCAAGGAGCACCAGGCATGGCCAGGAAACAAAGAGGAGTGGAAGCCTAGTCTCTGAGAGCAGATCCTTAAGGGGTGTATAGGGACCCAGGCTTTTGGCTTCTTTCCTTTGTGTTCTGGCCTCTAGGTAAACAGCTTTGCTCTACTTCATGCTCCTACTATGATGTACTGCCTCACAGCCGAGCCCAGGGATGACTCATGGGTAGACACACTTGCTGCCAAGTATGACAACCCAAGCTCAAGCTTCCCAGGAGCCACACAGTCGAAGGGGAGAACCGACTCTGGCCAGCTGTCCTAACTTCTGCACATGCACAGGTACTCACTTGCCCACACACACATAAATCCATAAAAATAACTGCAATTTTAAAACAGTCTCAACTCTACCCAGAAGTGGGAACAGTGACATTGTCTGGAAATGGGGTCTCAGCAGATGTACCAGAGTTAAATAGAGAGCCTACTAACTAGACTGGGTCCTAAACCAATGACTGCTAACTTGTCAAGTGGGAGATCTGAATACCCACACACCCAGGATAAGATGGCCACAGGAAGGGACAGGAGAGAAGGAATTATACTAACATCCTCGGGAACCCAAGGAAGCCAGCACCACAGAAGCTGAGAGGCAGAAAAAAAGATCTTCCCCCAGAGCCTACCCTGCCAAGGATCACAGCCCAGCCCGCACCTGGATGTTTAATCCTAATGGCTTCTGTTATGGTAAGCCATCCAGGCGCACACTGTTACAGCAGCCCTGGGCCACTGCTCCCTGTGTCTGTCATGGAAGAAAAGCACTGGGAATACATAACACAAGAGCACACAATGCTCCTGCAGAGGAACCAAGTTTGAGTCCCAGTACCCATATGAAAAAGAGGTAGGCTTTATTTACTGTGTGTGCCTGTAACCCCAGATCTGGAGGCAAGGGTGGGAACAGGAGGATTTCTGGGGCTAACTGGCCAGCCGTTCTAGCTGAATTGATGAGCTCCAGGTTCAGGGACAGACCCGGTCTCAAGGGAAGAGGGTGGAGGAGCGTGACAAAGCAGGACGTTCAATATCCTCGGCACGCACAGCTGAGTGAATGCACTTGTACCAGAAAGAGGGCGAGCCAGAGGTTAGTCTAAGCTCTTTACTTGGCTCTTTTTGGTAGTGAGCACAGGCAAATCATTTTGTATCTGTTATTCAACTTCTACAAATTTAAATTATAGTTACAAATTTAAATAATACAAAATTAGGGAGCCTAAAAATTGGGGGACGGGACAGATGACTCAGAGGTTAAGAGCACTTGTTGCTCTTTTTTTTTAAAAAAAAAAAAGATTTGTTTACTTATTATGTATACAGAAGAGGGCACCAGATCTCATTACAGATGGTTGTGAGCCACCATGTGGGTGCTGGGAATTGAACTCAGGACCTCTCGAAGAGCAGTCAGTGCTCTTAACCTCTGAGCCCTCTCCAGCCCAGCGCTTGTTGCTCTTACAGAAGACCCAGGTTCTAGTTCAGCACCCACACCAAGGCTCACAAGCAGCTGTTACTCCAGTCCCAGGGGATCTAATGTCCTCTTCTGACATCCACTGGCACAGGGCAAGCATGTGGTACACTTACATGCATGCAATCAAAACACTCAAACACATAAAGTAATAAAATGTAAACAATAAACTACACCCAGAGCCATATCACCTCTCAATCTACAGTACAATCGGGTACGTTGCAACACCTCCCCAAATCTACACTGGTCCACCCATAGCTGTTCCTGAGCCTCCCTGACACTGGAGTTCACGGTCTTAAACACGAGGACGAACCACATGCTAAGCCATCAAAGAAGGGACACACTCAGTGGAACTTTATAAAATTACACAGACGTTGTCACAGGGGGGGGGGGGATATCCTCACTTCTCATGCTGGTACTGGTGGATGCATTTCCTGTCACTGTGGCCCCAGTCTTAAACAATATCCATTGATGACCTCATGGTTTCCATGTGTCAGTGGGTCTGGGTCCAGCCAGGACAGCTGGGGTGTTTTCAGGGATGCAACCCAAGTCCATTCGAGTCGCTGGCACAACTCAGTTCCATATGGCCGACGTCAGCCTGAGGCCACCTTAGCTCCTCGCACTTCTTCCTCTCCCAAGCAACCACCGCGCGTGGAGTTGTCTCCCCTGTGAACCCCCTGACCTCCTCTCCAACCTTCCTGTTTTAGGGTCCACTCTTGTAAGCAGATTCCTTCCCTCTCCCAAACTTAGATGGTCCATGACCTTAACTGCAAACTAATTGACAATATGGTTGAAATAATGGTTGAGGCTTTTTTGAGGACAGAAGATGAGGACTAAAAATTTCTCTAATGTGAACACCCTTGGGAAATTAAGTTCAACAAGCAGTACAAACTGCCGGAACTTGGATCCCTGTCCCAGAGCCTGACTGCTGTTTTCTTTTTTCCTTCTTTCTTTCTTTCTTTCTTTCTTTCTTTCTTTCTTTCTTTCTTTCTTTTTCTTTCTTTCTTTCTTTTTTCTTTTTTCATAAAAGATGATGTTTCTAAGCCTAGAAATGGGGTTGAAAAAGTAAAACAGAGAAACACAGATCCGGATGAAAGGACATGGTCTTCCCAAGTCCCCGAACCCTTGCCTGCGAAACTCTGGTTCGCTGCAGCCCAGCTGCTGCAACTCTCCCCAGCAGCGTGGCCGGAGGTTTCAGGCGTTCATTTGCTGACTTTCAACTTTCTCCCCAAACTCTCCTCCTCTACCTCATGACCACCTTACAGGGACTACCGGGTCCTCGCTGAGCACCGCCCCGCAGCATCAACTGTCGGGAGGGAGGACAGATGCGCAAGCCCACAGGGACTCGGGGACCAGGTCCGGGTCGCAGGGCCATGGCCGGGCTGGCCGAACCCGATCTGCGCCCAGGGCCTGCCCCGCTGCAGCCGGCCGGGGCGCGCAGGCGACAGCGACAGCCCGGCCCTCCGCGCGCGGGCTCCTTCAGGCCGGCCCGGCATGCCCACACCGCGCCCGGGGCCGGCTCGGGCCGGCGGACACCGCGGTAGGCTACGGGGAAGCGGACGGGGAGGCGGGAGCCGCCCGACTCACGCTTATACTCCGCCATCAGCCTCTTCAGCGCCGTCCCCGCCATACCACGGAACCTGGGTTCAGCAGCCTCGCCACATCCGCGCCGGTCCCGCCCGCCTGCTCCGACCTCCACGGCTGCTTCCGGGGCGCTGCCTCGGGCCAGAAGTGCGTCCGGGGCGCGCGCGGGTGACGTGGCGTGCCGACGTGGTGTCAGGCAGAGGCCCGAGGAGGTTCGCCTTGGGCTCGCCGCGTCAGGGCCCGGGATGGCGGAGCCCAGGTTCCGGAACCTTGTCGGCCGGCGTCACCCTCTGCGCCGCCCGCCCCGGCTGGCCTTTGGGAGCCTCTCCACGCCGCGTGGTGGCGCTCCAAAGCGTGCAGCTCATCCCGGGGTCCTTCTTTGAAAAGTCCTGCCAGGGCCAAGATGTGTGTTCCATGGATTGTTCCCGAATGAGACGGAGTTCCTTCCTTGCACTTGGCATGCGCCTCATAAGGGTCTGTGCAAGCGCGTGAAACTTGAAGCCAGCAAGATCACACACACACACACACACACACACACACACACACAAATGTAACTCTGACTGTCCTAGAACTCATTCTATAGACCATAGACCAGGCTGGCCTGGAACTCAAGAGATCCGCCTGCCTCTGCCTCCCAAGTGCTGGGATTAAAGGCCTGTGCCACCACCACCCGGCTTTTCAAGTGACCAGGGTGATTTGAGAAGATGACACTTTTCGAGAGTACCTTGGTTTCTCAGAGGGAAGATGAAGTCCCCATCCTGGGCTATATCCCACCCTTTCTGTGACCAAACCAATCAGACTCGCTGCCAAGAAATCTGTTCTTCCTCATCACACGCAGCTACCGGGTAGACGTTCAGCATCTTCTAGGTTGCACAACTGCTTTCCCATGAAGGGTTACAGCTCAAGACACGGGCTCCCCCGGAACAAAGGGGACATGTTCCTGCTGGGACCCTGAGTACAGATTTGTGGCTGTTATCTCCTCACATGTCCATTGAACTCAAAGATCTGAGGCATTAGGTTCATGTCATTTAACATTATAAAAAAGAATATGGAAGGATCTGCCATTCCAGTTACACATAGCATAAACAATCACATAAGCATAGCCACCACCACCACACACACACACACACACACACACACACACACACGCACACATAAAAGCTGGCCTCCAGGCCACACTGCCCTCCTGCTGTTGGGTGTGGGAGAAACAAGCTATTCTGTTCTAACACATCCAGACATTCGGATGGCAGCTACGATTCCCTGGGACAGTTTACGTGTGAAATGTGTGCCCCAACAGTCCATAGGTTTGAACACTGGTCACAGTTTTGGAAGACTGGAACCTGCAGCAGATGAGGCCTAGCAGGAACAAGTGGGTCATTTGGGGATGGAGGGCTGAGAAACACAGGTACTAAAGACTGCTCACAAAGTCTTATTTCGGGGGGAACAAGAGGATCATTATCAGACGCTGGGCTGGCAACCATTCATGACACTTTCTCGGTGACAGGGCGAGACAGTGGAGTTTCCTCCATCTTGTAGTTCTGCTGAGGCCATTTTAGGGTTAACTAGAATCTGACCTCCCTGTTGGGAAGCCACATGGACAATTACTCAACTCTATTCTAGGAACCCAAGGTCAAGATGGCCCAGCTAACTTAGCTTCTGTTAACGCCTGTGTAGAACCTCCTCCCAGCTAACTGCTTTTAAACTGCTTGCCTGCACAAAACTTTCCTCTGTAGCTGCTGGCTGAGATGCCAGGATGTGGGTTTTGTCTTTAAAAACATCTTACTCCACTTGGGAGGCACAAGCAGGTGAATCTCTGAGTTCGAGGCCAGCCTGGTCTACAAAATGAGTTTCAGAACAGCTAGAGCTGTTAAACAGAGAAATCCTGTTGTGGAATGTCTTTCTGTATGCTGTGAATATGTGTTGCTCCCATTGGCTAATAAATAAAGCAGCTTTGGCCTATGGCAAGGCAGCTTAGAGGCAAGCGAGGAAATCCAAGCGGAGATAGAGAAGGGCGGAGTCAGGGGAGACTCCAGCCTGCCGTCCAACGAACAACATGTAATAGGACACAGGCAAAAGCCACGGAATACATGGCGATACATAGATGAATAGAAATGGGTTAAGTTATAAGAGCTAGCTAGCAACAAGCTTGAGCCATAGGCCATACAGTTTGTAATTAATATTAAGTCTCTGAGTGATTATTCTCTAAGTGGCCGTGGGACCACGGGTGGGAGAGATTCGTCTGGACCATGGGGCCAGACAGGACTGAAGAAACTTCCAGCAACAAAATTATGTCCCCCAAAACCAGAAAAACAAAACAAAAACCTTACCCTAAACCAGTGGCTCTCAACCTTCCTAATGCTGAGACCCTTTAATACAGTTCCTCATGTTGTGGTGGCCCCCAACCATAAAATTATTTTTGTTGCTACTTCATTAACTATAATTTTGCTACTGTTCTGAGTTGTAATGTAAATATCTGATATGCAGGATACCTGATATATGACCCCTGTGAAAGGGTTTTTCAACCCCCAAAGGGGTCATGATTCACAGGTTGAGAACCACTGCTCTAAACACTCAGTACTACATCTGAGTCCCAAATACCTGAGTGTAGTCCCAGCCGGATGGAATAAAGACCTTCAGTTGGCTATAGACCATGTCTGAGTGGTCTTCTCCAGTCGACTCCCGGTAACAATTCTAGCAGAGTTTTATCTGCATCCTGAAAACTTGGGTGAGGCTGAGTATCAAAATAAATGGGTTGTTAGGCCGAGGAAATCTCAAGGCAGCCTAACGTCCAGGCTGTGACGCAGTTATTGTTCACTGCATTCATCCACATTCACAATGAAAACAAGCAGAAGTGTACAAAGAAATGTGGGAAATGTCGTTTGGTGGGTAGAGATTGGACCAAGTTGAGGGCAGGGCAGATCTGGGATAAACTGGCTGTAGCTGTTAAAGAAATCTAGGGCCATTGATGTCTGAGACCGTGCACTGGGATAATAGGTAAGGCTCCTAGAAGGCAATGCCTCACTGATTCAAATGAGAACTCCAGGATATAAAAATGCAAATTTCCATTTGAAAGGAGAACGCTTAAAAAGATGGAAAACAGCACATAGGGAGATGTTTTCCCAGGTTCGGCCACAAGGGCACGCAGAGGTGGCTGCAACCATGGTCGAAGTGTGCCAGGCTTCATCTGGAGCTGGCAGCCAAATTTGGTGATGTGGCATCCACATTTGCCAGACGTACGAGGGAAGAAATAAAGGAAATTTGTGCCAGGATTCCAGAAAGCCACTGAAACCAAGCAGTGAATGGCAATGTCATTCCCTGTATGGAGGCCTCGAGAGGCCACTGTGTGAAGCGAAGGCGAAGGCTACATTGTAAAAGCCCCCAGATATTAGAGATGCCAGCAAGGTGGGAGGCTGGATGCTCACTGAGGAAAGATGCAGGAACCAGGTACTGGCCCAACAGAGACCACAGGCACCAGAGGCACCAGAACCGTGGGATGGATGGGACTACCCGAGGCCACCAGGGCCCACATGATGTCAAGAACCTCAGACACTAGACGTGGAGCAGAGGGTTTGTTTTCTACTCTGCTGGATTTCATTCATCTTGCTTTGGCCTAATCTTTCTTTGCTATGCTCCAATTCCTCCCTTTTGAAATAGGTTTGTTTACTCTGTGCTATTGTATGTTGGAAGTTTATTTTACAGGGGCTCACGATTCAGAAATTGTCTTGAGTCTCAGAGCAAACGTTGAACTTAGGATATTAAACTGTGAGGGCTGGGGGAGGGGGGACAAAGACATAGGGATAAACTAAATGCATTTTGTATCATGATGTAAATGATTTCAAATGCCAGATAGAATGTTATAAAGTGATGCCTTTGGGTGTTTAGTTGACAAGGAGTGGGTCTGTAATAGTTAACTGGAAAGAAGAAATAGCTAGGGTCTTAATGAGTTCACCCTTGAGATGCCTTAAGGATTGTTTTGGGGGGCAGGGGTGGGGGTCACGATACAACTCACCCTAAATACGGGCCACACTATTTCCAGGGCTGGAGTCTGGACTAAATAAAAAGTAGAACAGTGGAGGCCAAGTCCCAGCGCTCATCTCTCTGCTTCCTCCTTCAGGTTGCTTCTTGCCAGGGATTTTGTGACAGTATTGAGAAAGGAACTAACATGACCTCCCAGATGTAGCCCTCCCCTTAGGAGCTTTTCTGCATTTTAACCACCCCTTCCTCTGGGCCATCTTAGGGACCTAGGAAACGTCTGACTCTGTACTATGCTTTATCTGCACACTCCTGCTGCTGGATGAATTAAGTGCATGGTGTTTCTGCTCAACTGAAGGACAACCCTGGTTTTGTCTCAACTAAGTACTGAACCCCCTCACAGCCAACTCATTTTCAAAACAGATTAGGAGGTCATCAACTTCACAAATGGATGACCTAGTCAAACAACAGAAAGACTGAGACACCCCAGAACTAACACCCTGCCCCTAAAGCCCACCTTGTCTTCACACAGGACATCTACTAGGGCAGGCAACATGGAGCAGCATGGGGCACATGCTGCAGAGTGAGCTATCAGGACCTACAAGTGTCCAGCAACTGGCTTCCCTGTCTGTGTCTGAGTGGCCCCACTGGACAGACTGTCAGTAGTGAGTTGTGACATATGCAGTCTCCAAATACAGTGTTTAACAGAAGCCAAGAGACAGAATACCAAACTATATTTACTGTTTACAGTAGTAAAGGACAACAAATAATGTACAAACTGGTGAATAAACACAACAGAGCCAACAGACATCCCACCCAAGCCCACGCAGCAAAACAGGAAACAAGAACATTTTCCTCAGGATTTTAAGCAAGCGAGAGATGGTAGGTCAGTGTCAGGTGACTATAAAAGGCAGAGATGGCCATCAAGCAGCAATGGATCCTTACAGAAGGATGACAGGCAGAACTATGAACATTTAACTGGTATAGACCCCACAATGCAGGACTGACGTCACCCACTGATGCATCATTTGAATACACATTTGTAAAGCGGCAGAGCACAGTCCATGAGAATGAGGCCACCTTCCCCTGGCTTTCTTTTGCAGCCACACTTTAGAGCAAGTCTCTTATACAACATCACTGTAAACTTGATACTTAACTAATTACCTTCTTAAACAGAAACCATAATTATGTATCAGAACCAAGTACTAGAAAGAATCTGAGGCCACATTCAATTTCCAAATGAGATAGGGCAAGTACTTTCTTCTACATCATGAAAAGGGAAGAGAGTGGGTTTCACTGTACCAGCCTTGCCCAGGTACCCACTCCCAGATACCAAGTAGAAAGGGGCGTGTGCAGGAATAGTTGGGTCACAGTACTTAAGGACTCCTTACATTTTTAAAAAGCATTGGTCTTTTCCCTTGAACTTCACCATATGTTTGACAAAGCTCAAATTTATAGTATTTCACATTTTTATATTCTTTGCCTACAACAAATAGGTGGAATTCTGTCCCTCTCCCCCCTTTCAACATCCCATAGGCATGCCCACTGGGGAATGTGCCCACAAGCTCTCTATTTGATTAGGACAAGTCAAACTAGAGGTAACCACAGTTCTGGGGGGCAGAGTTGGGCCACAGGCTGAGAGTCTACATCCAGCCCCAAGTTTGGGGAGGAAAATATTTTAGGGATGGGAGGAAACAGAAACAAAAACAAAAACAAAAAACAAATCCCAAAACCTCACATCTCATTTCCCTAAACCAAACACTCTTGTTGGCCAAGTTACATAATACTCGCGTCCCTGCATTATGGTCTGTAGTTCACTCCAAGCGGTGACTCTGGCTTCTGCTGACTCTTCTGTGATTGGCGTGGCTGCATGGTCACCATTCAATAGCAAATGTCAGGACAATGGTTGGGTATGGGGGCGGTCCCTCGGAGAGCTGTTCCTCCTGTCTGCTGCTGGAATACGTCAATGGTGTCCTCATCCTCCATCTCCAGCTGTCCAAGTTGCCAAGGCAGGGCCAGGCAGAGGGGACAGGAAAGGTCAGAGGTGAATACACAATGATACCATGCTCCCAAACAGCTTCCCTACAGTAGACACGGCCCAGTCACCTTGGCTGGAGTGCAGCATGCAGGGAAAAAGGGTCACTGGTGGGGTCACAGTAACTACTTATCCACCTGACTGCTGACAAATTCATAGGAGTTCAAAGAACAATCACAGCTAAGAACTGAGGGAAAAACAGGGTCACTAAAAACAGATTCATCAGCCCACAGAATGCACTATGTGTTCTTATACCGTCTACTGTGTATATTGCGATGTCAGCACTTTAAAGTGTCTTTATGCATTTTTAATGAGGGCACTCACATGAACTTAGATCACCAGGCTTGGTGACAAGCATCTCTCCCACTAAGCTATCTCGCCACCCCAGCATTTGTAGATAAACATTTGACACTCACAAAAACCTTGCCTATCATCCACTCGTCTTTTATTTTTATGTGTCTGTCTGTGTGGTTGTGTGAGCTTATGTGCCCCACCCACATGCATGAAGGATTCTGCAGAGCAGAAGAGGACGTCAGATCCCCTGGCACTGGAGTTACAGCTGTGAGCTGCCCTGTGGGTGCTGGGAATTGAACCCAGGTCCTCTGGAAGACCAGCTGGTGCTCTTAACCCCTAAACTACCTCTCTGGCGCCCCCCCCCCAAAAAAAAGAAAAAAAAATTGGTCTTATTTTGAGACATGGCTCACTCTATAGCCCTGGCTGTCTTAGAACTGGCTCTGTAGACCAGGCTAGCCTTGAACTCACGGATCTGCATGCCTCTGCCTCCTGAGTGCTAGGATTCAAGTCCTGCATCACTAATGCCAAGCCCAAAAATTTTCTTAAATTTATTTATTTTTATGTACATGTATATCTATGTACCACATGTGTGTCTGATGCCCAGAGTCCAGAAGAGGGCATCAGATTCCCTAGATCTAGAGTTACAGGTAGTTGTGAGCTGCCATGTGGGTGCTGGGAATCAAGCCCGGGTCTTCTGAAAGAGCAGCCTGTATTTATAACCGATAAGCTATCTTTCCAGTCCCCACAAAAATATTTTTAATTAAAAATTTTAAAAATAAGACAAATACCTAGGTTCTGACTCCAGTTCCAACTCCAATAAAGAGCAAGTGGCTGGCACTAAGCCCTCAGGACCTCAGGAGCTGTGGATTTGTGGGCAGCCGTCGGCGATGGCCATGGCCCCCGAGGGTATGGGTCCTACACCTGGTCTCATCTCAATATGATGAGAGCACCAAACAGCCAAGATATGTTTCCAGTCCCACTTCTTCAGCTGAGAAACTAATCTCCAAATGTTAGACCATGAAGTCTAATCATCAAAATCATTGCAGAAACAAGTCCTTTTGTGTGCACCTATCTTATTCTCAAATGACAGTGTTCCAACTGCGCAGATCCTGGCACACACGGCTACATCATACCTGGGCTGGAGTGTCTGTTTCGTTGATTGGTTGTCCATCAAACCGGAATCGAATCTGCCTCATTGACAAGCCCTGGGGAAAAGGAAGGACATGCATTAGATGTTCCCAGACAACACAGATGAACCTGAAGATATCCAGAACCAGCAACAATATGAGCATCTGCATATGCACACAACCCAGCTGAGTGGAAAGAGCCCTGGTGGCCCACAATCTACAGCATCTGCTGCCCCAAACCAACCCATTCAGAAGTCTCCGTCCCGTTCCGACACCTGGCCTGCCCTAATTCTGCCCCTCCCTTCCTCTCAGAAGCTAAACTAAGCCAAATTCCCCCCAGAACTTCTGTACTGCAGTACCGTTTCCTCCTCCGGAAAGTTCCCGAGAAAAACAGGTCAGGTGACCACGAGGGCCACAGTCAGGAAGGCTGTGAGGAGCACAGCAGAGACGAAAGGCCGCTTCCCTCCTGAAAGGAAGGCAGCGGCCGCCTTGGCCTGTCTAGGGAGCGGGTGAACAACCCCCGCAGAAACACACTCCTCTACCTCAGCAGCTCTGCTGTCCTGGAACAGGACAGATGGATAAACTGAGACTGTTTCCTCAACCCTGGAGCCTCCTTGAAACACCATGAATGAAAAGGCAAGGCCTCAAGGAAGAGCCGGTGGACAGCTGGTCTCTGCAGCCAGAACTAGAACCCCCACCCCACCCCTCAACTCCTCCCACCCTACCCCACCCCCAGGCCTGGGGAAGCTGGTGAACTTTTTGAAAGTTCACATGCAGGAGCCAAAGAAATAGCTCAAAGGTCAAGTGCATTTGATGTTCTTACAGAGGACCAGGTTCAATTCTCAGCACCCATATGGTGGCTTATAATCACTTGTAATTCCAGTTCCAGGGGATTCAATGTCCTCTTTTGGCCTTTGTAAACACTAATCATGCATGTGGTACACAGACATACATGCAGGCAAAAACACCCATACACATAAAATTTTGAAAAAATGAAAAAAAAGTTCACATGTAAATCTCCAAGGGTACATCTCTGAGGGTTCCCCCACAACCCTCAGAGGCCAAGTCAGTATCTCTCCCACATCAGGAATGTCTAAAGATATGGACTCAGAGCTCTGTCAAGACCCGTATGGTGCCAGATGGTGGTGGTGCATGCCTTTAATCCCAGCATTTGAAGGCCGAAGCAGGCGGATCGCTGTTGAGTTTCAGGCCAGCCTATTTTACAGAGTTCCAGGATAGCCAGGGCTACACAGAGAAACCCTGCCTCAGAAACAAAAAACAAAACAAAACAAGAAAACAAAACAAAACGAAAAGGCACATAAGCAAATGGGTGTTCAGGAAGGCTAAAAAAAGCCAGCATCTCCCATGCGCCTCAGAGACCCCTCAGTCTTCCAGCTGCACCCCCGAGTGCTGGGTGGAGCCTAGAGGTATTCTTTCCTAGGAAACCTAGTGCCTTTCAGATCAGCATCTGGGACCCTCCAGAGCCCCTACTTCTAAATACCACCCTGTGCGCCCACCCAAACACACAGCACTTCTCTCTCCTGCGATGGTTCATGCTTCTCTCTTAAATACAAGCAGGAAAGACTCAAATATGTGAAAACAGGCCAGGGGGAGAAGAAAGCACTGTGTGTTACAGAAATGACATGCCTTCCCAGTGAGAAATCACTCCACAGTGATAAGAGATAAGGAGAAGGCTCTTTAATAAGACAGTGTGTGTCGGGCTTACGGCCTCAGATAGAAGATTTTACTAACTTATATACAGCCGAGGCTTATGGATTCCACATATGATGTCATCCTTAAATCTCTCCCAGGTCGCGGCCCCAGGTTCCACTTTGAACAATGTTAACAGAGACAGGAGACTCAGGTCTGGCCATTTAGGCAGATGTGAGCTTTACACAGCAAAGGTATTGCATATTGCCAGAATTATTTTAAGTATGCCAGTGGGGTTCTCTTTCAAATAGTCGCTGCCTGGGGTAGTTTTGTCCACCTGACAGATTATACATTTCTCAGTGAGAGAATTGAGGGCTTTATGGCCGACTAAGACTTAACACTGGTTTTGAGCCTGCCCTGTCCCCTTGTGCTGCATGTCCAAAGCATGTTATTTGATATGGGGATGGGTCTCACAGCTGGTTGTAGGTCAGGGTTGTCTCCTTTGTTGCGGGAAGAGAGCCTAAGGTCAATCCTGATGAATACACATTTACATCCTAGCATCCTAAATCTATCTTCTCTCTAACAGGCCTGATTAGAGTACCTCTTACCTTTGGGGATTTTAGAGGAGTGCTCCTCCAGCTGAATTCTACTTTGTATGACTTCATGTCTCCTAAGCAAACCTATTAGTAAAGCATCAAGCCTACTGTTTGAGCTTCTTCAATACCATGAGGCAGAAAAAAGGAAGGGGACAGAGCAGTTAAAACACATGTACACTTAAAGCTTCAGGGAAGGTTAAAAATACACACCAAGAAAACACTAGGAAGTTGCTACTAGGGGAAAAAAAAGAAATACAAAACAGGAAAAGGCAGAACTTCTGGAAACTAAAAATCATGGTGAGCAAGACTGGCCTATAAAGTGGGAAGATAAAGAAAGGGAAAACTCAAAAGGGAAAGCCACAGTAAAACCCAGTGCAAAAGGAGGAAGATGGCCAGAGGCAAGCACGGAGAATGGCTGACGGCGGAGGACTGTGTACTCCAAACATGAGACAGAGCAGAGGACACAGGAGCGAGGACAGTTCGAGTCAAGTTTACAGATGCACAGGGCCCAGAGATCACTTCCCCAGAGGGTAACAATCTCCTCCAGAGCCCCTGCTGAGATCTCACATCAGAAGCTGACAGTGAATTACGGCAACGTCCAAAATAGTGCATCTCAGCCCAGAACACTGCAGCCAGATATGCAAGTTCCTATCAGATACAAGAGATGACGCTCCGTGCAAAAGGGGAGAGTTAACACAAAAAAGATGCAGGAAGGAGACAGAGGAAGCTTCCAGAATGACTCTCAAAGGCTATGTGGGACGGCAGTGCTGCAGACGCCCTCACCTCCAAAGCAATGAATGGTTCAGGTGGGGCTAGCAGGAGGCTCCACAACATTGAGGTAGCAGTCTAGTGTGTGCCCCCCCCCAAATGTGGGATCTCAGCAGAAGACCAGGGTGCAACAGAAACACACAAGAGCAAGCAGACTGAGCATAGCACAGGCTAGGAAGGGCCCGGCACACAGCACCTGCAGCTGACTCAGCCGGGAAGGCCCAAGGGGGACAGTGTCAGCACCTGTCACAGGTGAGAAAGCACCTAAGGTCAGAGCCTAGAAGACAGGAGGTCAAGTGCTCTATCTGCAGGGCTCGAGAGGCAGGAAGGAGGAAGCATGGCACTGCCTTGCAGAGTACTTAGAACAAAATTCCCAGGCGGGAACTGTGCAAGTCAGGGCAGTGAAATCAAAGGGCAGCACACAGCTGTGTTTGCAAGCACTTAAGGGCAACCTTGAACCACCATGCTGAGATGCCACTGCCCACACCAAAGGGCAAGACCCCCTATGAGAGCCACCAGATGGCAGGGCTCAGACAGGAACCGGCACCTAGGTCTGTGTGTAACAAGCCGGGCAGCCACTGAGGCAGACAGCAGAGGAGCAGGAGTCCAAGGCCTCCCAGGTGGGCTGGAGCGTACCCACCTGCCAAAAGGTCCTTAGTAAGAACGAACTAGGTGGATAGGCCTGGGCATAATGTGTGCAAGTTCACAAGGACACCAACAACAGCGAGCAGAAATGACCAACCCAGCTGGTCACTGTTGCGGACAAAGGTCAGTCAGCATGCTATTCTGAAATGGTAATGAAGGGACAAGAGCAAGTGTTTCCTCACTTTCCAAAGGAAGATAGAAAATCAAATTGCCAATGAGGACGGCATACACAGGCATTACTGGATGGGTATCAGAGGGAGGACTTGGATGGATATCAGAGGGAGGACTTCCAACCAGCACTGATCCTACATCTGCGCACACAACAGGGCATCACCACCAGACCCAAGTGCTGGCTGATGGGACTGGACCATCACCGTGATGGGGTCGATCGGGAAGCAAATCCACACTGGAGTCTACTCAAGCCTTAAACTCCACCCTTCCATCTGCAGGAACCCGGGGAGAAGACACACTATGAGGGACATGCAGATAGCAAGACCCAGGGCAGCAAGGGCAAGTCTGCAACACAAGTCGCCCCCGCAGGACTCCTTCAGGGAGGGAGGCCGTGCGCACGCACGGGGCTCTGCCTACCTGCCTCTCGCAGTAGGCCTTCATCAGCTTGCTCAGTGGAGTGTGCCGCTTGATCTTGAACTGCACCACTGAGCCATCCTGCCCCGCCACTTTCAGGTTGATGTGGTCATTCTCTGTCTTCACTCCCTCCTGTAAGACACGGGAACTGGGTCTCAAAAGCTGGCTCAGAATCACCGGGGCTTAAAGCGCAGGTCCTAGGGTAATGGTGATTTTTTCAAGTCATCAAAACCAACCTACTTCTTAAAATTCCCCCAGCAGCTCGTGGGAGTTATTCCCCCAGAGTGACTCGTGTGATTGTCTTATTTTTACACAGAATTTATTTTTAACCTACATTTGTTAAGCACCCTGAAAGAAACAGCCGTATAAAGCCAGTGTCCTCACAGACTACCAATTCAAAGACAAAAATCTACTCATTAAATCTAGGAAGCCAAAGAAAACCCATCTTTGTTTTAAAAATTATTTATGAGGCTAGTAAAAAACACGTTTGCAGGCTATACATGGCTCTATATGATTGATAAGAAAAGCCAACATAAAACCAAGAATGGGAGACCAGAGGGACACTGGGGGCTCTGAGGGATCCGCTAGAGTTAGCAGGGTGAAGGCTGTGGTCCTCCTGGACCCTCCAGTCTCAGACTGTGCTCTTCTGGGGCTGGGTATGGATCCAAGGAATACCATGTACTCGGCCTGCACAAGGCCCTGGGTTCCATTCCCCACAGTGAATGAAAAATTCCTATTGAACAGCAGTAGTTTTTATATAATCATGATATACGCAAGCCGTTGGCAAAGGCGAAGTCAGTTACTTCTTGTTGCCTGGAAACACACTTTGAATAAAAAGTTTATGTTATGGGCAGGCCACAGAGCCACACTTTGGGGCCGTTCAGTCCAAAAAGGAACTACTTTTGTTATTCAGAGCATGCATGACACACAGAATGTATCAAAAGCCCACGGGGACTTTTTAACCTTTTGACCTTTTTACTTTTTAACTTTTAACTTTGACCTTTTAACTTTTTAACCTTTTTGAATGTGTATGAGTATTTTGCCTGCATGTATGTCTGTGCATAATATGCAGGCAGTGCCCACGGAGGCCAGAAGAGGGCGTCAGATCCTCTAGGACTGGAGTTACAAATGTTTGTCAGCAGTCATGTGGCTGCTGGGAACTGAACTGGGTCCTCTGAAAGAGCAGGACTGCTCCTACCACTGAGCCATCTCTCCAGCCTTGGAAACCATTTATTTGTTAAGGACATAGATCCTTGGTCCACTTGCAGACCAAGTCTACTCCCTGTCAACACACCGGTTTTTTCCCACAGCTCAGGCTCAGCCAAGGAACTCCATTGAAGTGCCCTACTTCCCTTGGATGTCCTGGGCCACTTCTTATTCCTGGAGAACAGGGTAGGACAGTGTCAGGAAGGGACCTGACCTGCACTGGGTCCTAAAGGCCTCGGGTAAGAGCTCTTTCCAGCCTGAGAAATGGTCCCCAGGTGAGAGGATCTTGCAAGGCCCTGAGAGAACACCTGTTCTCCCATTCCCTCCCCTCCTACGTGAGACTTCTCAGGACTCACTCACAAGACACCAAGGACACAGTAGCACTGCTCAGATAGAGAGCTTGGCTCCTGCTCCAGAGTGTGGGATTCACCACGAGAAAAAGTGAACAACTCCAGGCCCCAAGACGCACTGACTTCTATCAGGAAAAAAAAAAAAAAAAAAAGTATGCTGTGGTCAAAACAGGCAGCAACCAGGACTTAAGTAAACAGAAATGCCAGCAGAGGTGAAGAGGCCTGACGCACTCTCCCTTCTAAACAGCAGGACGCTGGCACAGTCCAGGAGTTCTCTAATTAGCAAATAAACTCACAAGTTAAGAAAAATGAGGCTTAGCATGACGACTGCTAAGACCTGTAACCCCAGCACTCCTGGGTACATACAGGTCAAGGCCAGCTTGAGCTACACAGGGAGACCCTGTCTCAAAACAAAGGCTAGAGGATCTCTGTGAGTTCAAGACCAGCCTGGTCTACATAGAGACCTTGTCTTTAAAAAAAAAAAAAGGTATGAGGGGATGGAGGGAAGGAAGTAGCTCACTGGCAGAGTACCTACCTAGCGTACAAAAGTCCCTAGGTTAGATCACCAGCACTGCAAAATATAAGTAAAAATGTAACGCTCTGCCTCCACTAACCTAAGGAGGCAGAAGGTGTGGGCTTTCCAGTACCACACCAGGCATTCACTTCCTGCCCAACCTCATAAAGAGGAAACCAACTACAAAATATACAGTGTTTACTCTTGGCCCAGGACAAACAGGTCATTCAACATCCATGATGGTGCAGGCGGCACCCAAGGCTGATTTGGAATTAAAGGTAAGGCCCCGCAGGCAAGATGTTGCTGGGTTCAGCGGTTGACTTTACAGCAGGGTACCATAGCATTCCAGTGGCTTGCCCTGCTCCTGGGGTCTCCCATCTGAACCAAGAGAGTGGTCACCTCCAGGCCCAGGCCGGTGAACGGCACAGAATGCCAGGCTCCAACGTTTATCTCCCAGCAGGGCAGGGGGGGTGGAAAGGCTGTTTAACTGGGATTGGGCAACCCTGACCTGTCCACGCACCAATTGCCGAGACTAAGTGAGGGGCCTGCCCCGCAGGACCGCCATGGAGCGGGAGAGCACCCGGCCCGACCCACAGTGATAAGCTCGGAGCGGCCAGCTCTACTCCTGCCCCGGGGCAGCTCTCAGAGCGCCCAGGGTCTCACGCACGGCCTCACGCGTGGACCTCTGCACACGGCGCAAGCGGGATGGCCACGTCGACGAGTGAGGACCGAAAGGGAGACCTGCTAACCGAGGACCAGCACCCCGTGGGACCTCCAAGTTCCGGGTTCTCGGGCCGTGGGGCGTGGCCAGACTCGGGGCGGGACTACACCTGAGGCGGGGCGAGACCGGGGGGCGGAGCCCTGGCGTGGCGGGAGGCACGGCCGGGGGTGGGACTAAGGGGCGGGGCGGGGCCAGGGTGAAGCTCGGGGCGGGGTGCGACGCCGGTGGGGGAGGGGCGCGGGCCGCGGTGGGGGAGGGGCGCGGAGGCCCGGGCGCGGGCCCGCGGGCCCGGTTTGCGCGCGGCCCGGCCTGCGTCCTGCGGACTCTGCAGCGGCTTGCGGCCCGGCCTTACCTTGGGCTTCTCTTCCGACATGGTTGCGCGTCGGCGGCGACGGCGGGAAGCGCAGCGGGAACCGGTGGCACTGGAGCGGGCGAGTCACGCTCTCTGCCCCGCCGCTCTCCCGCCGCAACTGTCGCGGGGCCGCGCTTTATCCCTAAATCCCGGCGCGCCGGTTGGCCGCGCCGGGTCACGTGGTGGCGCGCGTGCACGATGCGCGTGCCCTGCGCCTCGGGTGCGCGCTGGCCGGCCGCGATTCCGGACGGTTGGGAATGCGTCACGGGGCGGGTCAGGCACCCGGGCGCGCGCGCAGAGCCCCGGGGACGCGCGACCCAAGGTCCTGGGCACCGAGACCCCCACGATATGGGTACAAATCTGCGGGGCCACGCAGGGCGCAAGGGCTGCGAGGCATGGGAGCGAGACTGGGGGCGTGTGTGTTAAAACAGGAGCCAAAGAAACGCTTTGGCCCAACCGACCCCAGTGTCTTCAAGCAACCTCTTTGCCACCCACGTTTGGCTACTTTTCCTGTATGCAGGCTGCGTTTGGGGAAGAAAGGGCGAAGAAAATCAGGCTAACCCCTCCAGGTAGTCCAGGAAGACCAATAAGAGGTTACCAGGCATGCTTTATGGGCCACACACTCCCGGAACAGGCCTGTGGCCTTGAATTTGAATGTCACAGGGGGAGGGGAGGGGGACTCCTGTCTGGAAAAGGCATCCCTTGAGGACACGCAGGATGACTTCTGTTGGCCCAGAACGTCAGCACATACTCCTGATTCATCTTTTCCCATCTGACCTTCCAGGTGGGGTGGGTCAACCTCCACAAGGGCATTCCCAAGATGGCTCCAGGACGTACCAGCCTCTTCCCCAGCCTTCTTTGTATCTATCTACCCTTCTTCCTTACATGGTCCCAAAGTAACCACCAGGTGGCTGGGGTAGGCAATAGTGGCATGCACAGGAGGCCTCCCTTTTGACCTGCCATTTGCCCAGTTTCTGGAATGCTGTCATAGACACTAATAACCCATATTTTACACAGGAGGACACTAAGATACCTACAGGTTTGATAACATGCCCAAGGAGTTAGCTTGGTAATTACTGCAGGACAAGCGAAGAAGCTTGGAGCACTAACAGGGAGCACTGGCTGGGTAGTCAGGAGTCCTTTGCTGTATCTTGGAATGTGTGTTCTTAGAATGCAGTCCACCTGCTCTGTGTCTATATGCCAACACCCTCAAAACAGACCCGTCAAGACTGCCACAGTCACTCACAGTAGTCCCAAGAGGATGTTGGTGGCCATGTTCCAGAAACAGCAGCCTCCAGAGAATTGGCAGTCTGGATTTGACAGAAGTATGTTTCTGTTTCAAGAAAGGGCTGGCAGACTAGTATCTTCATTTCCTGGTAACCCTGCAAAGCCAACAAGCCAAGTGTCTGTGAGCCCTGCCTTTCCAACCTCCTTCCCCTGTACACATGGCCAGGAAGTCTGTCAAGGTCATTCCATAAAGATCCTTCTGGAATTTACCCCTCACCCCAACCAGACAAACCAGCTTGGCCCCATTCCAAACCACGCCTCTCTCAGAAAGACCGCCAAAAACCCAGGCTCCTCCCCTCAAGCTGCTACCTGCTCAAGACGACACATACCAGGTATTTAAGCCCTCTCCTCAAGAACGGCCATGTGGGCCGGGCGGTGGTGGCACGTGCCTTTAATCCCAGCACTCGGGAGGCAGAGCCAGGCAGGTCTCTGTGAGTTCGAGACCAGCCTGGTCTACAGAGTGAGATCCAAGATAGGCACCAAAAAATAAAAAAGAATAGCCATGTGATTACTCCTGCTCCCTTCCCCTGCCTGCCTCATCTCTGGGGGCTTGAAAGTCACCCAGGAATGCTTGGCCCAATAAACCTGGTCTTTTTTATTCCGTTTAATCTGGCTTACTGTGTTGACTGAGAAACCTATTATTGGGGTACAGAAACCTATCATCTTGGTGCCGAGCCCAGGTAGAACTGAGTCTTCCCCACAGTCCCCCAGCCACATGAGAGGGCATTCTTCTTTTTATCCTCCCCACCCCCTCCGCCAGACCAAATCGACTCTTGGACTTGGGAAAGTCACCCATTTCCAAGCAAAACGCCTGTAGAGGTCTGGGACCTGAGTCTCTGACCCAGAGGGTTCCTGCCAAGCTGTCGCAGCACCAGGCAACCTGGCCTGTTTCTGGAGCAGAGACAGCCTCTGTCCATGGAGTCCTTTGTACAGGAGACATTCTCCACAAAAGCAGCTCCACACATACCATCCTCAACCCTAGGCTATAGTACTGGATGCATTTCTTTCTTTCTTTGTTTGTTTGTTTGATTGATTGGTTTTCTAGACAGGGTTTCTCTGTGTAGTTTTGGTGCCTTTCCTGGAACTCACTCTGTAGTCCAGGCTGTCCTCAAACTCACAGAGATCTGCCTGCCTCTGCCTCCCGAGTGCTGGGATTAAAGGCGTGCGCCACCACTGCCCGGCTGAATGCATTTCTTTAACCCTCAGTCTCTGGAAAAAGGCTTATAAACGGGTAGCCGCAGGTCCAAGCCTGATTCTCAGTCACCCATGGGGCTCTCTGACAGCATATGTCCAAAACACCTGATTTCCTTGTGTTCTAGGGCCTGGCCTCAATATGCTCTTGATAACCAGTCAATATGGCCTCCAAAGGGAACTCCTGACTTTAACATCCCTCATGGTTTTGAAATTTTCTGCCGGCGTATGGACAAATGGTCTGAGCTCTCGTATATCCAGGGTTTGGGGCTCTGCGCTCCGGTCCCTCCCTCTATACCCTAGGCTTTGTTGGCTAGGGTTCTGGCACCTCCAGGTACCCCCGACTCCCCCACCCGCACCCTCACCCCCGTTTATCTGGGGACTGGGACCCTGAACTAGGTCACAGTTCATCTCCGTCCCTCCCCCTCCCTTCTCTGTTAGTCCATCTACCTGCCTCTCACGTCTTGCTCCAAGATGGCCTTTCACTTGGACTCTCCCTGTCCTCCCCCCCCCCATAAACCTTGTGCCCTAACTCTGCTGTTCCTGCTGTAGCTGAGCATACCTCTGGAACGTCCAGCTCAGACTATACATGGGAGACAGGAACTCCGGAAACCAGCCTTTGCTGAAGCAGTTGTTGGAGATCAAAGCACACTTTCCCTCCCCTGATGGCTATGACTCAGGGCAGGCAGGGTTGAGACTACAGTGTACCATCAGTTCCAATATGCCAGGCACTGTAAAAGTGTTGCATTGCCAGGCGGTGGTGGCGCACGCCTTTAATCCCAGCACTTGGGAGGCAGAGGCAGGCAGGTCTGTTGTAGGTCTTTCCCACCTAACCTCTTTTGCCTAGCTATTGGCCATTCGGCTCTTTATTAAACCAATCAGGTGCCTTAGGCACCTTAACTTGCTCAAATATCCTGAAACACAGAGCTCTGAGTTTGAGGCCAGCCTGGTTATAGAGTGAGTTCCAGGACAGCCAGGACTACACAGAGAAACTCTATCCACCCCACCCCACCCCAAAAAAAAAGAAAAGAAAAGAAAGAAAGAAAGAAAGAAAGAAAGAAAGAAAGAAAGAAAGAAAGAAAGAAAGAAAAAGAAAAAGAGGGTTGCATCCTACAAACAGTAATGCAACTGTAGTGGTATTTGCTCTGCCCATGACCTTGAACTATTTGTCCTGAAGGAGACGGTGTCTTCTAGAGAGAAAAGAGAGGTTGCTCAGTGGTTAAGAACACTGACTGATGTTCCAGAGGAACCGAGTTCAATTTCCAGGTCATCTGGAGTCCAGTCACGCCAGGACAATAGATGATAGATAGATAGATAGATAGATAGATAGATAGATAGATAGGAACCACAAGACCCCTCTCCTCTCCTTTTAAGAAGTCATGTAGGAAGGCAAGAAGCACCGCCTCCATATAGACCAAGGCCATGGGCGGAGCAAATACCACTACGGTTGCATTACTGTTTACAGGATACAAGAATTGAACTGTGTGGTCTGTAGCTGAGGGCATCTATGGCCAAGTTATCAGAGTGCAACTGATACCAGCATCTAAGTAGGCTACAGTATGAAACAGCAGCATTGTGACCAATTCACACACACTGAAACCTACTGTTGTGAAAAGTGGACAACGGATAAAAGGAGACACTCCTGCGAGTAGTTTTCAAAGCCTGTTCTCAAGCTATCAAGCTATTGGGGAAATGGAGAGATGGCTCAGCAGTTAACCGAACACACTGTTTTTCCAAAGGACCCGAGTTTGGTTCTCAGCACTCATGTCAGATAGCTCACGATTGCATATTACCCCAACTCCAGGAGATCTGGCACCCTCTTCTGGCCCCCAGGAGTACTGCAGTCACTCATGCTTATTCACACACAGATAAACATAAAAACACATAAAACACATAAAAACACATAAAACACATAAAAACAACAACAACAAACATTGGCCTAAGGAGGCCCCTTGGGCATTAACAGAACCTTAGCATGACTTTCATTACTTGAGAATAGTAGCTTGCTTGGCATAGGGCATCCCAGCCTGCCTTCATACAGCAGACCCAGACAGCCCATAGTAAGTTGAGGTTGCACACACACACACACACACACACACACACACACACACACACCTGGCCACACCCCTCCAAGGAGACAGCTGAAAGCAAAGAACACTAGCCAGAGAAGATGAAGAACTGGGAAATCAGTAGTAGCACCACTGAATAGTAGGAGGGTCATGGCTGAGGGGCTTCACAAGGGAAATCACAGGACTCTGAGGAAATCATAGGACTCTGGGATCACAGAGAAAGAGAGGAACACAAAGTTGAAGCACTGTGGATCAGTGCAAGTATGCACCCATCTAACAGGAGCTTCCGAGAAAGGAAACAGAACAAGGAGGCAGGACACAACTGAAGACACGTCTCTAGACTAAAGGAATATGTACAAATGGAACACGTCCTTGAGTACCAAACAGCCAGAGGAGAAGGCTGACGCTGAGGTATGCGGTGTAAGCATGGATTCCAACGGTTCCTTTATGTGAAGGACACCCTGCGGCCTCCTGCTGGACATGGTGGTGCACACCAGTGATCCTAGCACTTGGGTGGAGCCAGGAAGATCATGAGTTTGAAGGCCAGCCTGCACTATAGAGAGTCTGTATCTCAAACTAAATTAAAGAAAAAAATTGTTAGCTGGGTGGTGGTAGAGCACACCTTTAATCCCAGCACTTGGGAGGCAGAGCCAGGTGGATCTCTATGAGTTTGAGGCCAGCCTGGGCTACAGAGTGAGTTCCAGGAAAGGTGCCAAAGCTACACAGAGAAACCCTGTCTCGAAAAACAAAATGAAACAAAAAAAAAAATGTTTTTCTTTATAGCCTTGGCTGTCCTGGAGCTTGCTCTGTGGACCAGGCTGGCCTCAAACTCATAGAATTCTGCCTGCCTCTACCTTCTGAGTGCTGAGATTTAAGGGGTGTGCCACCACTGCCCAAGTAAATAAATTAAAAATTTTAAATTTAAATGAAAAATTTCTTAAAGATACCAGGTAGCTACCAACAAGGAGACTTGAAAGGAAGGAAACTCAGGAAAGGAAAGATGTGGTCTGTCTTCCCCACAATGATGGACCTGGAACCAAGAACCCAAACCAACCCTTCCTTGCTTAAGTTGCCTTATCAGGGTACTTTGCCACGGCAACATGAAATGGAACTCGGACAATCCTGGAGGAACAAGAGCTGTAACTTAGGAAAGAGCTGTGTGCGCGCAGTCTTCACAGCCCCAAGACCAGCCCAGGCAGTCCAGCTGCAATTTGGGCAAAGCTTGTGTGTCCTGCTTCCCACTAACCTAAAACAGAAAGATCGGGCAGAGACACCATGTAGAGATGCTGTGCAATGTTGCACAGATCCTCAATGGTCTTAAAATAGAAACCTGGAGCCAGGTATCAGGGTGAAAGTTGAAAGATCAGAGAAGCAGAGCAAGTCACCTCTTAACTCACCAACTCCTCAGCCTGCAAGCGCCTGGAAGAGCCCAGTTCCTGTCTCCTCCCACCTTATATTCCTTTCCCTGCCCAGCCATATCATTTCCTGTCTCAACCTTCCTAGTGCTGGGGTTAAAGGTGTGTGATCACAAGTGCTGGAGTTAAAGGTGTATGCCACCACTGCCTGGCTATTTCTCTTTTAGATTGGATTAATCTCCTGTAGTCCAGTGTGGTCTTGAACTCACAGAGATCCAGACAGATCTCTGCCTCTGCCTCACGAGTGCTAAGATTAAAGGCATATGCCACCACTGCCTGACCTCTATGGCTAACTCTGTGGCTCTGTCCTCTGATCTTCAGGCAAGCTTTACTTCTTTGATTACAAGCAATATATCACCACAGTGCAAAGACTCCTCTTAGTGGATGTGTTCTTGCTCACAGCATCCAGAACTAAAGTTTATATGGAAAATCACATGATCCAGTCCAGGAAATAGATCCACGAGAAATAAACCCACAGAAGAGGGTGTGGACTTGACCAGACAGACTGGAAAGTAGCTGTGATTAATATGTCCAGGAAGTGAATTTGGAGACAGAAACTTTACACCGAGAAGTGGAACATATTTCAGAATCCAGTTGAAAATCCAAAGCAGATATTAAACTTGAATTCACTGGATGAGCTTAAAAAGAGGTTAGATCCAGTGGAAGGGATGACTAATGAACAGGAAGATCTGGCAGCAGGAAATCTTCAGACAGCAGCAGGAAGACCGGAACATAGTGAGAGGCCTGTGACGTGAGCCCATGGCACAGGTCTAATTTTGGTGAAATAAGCCCCTGGGGTCGAGGAAATAATGTGCAAGAAGTAGTATTTGGCTGGGTGGTGGCGCACACCTTTAATCCCAGCACTCAGGAGGCAGAGGCAGGTGGATCTCTGAGTTTGAGGCCAGCCTGTTCTGAAGAGCAAGTTCCAGGACAGCCAGGATTACACAGAGAAACCCTGTCTCAAAAAGCCAAAACAACAACAACAACAAAAGTAATATTTGAAGGCAAAAAAAAGAGGATTTTTTAAAACTGACCAAAGACAAACCACAACTGCAGAGAGAGAGAGAGAGAGAGAGAGAGAGAGAGAGAGAGAGAGAGAGCATCCATCCAATAGGAGAGCCTCCTCCCGTCACCCACCCAACAGCTTTTAGAAGAGTAAAGCCAAAGACATTCCAGTTGTCATCTGCCCGGCAACGGCCCAACAGCTCAGGTGTCCACTGTTCATAAAGCAAGGCAAGACTGTGCATCCAGAGGAAATAGAGGACTTCCACCCAAGTTTTCAACACAAATGATGGAGAGTGCGGAGAACTCAGAGTGCGGAGAAACCGCCCATGGAGAAGCTTCTACCAGTGAAAGCACTGTACACAGTTGGGTGGAGCTACTTCCGGAAGGTGCAAGAATTCACGGGCATGAGTATATGCTAAAGGAAATGTAATGACAGGATTTGTTCAGCAGGGGGAGCCTAGGAGTACAGGAAGGAGCCCGCACCAGAGGGTACTTTTGAAGGGACGTGACAATGACATACACAAGAGTGGCCATGTCAGGAGTCCTAAACAAAAGCAGAATTCAAGTCGGCACAAGACCTACCTACCCGAAGCAGGGGCGATTGAGGTTCCTGTGGCGTGGGAAGCGGTGAAGGGTAGGGCAGATAAAGTTCCTGGTCGTTTTCAGAAATCCAAATATTCAAAGGTCTCAGCGAAAGGGTCATCGAAAGGCCATGTGATGGCCTAGCAAGTAAAGGTGTTTGCCCCCCAAACTTGACAGCCTGAGACTGATCCCTGGAACCCATGATGGGAGGACAGAACTGACTCCTAAAAGTTGCCTTGTGATCACCATGGCGTATGAACACCTGTACACATCACACACACACACACACACACACACACACACACACACACACACACACACTCCATTAACAATGCACTGCGGAAAGCACAAATGGAGCTCATGGCTGAGAAAATCAGGCAAGACCTGTGTGTTGGGTCGGCTGCAAAAAATCTGGGGTCATCACTCTTACCCAGAAGGGCAAGTTTTTGTGAGGTATTTCCTGGCCTAAATAGATAGCAAGCAAAACTTATGTTTAATGCTTTACATCTGGTGCACACCGTAAAAAAAAAAAAAAAAAAAAAAAAAAATGCAGTCACTGAGATTGACATCCCAGATAATCACATGCAGTGGGCAGAAGAATGGGGAGCGGCAGAGGCATGGAGGCAAGCCACAGCCCTGGCCTGGCTCAAGATGTAAAGGTGCTAACAGAATGATAGGCATTTAAATACATAAAATATTTGTTATGAATGTGCTTTGCTGTGTCGATATTTAGTTTCAATGAAAAAGAGTTTGGCAAAGAAAAACAAATGTAGGATCAGCTCAAGAAAATTAGCAACGACTTTCAAACCACTAGGGATATAACAATGGTACAAACAAACTCAACCCATTTAACTAGTTTGTAGAAATTATGTAAGGGAGTTCCGGAAGTCACAGCATGAGGTGTTTCCACAGCGGTGACATGAACTGCAGCTCCCCAGCCTTCATGTGCTCATGGTGTGAAGTGGTTACCATCCATGCTGTTTACAGACATGGACAAGATGATGCAAATCCTGGGTGGTCCTACCCAGCCCCTACAGAGTGAGAGAACACTGCCCTTCTTCCAAGAGGAAGCACCAATGACTTGCAGAGCCAGGGCTGTCTATATCACCACAAAGTTGGGATCGGCAGGGTGGTCGGTCAGCTGGAACCCAAACACAGGCAGACGTAAGCACCACACACAGCAGACCAAAACAAGAAAAGGGAAGAGGGGTTTTCTATGAAAGAAAGCTAGAAGACTTGACGAGATAAAGTATTTGCAGATCGTTGCTCCAGGGCAGATGTAGACTGATGCCAGCAATGCAGCCCTGAGAGCTGAGCACGCCATGCAGATACCACCTAGATACCACCTATATGTTGCACCCCTGCATACACCATCATGGGGCACTCACTGGAAAAACTGGACAGGGCAGTGCCAGGGAGGACCATGGCTGGTAGGGAGGCCCTTGGGAAGGGCACAGCCCTCACCCATCATGGCTCTCTGGCCAAAGGGAGCTCCAGCAGACCTAGACTTCAACTGTAAGGCAGTGTAACCCCTCAGCACCCAAACCCATGAGCATAGCACAGTATCCTCTCCTCTCACGACTTCCGACACACTTAAAAACTCAGGTCCAATTCAGCAGTGTCGTGACATGCAGATACGACATTCAGGCCGCCTCTACCCAAACTTGGGAGGGCTACTGGTTCTGCTCGGTGCTCCAACCCCAAGTCCGGTTTCATCCAGAAAGAGTGTTTACTGGATTTGTGACGTTCTTTGAGGAATCAAGGTCTGTGCAGATCTCCTGATGGGTGGATGGAAAGCTGCAGAGCCCAAACTATCCTGTTTTTATCATCAGTGCTCTCTGTATGAGCCCTAACAGCTTGGTGACTATTATGGACAACTTTTAGAAGTGCTGACTTAGAATTCCTCTGGCTTCTACCAGCCCTAAAGGCTAAGAATGGCATTGATCGTATTTGAGAGGCTGAGGTTACTCAGACAATCCCTTCAATCCATGGTCCTGGGCCATGGTCACACATATTTGGCTCAGAATAAACCATCCCTTACTCTCCTGGGAGCATTGACAGATGCACGGCTGTGGCCATCTCTCACCCAGTCAGACGTGGTGCATAAAAAAGCAACCAAGACAAGGCCTGCCTCACTGCTGTTTGCTTAAGTCACATTCTCTGGGTCAGATGCCTGGGTCAGGTGGTAACTTTCTGAGGTAGTTCAAAGGAAGCAGATGCTGGGACAAGGCCTCAGAGGTCGTCTTTGGGGTGGAGAGTCTCTCAGGGTTGCAGTGTGTGGAGCAGGGAGGGGAGGCAGAGAATGTAGAGATTCCAAGAATGGCTGAGAACCTGAGCTAGCGTGCTCAGAGACCCAATGGCTTCTCCGGAGGAAGCCAGGACAGAGTGCTGGGTGGGTCATACTGGCATGACTGGTCATTTCCGGTTGTGGGTCTTACCCAGGGTGCACAGTTGGCCGGTGCTAAGCAGCCCATTGCTGATTCTTTCCTCTGGCTGCCCAGCTCCCCGTCTCTGTCCACTTTCATTATGTCCTCTCTAGCTGTGGATGACACTGGTGTCTGTGGGAGACCTTTCCCAGAACACAGAGGTGGAGCAAGATGCTGTGGTTATCGCTCTATATAAATAAAACACTGATGGCCAGTGACCAGACAGGAAGTATAGGCGGGACAAGGAGAGAGGAGAATTGGGGAAACAGGAAGAAGGAGGGAGAGACACTGCAGCCACCGCCAGGACAAGCAACATGTTAAGATGCCGGTAAGCCACCAGCCACGTGGCAAGGTATAGATTTATAGAAATGGGTTAATTTAAGATATAAGAACAGTTAGCAAGAAGCCTGTCACAGCCATACAGTTTATAAGTATTATAAGCGTCTGAGTGATTATTTTATACGTGGATTGTGGGACTGCGGGGCTTGGTGGAACCTGGAGAGAAGCCCTCCGGCAACAGCAAGAGACGACAGCAGCCCTGGATCAAGGCTGTCTGAGCCTCGGCTGTGGGCCTCCCCTGCCTCCCTGCTTCCCCTTGAGCCCCAAAGGTGGGTAGGGCCAGAACTCAAAGCTCAGGCTGACTCTCCTACAAAGTGGAAGACTGCAGTTCTCTGAGTACCACTTGTGGGACTGAGGGGGGTTTAGAGGTGACAGGTGAGGTTCTGACACATAGTCAGCTGACAGCATCATGGCATTGATGCACCCGCCCCCACCCCCCCAGCAGCATGCTCCCCTCTGTCTGCAAAGGAAACTGCAGAGTAAACCTTTCTTCAATATTTTTCCACAAGTGAATCTAAAAGCCCAAGTTGAGGATGTCCTTGGACCTAAAACAGTTCCCAGGTAGCTCCCATGGAACACTTAAAGATCCAACCCATCTAGTATCTTTGCCAACTGGACCCCCAGGACTCCCATTGGCTTTCCCACACTCCCCTAGAATTTCCTAGCCAGTCAGCATTTATGGTGGAAACTTGCCCAGAGTAATCTACAAAGGCCCGTGATTCCAGGCCAAGGCTGGGTGAGTGGGCTCCCACCTGCTCAGGACCTGTCCTCACTTCTTGTGGCCTGCAGCCTGGACAGGGTGATGTTTGCAGGTCGACACTAGGGAGTGTCCAAGGTATACCTGTCCCAGGGCCTGTGTCTCCTGGAACTAGCAGTCCAGGCGCAGGCCTCCAGAGGGCAGACTATCACTGCAGCGTGAACCCTGAGCAAACCGACTGTTGACTGCCTTCTTTTGGCCGCAGCTTTCAGGATCATTATGTTCTGGTTCCTGGCCTTTCAGGCCAGTGTCCCTTACCCTAGTGTTAACCTGAAAGCAAGGGAGTCAGTTTCCAACCTCAGCCCCATGTGTCTCTTTTTCCTCCGCTACAATGGACAACAGGTTCAAGCAGCCAGTGTGAGCTCTGGGACTGAGGACCCTGGAAGCCAACAGCCTGTCACGGGCAGACACAGTGACACCCACACCCCTTATCTATGCTACATCGCTAGCCCCTCTCTTTCAGACTCCCGGGCTGAAGAAGCCAGTGCTACATGCCAGGGGAGGGTGCCCAGGGGCCAGTGTCAGTTGGCAGTCATTCAGAGCAACTTCTTGTGACTTCTTTGTACCAAGACAAAAGCAGAAGACTGAGCATGGTGGGGTGGGACTGGGCAGGGTGACAATGAGGACCTTTCTACACTGAGGGCAGGGAGTGCTGGCCACTCCGGGACTGGCCTACTCAGCCCCTGTGGGGCACGGTACCCAGTTCACAGGACAAGCCCAGCAGCTCGACTTAACTGGAAAGCTCACAGCCCCAGCCCACCCTTAAGACAAAACACAGAGAAGAATTCAAAGCCATATCCAACCATTTTATTGGAAAGTGGTCAAAAAGTAAGGCACTGGGTGTCACGGTCTCGGGCGTAGGTCTGTGGCTGTTCCTCGTGCTGCTCAGAGTTGGGCACAGACCAGGCAGTCCCGTGAGCACTTGCTGCATTTCTACACCGGAGAATTAAATACTCTGCATTTAGCAGCTGGTCACTCTAACATCAGCTCAGCAACCTAAAAGGTATGATTTACACATGCTACATATTAATACAAAGTTCATCAGGGCCTGTGAGGAGGATTCCTTATCAACAGGCAATAGAAAGGCAAATCTCAGTGGCTGCTACAATACTTAAGAAATGTTTGACAATGCTTTCAATGACATCAAATGCCTAACAAGGCAGAAAAACAGTAAGACTCCAGAGTGGTGAAGGTCATTCCCTTAGTTTATAAAAATTGGAGGGGAGAAATGGTAATCCCTGGACAGACTAACAGAGTTGAAAGGGTTCCCGAGCTTCTAGGTGAGGTGTCCAGGCATGAGGGAGCCTGTAGTAAGGCTACCTCATCTGCTGGCGGTATTCCCAGGGGGATTGGCTCTCCTCCTTACCCTGCCATCAAGCTCGTGACACTAAGTGACAAGCTTGGATTTCCGGAATCATGGGGACCCTCGTGTGCCGTGACAAGCTGTGTCAGGCACAAGGAGCCGACCATGGCTGGAAGCAGGGTGGGAAGTGAGGTGGGTGGGTGTGTCTGCTCAGGCAGTTTTCCGGGTAGGCAGTACAGGGTGGGGTCCTCCTAGCTTCCCTGATGGGCTGGCCAGTGGACAAGCTGTTCATCCTTCATGATGCACACAGGACCGACTGGGCAGCCTGACAGGTAGAGGAGAGATGTCCAAGAGCTGCACAAAAGCCCTTCTGAGGACACGTGACTCCAAGTATCACCACAGCTGGAGAAGCCTGAGGCAGAAGACTTAGCAATCACGGGAGAATCAAACTGAATTCACAACTCAGAATTCCCATGGAGGAAAAGATTCTCAGTCTATTAAAGACAATTGAAGAACGCCATCCAAGAAAAGGCCTGGACTTTTCATGAAAGGTTTTGGTAAGACTGTTTCCTGAGGGACTAAAGACTTCGGGTGACTTTATACACGCCTGTGTTACTAGATATAGCTGGATACCAGATTGTGAGGACAATGACATGTCATAGAAACAGGCTTGCCGTCACAACACAGCCTTGGGAAAGCAGGGATGGTGGGTCAATTCTTGTCATAACAAAGTAAATATGACTTCATTTGTTACAATGTGACTCTTGCATCAAGGCCACTCAGAGCCAGTCAGCGCCTCAGGCTGCCGGCTTTTGTACTGTGGGGACCGAGTACATTTCCTCCCCCAAAAAAGGTCGTCACCAAGATTAACGTCTCCAAGATTAACGTCTCAGGTGATTACATACAGAGATAGAGGGAACAAGAGCAGGATTGTCCTCTCAAGGCCACTCTGGTGCCTGTGCTGAAGCTGGAGGGATGGATGACCCGGGTCATGGGTGGTTGTAGTGGTAAGGTCTCCGTAGGCTATGCTCAGGAGGGCACTCCCAGGAAACTCTGGGACTGCAAGATCTGCTGCAAGTATATGTCAGCTGCTTTAGAACTTCTCATATGGGTTTTGTTCTTTAAACAGACCTGAGGGAGGAAAAAAAAAATTAACTTGCAACTTCACCCACTCAACTGAAACAAAACTCACAAAAGCAATATATGGCCTTGGGTGTTCTGGTTTATACCCGTAATCCTAGAACTGGACTGCTGTGAGTTTGAGGCCAGCCTGGGTTACAGAATAAGGAACTGTCTCAAAGAGAAAAATAAACCAAACCAAATGGCTGGGCTTGCACACCTTTAATCCCAGCACTCAGGACGCAGAGACAGTGAGTTAGAGGCCAGTCTGTTCTACCAGTGGAGAACAGGCCAATCAGAGTTACATAGTGAGACCTTGTCTCAAAAACTCCAAACCAAGCAAAGAAAAAGACAAAACAAAACAAAATTGCTCACCCCACTCCTGTAAAAACAACCAGCGGCAAAACCAGTACTCCGCCAAGTTTTACATCAAGATTTAACCACAGTTAATTCTAAGCAGGCTCCCACATCTCTTGTGTAGACCAGGCTGGCCTCTAACTCTTAAGACATCCACTTGCTTCTGCTTTGCATGCTGGGATGGAGGGGATGTGCTACCATGCCTGGCTTCCATTTGTGGATTCTTTTTTTTTTTTTTTTTTTTTAATTTCAAGACAGGGTTTCTCTGTGTCACTTTGAAGCCTGTCCTGGAACTCGCTCAGGCTAGCCAGGCTGGCCTCGGAACTCACAGAGATCCTCCTGCCTCTGCCTCTCAAGTGCTGGGATTAAAGGCGTGCGCCACCACCGCCCGGCCCTTTTGTGGATTCTTAAACTGCTGGCAGTATCAGGAGACGGTATAAGGACCCAGCCGGAGGGTGTAGATCCTTAAAGAGTCTTCCTTATTCCGGCTGCTGTCTCCCCAAACTCCTTCACAGCTCTGCCTCACCACAGGACACAGCAGTGGACCCTGGACAGACACCTGTGACTCTGAGAGCCAAAACACAGCCTTCCTCCCTAAAGATGTTTAGCATTTTGTCAACACTGGAAAGCTAACACACACAATGATATAATAATGTTCCCAGTGGATAAGATTCTGACGCATCACAAATATGCTGTCTCCTTATATAAAAAAATGACCTCCAAATTGCATTTTTTTTCTTTTTCTTTTCTTTTTTTTTCCGAGACAGGGTTTCTCTGTGTAGCTTTGTGCCTTTCCTGGAACTCACTCTGTACCCAGGTAGGCCTCAAACTCACAGATATTAGGAGTTGGTGAGATGGGGTTCAGCAGGTTAAATCCTTGCCACCAAGCCTGACGACCCCAGAACCCACATGGCATCCCCTTGACCTCCTCCATATGTGTACAATAGCACATTTATGCATGCGCGCACACACATATAAATAAATGAAATAATTTTAATGCATGTTTTTGGGTAAGACTTTAAAATTTTCTTCATCAGATTTCTCCCATTAAGATAGTGATTTAAGGGGCTGGAGAGATGGCTCAGTGGTTAGGAGCACTGACTGCTCTTCCAGAGGTCCTGAGTTCGATCCCAGCAACCACATGGCTCACAACCTTCTGTAATAAGATCTGGTACCCTCTTCTGGCCTGCAGATATACATGCAGACAGAATGCTGTATACATAATAATAAATAAATCTAAAAAAAAAAAAAAAAAAAAGATAGTGATTTAAGCTGGGCTTTGGTGGCACATACCTTTAATCCTAGCACTCAGGAGGCAGAGGCAGGTGGATCTCTGTGAGTAGACCAGCCTGGTCTACTCAGCGAGATCCAGGATAGCCAGAGCTATGCAGAGAAACCCTGTCTTGAACCCCCCAACCCTGCCAAAAAAATTATATTGGTTCAAGGCCAAAAATGTGGGTTTACAGTTGGAGCCTTCACACAGCCCAAGGCCCCTTGTCTCAGTGGGTGAGCTGTCCACCCCTGCAGCACCCACCCCGCAGCCATAAAGTCCAGGCAGAAAGCTCTCGTGCCCTTTCTGAGCTTTAAAACCAGCTCGGAACCAGCTGGGAGCAGCAACTAACCGGGACCACAAGCAGGGCAGTGTGTGATGCTGGAGCCAGGGTTTCTGACTCACTCCGACTGAACCAAACAGGCTTACACTTGGCACCTATGATCAGGCTGGCTCCTTCTCAGTCGCTCCCCAGAGTCTCTGCAGCCAGAAAGCAGCGAGGGAGGGATGGCAATGCCTTTCTCTGACCCCATCAGAAGACAGAAAAAGAGACACACGAGAGAGAGGGCCGCAGAGACCGCCCAGACACTCACAGAACCAAGGCTGGTTACACAGGCAGATCCTGCTCTAAGGCAAATGGACCAACAGCTACGAGCGAGCGACCCTCCTGAAGTTTTTATTCTTTGTGAGTATCAAAGAAAACGTGTGGCTGAGATTGAAAACCTGCAGAGCCTTCCTCCTCTGAGGCACTCAGTACGGTCAGTCTTTGGGGTGCCCTGGGAACTACACAGCCGCTGTCTCCAGAAGAACTGCAGCTGCCCAGATCCCAACCGGTCAAGAGAGACACTTCTCATTCTTACCGTATTTTTTCCTGATTTCATCGTGTCTTGACTTCATCTCCGCTCGCCTAAAAAAATACAGAAAAAGCAAGTTGCAACAAATTATGACAGACAAGTAAGGTCATCTCAAACTCCCAGGCCTTTCACTTCCTGTAGCCAAGGCTAGGAGCTCCTGCAGCACTTTCTACAAGCTTCCCCAAGAGAAGGTGGCGTGACTGTGGCCACTAGGCCACAGCTACCAACTGACCAGCGGGGTGATTGCAAAGTTTATCTGCTGAGGCTGCTCTGATGGCCCTTCTAGTCTTTTCCATAAACTAATTCTAACCGGACGTGGTGGACAGACTCACGAGACTGAGACTGACTCAAGGTCAGGCTGGGCTCTGGAGTGAGACCCTTCCCCCCACAAAAGAAGAAACCAAAAAATGAATTCAAGTGTCTAATACTGTGATCTTTTAAAGTTCTTCTGAAGAGAATGCAGATGGGTGAAAGGCTTGCATCAGGTGACCAGGAAAAGGCAACTGTTAACATTTGCTTAGTGGTACCCGATTCAGAGCTGAGAGCATCATCATCACCTGCCTCCAAGCACGAGGCCCCAGCACACATTAGGAGAATTCAGTGCTCCGGGAACTAGTGGGCACCAGCCAGTGTCTCTAACAGCAGTCAGGTTACTTCATCATTGGGGGCTGGGGCTGGTGGAATGGCAGTACCCAAGGCTGGGCCTTGGCCAGTACAGGAGCACTGTAGCACAGGCTTGCCCGCCTCCTCTACCGGTGTAAGAGGCAGGCCAGGCAGCCTGAGGTCTGAGACACACAGCCAGTGACCACCAGGAGCTTCTCTTTTAAGTACAGCCAGAAAATGTTGGACAACAAACACGTGCTACATTCTTAGAAATGGAGAAAGCATGTGACTCATAACCCTTGCTGTTTCCCATGGTCTCTCTGCTGCAAACTCAGAGGCAAGCTCCTTAGCAACCAGCGCAGCCTCACCTCTCCTCCTGCCGCACCCTCCTCTCCTCCTGTTCTCGGATGGCCCGCTCATCGCTCTTGTCTGGCTTCCGGCTCTTCTTCCGGCGGCAGCAGCAGCAGCAGCACACAGTGATACCCAGGAGCACGGAGCCCCCAAGCACTGACATGGTGATGATCAAGGCCTCGAAGTTCACTGCAAGTCCAGGCACAAAGCTGAAACCTCGGCACTGTGACCTGCCTCCACCCACCCACAGGGTCCCACTGCTTGTCCCAGGAGCAGCCCTAAACACAGGGCCCTGGGCACAGGGCTCCTTTCAACCAGTGTCTACAACCTACAATTTCTGGATTAGCCACAGCAAACCCAGGCGACAAGACAGCCCTTTTTCCCCACTTAAGACAGAAAGAAGGAAAGAGGTCACCTGTGTCTGTTCCCAAGACCTCCTGACTCCTTAGTGCTACCTATAGAAGGGGAAGTGCCCTGACCACCAACACACGTACATCCGAGCATTACAGGTGCCCTGGTATTTGAAAATGGCTGACCAGTGTCACTCAGTGATATGACATGCTGGTACAGCCAACCTTCAGGAAACAGATACAAACTGAAAATACATTTTAAGGTTCTTCTGAACTGGCTCTGCTCCGACTGGGGTAGTAGAAAAGTCTTGACTGGTTTAACTTTTACTTTTCAGTTTTTTGAGACAAGGCTTTTCTGTGTAGTCCTGGCTGTCCTGGAACTCCCTCTGGAGACCAGACCTCGTATTCAGTGATCTGCCTGCCTCTGCCTTGAGTGCCGGAATTAAAGGTGGGCACTAGCGCACCCAACCCAACGACTCTGACTGCTTTTCATGTAAAGATCTCTAAGAGAAATTCAGAACACACAGCTGTCCAGGTGTCCGCTGCAGGTTCTGCTGAGCCAGGGAGGCACCTGTGCAGCTGGGCAACAGGAGGCCTCCGGGAGGCTGGGGACCAGCTCCTGGGGTCCCCCAGCCAGCCTCAGCGCAGGGGACTGTACTCAGCTCCCAGACTCCTTTTCAGCTTCAGCCTTGAGCTCTAACCCTGTGTCTACCCACCCGTGCCTAGCCTGAAAGTGCAAAAGGCAGCAACTGGTGTGGTTAGAAAGGAGCCTTCAGGCCTGGAGAGATGGCTCAGCCGTTAAAGGCTAGGCTCACAACCAAAAATATAAGGAAGGAGCCTTCAATGGCCGCCATCAGTAGGTGGTAGTTTTGGACTATAGAAGTCTGTAAGTCAACCTAAAAAGTGAGAACATCAGGACAGCTGGATCTAACTGAATCCAGTCTCCTCCGACAGCTTCTCTGACAAGCAACTCAAGTCAGTTACAGATGAAGCAGAAATCCTGTCATGATGGAAAAAGTAGTCTGTGAGCACCTGTGAACCCTAGAGAGAACTCAACAACTGCTACCCACGTGCAAACGTGGCCTGAGAGGAATGAGTGACTCCTTGCTCAACGCAAAAGATCCACATGCAAAGGACAATTTTCCGCAAATGAACGACATAACACTTCAAAGTCACTACAATGAAAACCCTGAATAAAAATTATAGCCACTTTCCTACCGGAGGAAAACAATGACTCTGGAATTATTTGTAAGGGCCGACTGTCCATGGTGCAGGCCTACAATCATGATAAGCCCCTGGGACCTACGGTGCCACCAGGAGCCTAAGTGGGCTAACCTCAAGTGCCACCCTGCTCAGGGGATTAGGAACCCAGTCTGACAACGCCCTTGATCACAAGAGCAGGCCCAACTGCTTGTATTCCCATGTAGTGGGTATCAGTCCCAACGGTGTGCTCGCTGGGAAGCAGCCACCAGCCCACTCTGCCGGCAGCACGTGGTGAGCACACGTGTTGACGAGCACACATGCTGACGAGCACACATGCTGACGAGCACACATGCTGGTGAGCACACATGCACCTCCATCTGTCCTGCGCTGGGAGTGCTGTTTAGCCATGCCGTGACCTGGGTAGGAACTGCACTGCACAGGACAATTGCGAGAGCACCCACCACCCGACACAGCTTGGCACCTTCAGTCACCAGCGCCAGACCAACAGCTCCCAACCCTCCACACACCACCCAACGAGGCGAAGGTAAAACAAGTCAACGCCCTCTCTGCCGAAAGGATCCGGAGCGGGCAGACATCCCCAATGCTTGGAGGGATGCAAACGGATGAGGTGACGTGGCCGTAAGCCGGGCAAAACAGTTAAGGCTGGGCCATCTGAGTGCAGAGGTGGAGAAGGAAGGCAGCACAAAGCAAGACTCCTTCTGTGACGGCCAGCTCAGGACCTGGGGGGAGGGGACACTTCCAGAAGCTCCAGGATTGTTCTCTGAGAACCCACAGACACACACCGATGGGAGAGGCCTGAGTGGCAATCAGTGCTCCAGAAGCCAACGCCCAGGCCAGGAAAGAGCACTGGCAGGAGACGGTGGTGGGCAGTGCCGAGACCTCAGAGGCTTTCCTGAGTCAGGACAGACAGAGACACACCACACAGACACAGGGTATCAGCCCTCCTTGCTTTCTGGATCCCCTGGGCTTGCTTTTACAACAGCCAAGTTGTTCTGGGTGGAGGCTGACAGATTCTAAGCCTGTAGTCGTCTTCAAATAGATAGCTAAACAAGATGTAAGGGGCAGTGGATCCATGATGCATACACATGAGGAACCATCAACAACCCCCTTATCCCGAGTGCTCTGAGAAACATCAGCTCCTTCACCAGGCTGGAGGAGGCCTGTGCAGCCCCAAACCTACCACCACAAAAGGTAAACAAACAGCTCTCTAGAGGAAAATGAGTTCCGGGCAGCAAAATACTTACAGGGAAAGCCGAACCACATAGGGCTAATTTCCCTCATGGGAGAAAACGGCCACCACAGACACACACAGACAGGTATCTGGGCTAACAGGGTCCTTGGTCGGGGATGACTGTCTGGAGGGAATCCACGCAGGCTCGCAGGTAGCACATCATACACAGGAACATAAAAACAGGCTTTTACCCGAGCCCTTTCCCCACCCCCACGAGGTGGGCTGTGCAGTGCTGTGGTTAGTGTGACTCTCTCCGCGGGTGCCCTCCAGGTCCCTGGCTGCTTGCCAAACAGCAGGCCATCACAGGACACCCTGCTTCTTCCCTTGGGAGTCACAGTACAGCAACATTCCTGGTAACTTCCTGGTAACTTTTCCGCTGACTGAGCACAAGCCCCAGATTCACCCAAAACCCACTGCTTTTTCGAGAAGTAAATGAAAACAACTTACCCCAGCACACGCCCCAGCGAGCAGAACTCAATTTACAAAGAGAAGCAGGGGGCAAGATTTTTCTCACTGGGTAGTCCAAGCATGCCTTGTTCTCGTTACACCACAGACACTGAAAGAGACCGGCATCAGGAGACCTTCAACAGACCAGGGCAGGACCACCTCCCTGCCTTCAATGCCACCCACGCCACCATCTCCCTCAGATGGACGGATCTAAGCTATGCATCCTCCAAATCCTCCTACTCATCCTTGTTATCCTTTGGTCAATGTCCCTCATGGTGGCTGGCATCCCCGTCCACCCCACAGAGCCACACAGACCTGAAAGCCCCCCAGCTCTTGGGGACTTTGAAGCCTGCTTATTTTCTCTAGAGCCCTCTTCCTCACGCCTGAGAATGGTTCCCTCACATTCTCAAGGAGGCCTGCCCTGAAACCAACCACCCGAGCCCTCATTCCAGGACCAACAACGCCGCTTGCTTCCTCCCACAGCACGTCTCCTCACACTGTGCAGTGCATTTTCCACACTGGGCAGGAAGTCGGATAACTGTGGCCTTCACTGAGCACCGGAGACACGGGACAGAGAAACCTGAGCATCCAGAAGGCAGGTGCTCCTGAGGTATTTTGCAGAGCAGATGATGGGACTCAGGGGAGTCAGTACTGTAGGAGGTCCCGTGCCTCCATCTTTATATCGCACTAAGTGTCTGGTTTTGAAGGATGATGCAACCAAGGACAAGAGCTCTAGGGGGCTCTTGTGTAAGCCCCTCAAATGTCGGGTGGGAGTGGAAGTGAGGAGACAGTACTGGTACACCAACACATGTCAGAACTCAGAGCAGGACCCACCCACCATCCCCACCCCACAGTGCTAGACAGGGCTGAGGACGGCCAGTGTACAGCACAGCCGGCCTAGGAAGGTGTCCTTGGGAAGACTACACACATCACAGGGAAAAAGAACTCTGCTGTCCAGAGCACGGACCCTGCCGGAGCCAACCAAGAGGACATCTTTCTGATCACACCTCTTCCGAGTGAACATCTCACTGGATCTTCAACAAGATTAAAGACACGTGTTTAAATGTTCCTGGAATAGATGTTACTCCAAATTGAGACCCAAACATGTGCTGGGCTACTGTACAATGTCCACTGTGTATTCACAGCGGTTCCTGGCACTGTGTGGCTAACAGCAGAGTCCTGCAGAGCCTGCTACTGAGAACATCTTCCACCCCAGGGGTCCTGTCCTGCATTATCTCTGGCCACTCTTCCACTTTAAATAAAAAGGGCTCAAGTCACAAGATCTAACCTTCCGAGCTCCAGTGAGAACACAGCACTCGTAATGTGTGCTGTTCTAGTCTTTTTAACTAAGTAAGGGGCCCATGCACATTAAGGAACCCACTGGTCCTCTGAAGGCCTACAGGGGTTTATCTCTTCCCAGAACCCTGTCTCCAAGCAGGCTGGTTGGGCCTGGGCTGGCCCTCTCCACCTTAACTTACTGAAGCCTTGCCGTCTGGGTTCAGAGCAGGGTCAGGCCTCAGGCTCTACCTGACCTGACCAACCCACTGTGACCTGGGCAGGTCCCTCTCTGGACTCTGTCCTCACCACACACAACCCAGGGTAATGAGGCTCTAAGGCTAGTACAACAAAAGCTGCTTTTTTTTTTTTTTTTTTTAATGGCTGAAATAACCTCCTAGAGGAAAAACTAGAACCTAGAAAGAGTCAAGAAATCACTCATCCCTGAGGTAGTAGATTTGGAACTACCAATGTCAATACTGAGGCAGGAGCAGCTGCTCATTTTTAGTCAGCAGATCCTACTGCCCACCGGAGTCTCCCCAAGTGACAAGACATGTCTCAGATCTGCACTGCTGTCACTTTAAAAAGCTCTTTTTTTTTTTCTGTTGCCTTTTTTTTTTTCCATAATACTTTTATTAGTTATTTGGGTACTGCTGCTTTTTAAGACGCTCCTATTGTCTTGTGGAGGAAGCCAAGAGGAAGCCCCACCCCGACCTGTGCGGTCCTTAACCCACTGTCAGGGAGGGACACACAACTGCACAGCCCCAGGGTGCCGTGAAGCCCCCTGGAGTCCCTGGAGGAAGCCTCTGAAGACTGTTTTCTGATCAGCTGCTGCTCCACTTCCGTTCCTCCCTGAAGGTTCCCAAGATAAGCTGCAGAGCACTGGGCTACACATGCCCAAGCAGACTCCTCAGCCTCAAGGAGCAGCACCCAGCCCCGCCAAAGAGCAGGCCACCACACTGGAGAAGCTGAGCATCCTCACAGGCTACCTAGAGATCTCTGCTGTGAAGCTATTTTCCCACTGCTGGTCCGCTTCTCCCAGGAGGGCAGACGAATGTCTGATCCATCAACACCCAGGATGAGCCATCAGAAGGCACCCTCATGAGTCCTAGGCCCACTTCCTAGAGTGGAAGATTAGGGAACTTTGCTCCAGAATAGCAGCCACCTTGACTCGAGGGCACCCGGGAATTAAAGAACAGGACAAAGAGTAAACATGCTGGCTGGGTCTTCCCTGGGGACCACATGGCCCAGAGCTCTCTCAGGGACCATGGGAGGTGACCCCACAGCAGTACACACATGAAGGGAGAATGCTGGCATGCTTGAGTGTGCCTTCAAGCCCTGTCCTTGCCTGTCAAGTACCTGTCATTGTATGTATAAGTTGTTATCCCAGCCCCCAGCTGGTCTTGAAGGTTGGATGACCCTCTAGGGAAGACCTAGTCAGAGTCAAGCAGTCCTAGTCACCTAATGCCGACATATTAGATGTTGTCCAACTGTCCCAAGCAGCTCAAGAAGGTTATATCCTCCACACTGCCTACCCAAGTCATGGAGACTGGCTGTGCTAGATGGAGCCTGTGCCTGTCACGAGAAGGCTTCAGATGCCTGAGAGAAGCTGGAATAGTATTTAACAACCGTCATGTAAAGCACCTAACAATTCCCAAATGACAGTGCTTCAAACACATACGCCGCCTTGGACTTGAGGGCATGGGTCTGAACCACATTACTTACCGAGACATTCCTGAGGCACTCTTCACAGGATCTGTTTGTGTACAGAGAACAACCTGCCAGGAGAGACAAAGGTATCACTGAAGGGTAGAGAAGACATTGGTGCTGTGAACCTCTGCCAGGGATGATCAAGACTCTGCTGGCACTGGCCTGCTTCAAGGCACCCAACTTATTCCTGCGGCAAGCAAGACACCAGGGGAGCCATTCACTCCACAGCCCTACCTGCAGGGAGCCTTCTGGGAAGGAAGATTCCAAACACAACAAGCCGTGTTTTACAGTTCTCCTCTACAGGTGAACCATAAAACTGTGCAACCACTAACCTGCCCAGACCTACTGCCATCGGCATGCTCTTGTGAGCAGGAGACCACAGCCATAAGGGGACATGCCAGGGCCAAAGCCAAGCTTGCAAACTTCCCTCTAGAGCTCAAGATCCCCGGGGCAAGCTTCCCCAGACCCAAGAAGCCAGGTGGTGTCAGCCTGCTCTAATCACGCAGAGCACCTGGGACACCTGCCAGCACCCACAGCACTGTTTTCAGGAAAGGGTCAAAGTCTATACAGCTATCAGCCTTGACCTCAAACAAATCAAATGGACAGAAGGAGCATATAAATCAAGTATTTCTTCTCATGCTATCCAACTTGGGCCCACTACTTCTCCCCACCATTCCTTAAAACAAGCACACTTTGAAAAGAGCACTGCACTCAGCCAGGCGGCGGGGGGTGCACGCTTTTAATCCCAGCACTCAGGAGGCAGAGCCAGGCGGATCTCTGTGAGTTCAAGGCCAGCCTGGTCTACAGAGTGAGAGCCAGGACAGGCACTGAAGCTACACAGAGAAACCCTGTCTGGGGGGAGGGGGAGAGATGCAAATTAAAGGAGGTTGCCAGGGAAATGCTAATTAAAACTGCAAGGAAATGCATGCATAAGAAAGGCTGAACTTATAGTGATGACCAGGGACACACAGCAACAAGAATGCACATTTGGAGCTGGCTCAGCCATCTTTAGAAATGGCCACTCCTACGGCTAGCAAGCGAATTAGAGTGGGTATCTTATTCAAGACATCAGAAGACACACCCACAGAAAGTCCTGTGCAGGCAAGCTCACCGCAACTCTATCCACAATGACCCAACTGGAAACAGCCCAGAGGTTCACTTCTAGAAGGATGGACAGATAGGCTGGAGTATCTATACCGGGGAGCAACTTCAAGGCACAAAGAAAAGGAAAATAAATGAAAGTGAGCAACACCATGTAGGCTAAAAGAAGCCTTATATACCAAAGATCACCTTTCCAAGCCAAGCAGTTCTACACAATAGGCACTCACCCACCGAGAGTGAGAACAAGTACTTCCGGGCCACACTAGAGGGGAGATGCTTGGCTCACCGGCTTGCTGGGTGCAGTCTGCATCTACGGTAGCCAGGTTACATGAGGAAACTTATGCAGAGGTACATTTAAGCTTTCTTATTTCACAGAAGGAAAAACTTATCTCAAAAGAAAAACTGGTGTGGAGCATACATGTAAAGCCCAGCACTTGAAGGTTGAGGCCTGGGGTTCCAGAGTTCCAGGTTAGCCTGGGTTACACAGAGATCCTGCCTCAAAAAGACAGAAGGAGGGCTGGAGAGATGGCTCAGAGGTTAAGAACATTGGCTGCTCTTCCAGAGGTCCTGAGTTCAATTCCCAGCAGCCACATGGTGGCTCACAACCAACTGTAATGAGATTTGGCACTCTCTTCTGGCTTGCAGGGATATGTACAGACAGAACACTCTATACATAATAAATAAATAGATCTTTAAAAAAAAAAAAAAAGACGGAAGGAAACCAAGCCAATACTTGGGCTCTGGTGGTCTGCCACTGACCTGGAGGTACACTCAAGAAAGGCTGCACCTAGGTGGGTAACAGCACAGGTCTATCAGCAAAACACAGTGACAAAACTAACTGGTGGGGACATAAGCACACACGAAGGGCGGCTCCTGGGCTCCTACTCTGCTCCTTGCCTCCCCCCTTGGGGCTGACCTGAGGGACAGCCAGGCGCTACTACACGCTTGGTCCCAGCTCTGTCTATCCACAAAGACTAGAAAAGGCAAGACCAAGGGGGCCGTGGTGGCAAACGCCTTTAGTCTCAGCACTCAGGAGGCAGAGGCAGGCAGATCTCTATGAGTTCGAGGCCAGCCTGGTCTACATAGTGAGTTCCAAAGGCAGCTAGAGCTACATACTTGAGACTGTCTTGAAGGAAAAAAGAAAAACCAAACTCAGGTCCTCTACAGACTGGTTTTCTGAAGACAAAGATGGACCGAGGAGCTTAGAGGAGACTGAGGAGATTAGAAATGTAAATTGAAACAACTTAAAATGACTCTAGGTTTCAGAGGTCAAGAACAGAGAAGGACCTCACTAGGCAAATTGGTAAAGTAAATCTGTCTGTGGAATGTGTAGTAAACCAAGCAGCTGAGTTCCATTTTAACACCCTAGCTTGGCATCTATGTTCTACCTGAGCAGAGAACATCCTCGCTCTTAGGAGGGATTGCTTCTGAAGAACGCAGGGGTACAAGCCACCTCAACAATTTACTCCCATGATTTGGTCAGATTAGTAACAAGCTGTATGATTATAATTTGCAATAAACATGTTTAAATTACCAGGTAATTTATGGTAAGACACTAGCAAGCACAGAGAGGGAGGGAGTGGGGGAGTAAGCATGTAGTCACGCAGGATAGCTGTACCATCCATGAGCTCACTGTACCGCCCACCCCTCAGCTCTCCTACACCCGGGTGCACTGAGATCTTTCTCGTTTTGGTGACAGCTGAGGGTGTGTCAAACACGCCCACTCTCCAGCTCTTTTTCAAAGTCATCCACAAGAAAGGATGGCCTTGCTTCCCTCCAGCCAACGCTGAGGCCCCAGTAATGACACGAGGTCCGGATCTCTGTCACGGGATATTTTGGTAACTACACTTTCGAGAACTGAACTGAAAGAACTGAGCTCCAAGAAATACATCATGAGTTCTGGCCACCCTGGGCCTCTCCGTTACTAGGAAATCTAAATCCCCAAGGGCCAGCCCTCCCCCTCCCCCTCCACCACAGGCCGACTGCAGGGTGGATCTTGAATACCAGAAAGCATGAATGGCAGGCACCCTGGCTGAAGTAACTCCCAGACTCATGTGGCAAGGCGGAAACACTGACAACTTGCTGCCCCACAGCTCCCATTTCTGGGAGGCCGGCCACACGGCATCTCTAACCCCATCACAGGAACACAGCCAACCACACGGTGGCGATAAGAGCAGTGTCCTTGCGGTTCCTCGGTGCTGACTGTGAACATCCTGACTCGGAGGCATTATGAATTGAGAGTTCAGTTTAGGTGCTATTTACTTATTTTTCAAGAACTTTCAGACTCGTTCACTTTAATAATTAAATGGAAAGATAATAAAGAGTGACTCATTCCCGAGTGGGTCCCTGACGTTTCAGGTGAGTCAACGAAGGCATTCAGGACAAAAGGACACACCTACATTCAGGAAGGGGGTGACTAAAACCAAAGGAAACAAATTATTTATCATAAATCTATGCTACAGAAAGCCTCAGGCTGCCATCTTCTGTGCTCCCCGAGAAGAATAAACTTGGAAGGGCTTGGTGCTGGTGACGGAACTCAGAGAGCACCTCTGTCATGTCAGGGGAGTTACACTTAGACAAAGTAGTCCTGGCCACCTCACTGTTGTTCAAGGAGAAAAGAGGAGGGGCAGGGCACCCCAGAAGACATGTATACAGTAGCATTCAGTACAGTTCACGAAGGCAGTGTCCTCAGGGAGAGGGGGGGGGGGGCTGCAGGTTCCTCTGTAGACGGAGTTGGAAGGACGCACCACCCGGGGACCTGCACCGGCCACCACCGTGCCTGGGTATTCCCGTGGAGGATGACAACTGCAGTCCTTTTAGGGACTGCTTGTTCCAAGACGGAGCTCTGAGAGTGACCCCACACACCATTGGTGAGGGTTCAAAAGCCCTATCCAAGTGTCCTCACCATTAGGAATTTCACTCTAAGGATCTTTAATCCATTACAGGTTTCGATGTCAACCCACCAATGAAGCACACAAAAATACTAAAAAGGTGAGTGTGGCCAGGCATGGTGGTCCACACCTTTAATCGCAACACTTGGGAGGCACTAGCAAATACCTGTGAGTTCAAGACCTGCCTTGTCTACATAGTGAGACCCTGTCTCAAACAATGCCGGTGCTAGCTCCCGCCTTTAATCTCAGCACTTGGGTGGCAGAGGCAGGCGGACCTTTGTGAGTTCGGGGCCAGCCTGGTCTACAGAAAGAGTTCCAGGACAGCCTGGTCTGTTGTCAGAGAAATCCTGTCTCCAAAACCAAAACAAACCAACCAACAAAACAAACAAACAAAAACAAAAAAAACAAACCCCCAAACAACAACAATCAAACGATGAGTTTGGGCTTACTGTGATGTATTCTTTAAATTTCTGCAGTATCCTTGTAAAGACAAATTGTTTTAAACATCAGACATCTTCCTATAGAATGTCAAGTAGGCCAGGCGGTGGTGGCACACGCCTTTAATCCCAGCACTCGGGAGGCAGAGCCAGGCGGATCTCTGTGAGTTTGAGGTCAGCCTGGTCTACAGAGCGAGATCCAGGACAGGAACCAAAACTACTGCATGGAGAAACCCTGTCTCGGAAACAACAAAAAGATGTCAAGTAGCAGAAATCTCACACCTAGAACATGTTCTGTGGCAAGAGGTGGAGGATGTGGGTGCTCCCCTCACTAGAGCATTCTACCAATGCAGCAGACACCCCTGAGGTTAGGGGTCCTGTGCCTCCACAGGCTCTCTCTCCAGCATTCTGCCTGCTGTAAAGTCCTCACTGGGGAATCTAGCCCCAAGTCCCCAGATCGGCGAGGGTCAGCTCCTTTAGTCACACTTTGCAAGATAGCTGCAGTCACAGACCCTAGGCAGAGCTGAGAGCAGATAAGAAACTTAAACAGAGCTGCGACAACACGAAACAAGGTCACAAAGAGAAAACATACCGTACCAGGCTAGAATGTAAAGACACCTTGAGAAAGCCTGAGCTAACATGGTTGAGAAAAATACTCTCCCTCTGGCTGGGGCCCCATCAACACTCGCTGCAAAGGTCAGGAAGCTGACCGAGCCAACTCTCTCAGCTTCAGACCCTGACACAACTTGCCAACTCCCCGATTTCCCCCAAGAAACAGTGCTGGGCTAGAGTCAGGCTAGAGTCAGGGCCTCAGCACCTGATACAGGCAGGAATGCAGATGCCCGCCGAGTTGGAAGTCCCATCAGCCGGCTGCTAAGCAGGTGCCGAAGCATCGGTTCCGACTCGGCCTTTCTTTTGTGCCTTAGGGCACGACGTAGCTCCAGTAGTGGCTGCGGCACCCCGCAGCTCCAAGGGAGGGCGTGAGCACAGAGGACGCAAAGCCCCAGGGCTGGGTTCCGCCCTGGATCCGACCCAGCCGCCCTCCTGCCCGACCCCGAGGCTCCCTGGGCACCCCCCGGGCCTTACCCACTCCCGAAGGCTCCTGCGCAGAGGCTACGGACAGAAGCAGCAGCAGCGCGGCGCCGAGGAGCATCACCCAGCGCGGCGTCAGCCCGAGAGCAGCAGACGCCATGGTGCGTCGGTGGCGTCCGCGGCTAGCACCTCGGAAGAACTCAACTTGGACGCTGACCGAGCTTGATTGCACAGCTACGGCGGAGGCACGGTAGACGAGCCCAAGGGGCGGGGGCCTACGAGTGCGCAGCCGCAGGCTCCGGCTCGCTCCGCCCCCTCGCCCTACGCCCGCCTCCTGGCGCCGCGGAGGCTTAGTACGCCTGCGCACTGTCGGAAGTGCCGCGAGGGGGGTATAACGGGAGCGTCGGACCAGCACGCGTGCTCAGTAGACTCCAAGACCGGGCTCTTCTTTGCTAGTTAGGGCGCTTGCGCAGCAAAGGAGCTGTTGGACTCTGATGCAGGTTTTGAGGCTCAGATGCTCTGCTCCACACAGGTCCATTGGGGACAGTAAAAGACCTGGAGCGCCAACTGGGACCGCCGAGGTGCTCTGAGGATGACCGCAAAGCGGCGTGGACTGAGCCGGTATCCTCAAGTGCAGCGAAGCTCCCTAGGGCCGCTGGCAGCAGCGATCGTGGGTTGCTCTTGCTCTGCAGCCACCTACCCTCGGCAACCTGCCCCGCCCTCAAGTAGGGCCTCAAACAGTCCTGTGGGTTCTCTCCCAGAGCCGCGTATGTGTCCACAGGGCAGGTTTTGAGGGTTGGTTCACTTATTAGGTACGTTAAAACGGCATCCAAGCTGTCTCGAACTTGTTGTGGAAAGGTGTTTTAAATCCCGGAGAGAGTGCTGAGGATGTACCTTACTTAGATGGTAGGATTGCTTGCCTAGCAACCGGTGCACAAGGCCCGGAGTTCCATCATCAGAACTTCACAAGCCAGTCGTGATGGCGCACATCTGTCACCCAGCACTTGGGAGGTGGAGTCGAGAAAGTCAGAAGTTCAAGGTCTTCCTCAGCCAATGAGACCCTGCCTCAAAGAGAACAAAACAAGCCTGGTTCACAGTGATTGAAGACCGCTAACTTGGAGATAACTGAGTAGGAGGGACCTCGGGTAAGGGACACCAAAGATCAATGTAGGACAGTGGCTCCCAAGTTTGTTGACTCATCAAAGTCCCGAACAGTTGTAGGGGTAAGCAAAATAGGATACACGCTTGTGTCTGCTAGTTTCACATCAACTTGACACAAGCTAGAGTCGTCTGAGAGGAGGGAGCCTCCAATGAGAAAATGCCTAGCTAAGAGTGGGCTGTAGGAGGCGGGACTGTAGGGCATTTTCTTAATTAGTGATTGATGGAGGAGAGCGCAGCTTGGGGGGGGCGGGCATCCTTGGGCAGGTGGTCCCAGGTTCTAATAATAAAGCAAGCTAGGCAAGCCACGAGGAACAAGCCCGTAAGCAGGACCCTTCCGCCATCAGCTCCTGCTTCCAGGTTCCGGCCTTGCATGAGTTCCTGTCCTGACTGTTTTGAAGGTGAACTGTTTAATGGAACTGTGAGTGAAATAAACCCTTTCCTCCCCTAGTTGCTTATGTTCAGGGTTTTTCATCACAGCAATAGAACAGTAACTAAGAAAAGTGTATTAAGAAATATCAAGGAAGCCGGGCGGTGGTGGCACACGTCTTTAATCCCAGCACTCGGGAGGCAGAGGCAGGCAAATCTCTGAGAGTTCGAGGCCAGCCTGGTCTCCGAAGCGAGTTCCAGGAAAGGCGCAAAGCTACACAGAGAAACCCTGTCTGGAAAAAAAAAAATTAAGGAAAGAGGAGAGAAGTTTCCGAAAGTGGGAGGAGCTCTCCAGAGATAAAAAGCAACAGAGCTTGACAGACAGATGCTCCATCCCCTAAGAAGTAGCAGTCACCTCCAGGTAGCCAGCTTGTCCCCTTGTAGTGATATTTTAATTGTGCTGAAATGTGATTTTATTTGTATGTTAATAAATAAAGTTTGCCTGGAGATCAGAGGTCATTAGCGAGCCAGGAACAGAATTCAGGCGGTGGTAACCCACGCCCTTAAACCGATCACATGGCAGGCAGAGTCTCTGTGTGGTCAAGGACACAGCCAAGCGTGGTGACCCTTGAGTCCTTAATCCCAGGTTCAACCACAGAGACCAGGAGGTCTGTATAGACAGGCAGTGACAAGGAAGTCATGTGGCTGGGCTTAGAGCCAATGAGAAGGCAGAATGGGAAAGCAATAAAACTCAAGACACACAGGAAGAAGGTCTCTCTGAGGGGAAGGACGACAGCGAATGATAAGACAAGGTGGTCATGGCTTCTTTGCTAGTGCTCGGATCTCTTGGGCTTTTAACTCTGTATTTGGCTCTGTGTTTCTTATTTAATAAGACCGGTTAGAATTTCATCTACATCCCCTCAAGCAATCAGGGCTTCTTAGACATCACCTTGAAGGACCAGAACTGAGACAATGAACCACCAGACCACAGTGTGACCAAGATTGCTTAATTATGCGACTCCCTTGCCCTGCTCCTGTCCCCCCTCTAGTAAACCAAAGCTAATGTCAGGGCCTCAAAGGTGGACTTGGGGACCCTGAGCCCCTTTATGCTGGCACCTTCCTTTTCCCAGCACTGGTCTCATCAACTGGAGTAATGGGATGAAAGCGCTGCTCTTCCAGAGGTCCTGAGTTCAATTCGCAGCAACCACATGGTGGCTCACAACCATTGATAATATGATATGATGCTCTCTTCTGGCATGCGGGTATACATGCAGAACACTCATGCATAAACTGTAAATAAATAATTTAAAAGATTCTAAAAAAGAAAAAAGTTGTTTAACCACTTTATGATAGCAGCTCCAGGAGTAGCTGGTGATTTGCGCTTCTCCCAGATCCCCCTGGCTCTACTCAGATGATGTAACAAGAATGTATGTGTCTGTAGGCTCCATGTTCAAGGCAGTGGCATATCACCAGCACTGAGATTGGGCAAGGAGTTAGACGTGGGTAACCAAGTGTGCTGGTTAGTTTTGTCAACCGGACCCAAACTAGAGTCAGACAGGAGGAGGAGGAGGGTCAAGTAAGGAATTACCTCCATCGCACTGGTCTGTGAGTATGCGGAGCATTTTATTGTTTAGTGATCAGTATGGGAGGGCCATCCCTGGGCCGGTGGTGCTGGGTTAGATAAGAAAGCAAGCCTGTAAGCAGTGTTTCTCTGAGATTCTGCCTCAGTTCCTGCCTTGAGCTCCTACCCTGGCTTCCCTAAAGGATGGATTGTGATGTGGAAGTGTAAGCCAAGTTAACCCTTTCCTTCCCTAGTTGGTTTGGCCAGTGTTTTATCATAGCAACAGAGAAGCTAACGAATACACCAAGGAAACTGCAGCTGTCTTTAAATGCACTGTTATAGTCAAGCACTTTTCTTTCTACTGTATCAAAAACTCAGGCTCAGGCTGGAGAGATGGCTCAGTGGTTAAAGAGCACTGACTGCTCTTCCAGTGGTCCTGAGTTCAATTCCCAGCAACCACATGGTGGCTCACAACCATCTGTAATAGACTCCGATGCCCTCTCCTGGCGTGCACATGTACATGCAGACAGAGCACTCATGCATACAAATAAATAAATAGAATAAATAGAATTAAAAACAAACCCTCAGGCTCTAGTGGGGTCATCCTGTCATGACCCTGTGGAAGGTCTGCATCCTCAGGCGGGGTGGCTCGTTACAGTGGCATCGACATTGTACTTTTCATCACTTTCCCCCACCTTGTGGGTTTTTTAACAGAAGGATCATGGGGAAAATACCCTAAAAGGAAGATCTGATCTGCCTTCATTTGAGAGGGAAAGCAGCGGCATCCACCCAATGACTATGCTACCACCCTCATGAATATACAGAAACCTTCTGTGGAGTGACAAACCCAAGGTCCTTCACTGCTGCCATTTCTCAGGTTAGCCAACTCTGGCCATCTTTGAAGTATACTATTCAGTTATTTGGCTAAAGACATCTGACTTTCCATGGTCCCATCTGCCTTTGTTGATGAATTATTTCTTCACTGGACCAAGAACCTCCTGGACCCCTGGGTCTAATAATAGCCCAATCAGAGTAGTAATGGAAAACCAGACCAAAGGAGTATGGATTGCCCGTGGTCACAAGTCCAGGAGGGTTCACAGGGGACCGGTGTGAACTAAAATTTCTAGAAAAGAAACATAGCTGTGTTGAAGGTTCTGCAAGGTTACTTGATTGATTGGAATTCACAGTCTTGGAGAACTGGAATGTTGCAGACCCAGAGCCAAATTTTCTTTGGCCTTTCTTTTAGTTCCTTAATAGCCAGTCATTGCCCACCTCTGTCTAATATCTTTCTTTTCTTTTGTTTTTTTGAGATAGGGTTTCTCTGTGTAACAGCCCTGGATGTCCTGGAACTCACTTTGTAGGCCAGGCTGGCCTCAAACTCACAGCGATCCTCCCGCCTCTGCCTCCCAAGTGCTGGGATTAAAGGTGTGCGCCATCACTGCTTGGCTCTGACCTAATACCTTTTTTTACTATCATGTGCAATCTCTGGAATGCATTCTTAGCAGACCACTATCTTCCACCAAACCCAAATCTAAGAGTGCCATAGATAGCATCTGAGACCTATAGCAGAGACCCCTGCTTTGTCATAACCTATCTGATATTTCTTCTAATATTATATATTTGAAAAGTGCCTTGATTTGTGACTTTGTTTTGTTCTGTAACTATGAGAACTTTACTGAACTCTTTGCACATTTGGAGCATGTTATTCGGACAACCCGAGTCTATGTTCCTAAGCTATGGTCACTCATGTTGGGCTCAAGAAGAAACTGCCTCATTCCCTTTGAGGTCTGCATTTTGAGTCACCATGAAGCCATGAGGAGTTCAGTTCCCAGCCCCTCCCATTCCCACTGCCATGACCTCTACCAAAGTTTCAAAGCCCCAGTAAGCTTCAGTGGCCACAGCAAACACCAGAACAGGATCAGGTGCTCTGGGTTAGATGATTAGAGCCTCGGGTCAGTGTCCCAAACCCGAGCTCACTCAGTGCCTGGTACAGCATTCACAAGAAGTCTGTGCTTGACACATGTGCTCAAGGACAAGGTCATTGGTGTCTTGGCATGCTAGGGAACCTTTTAACAAAGCGGGTCTCACTTCCGTCTGGTGCAGCATAAAATCCTTCAGTTGTATGCATCTGCAGGTGGGGCATCTACATGTTCCCGGGCAAGCAGCCCTCAGGGGATCTTTATGCACACAGATGCTTGAAAACTCACTTGCAGAAACGGTAGTCATGAGCTGGTATAAAAGGCCTAGAGCAAGCATGCTCTTGTCCTCCCACCAAAGCACACAGCACTAATTCAACATTTTGTTTTAATTTAAATTGTGTGTGTGTGTGTGTGTGTGTGTGTATGTGTGTGTGTGTGTGTGTGTGTGTGTGTGTGATTTTTTAGGAAGAATTTTTCTATGTAGCCCTAGATGCCCTAAAATTCACTCTGTAGCCCAGGCTGACCTCGAACTCACAGAGATCCGCCTGCCTCTGCCTCCCGAATGCTAGGATTAAAGGCGTGTGCCGCCATGCCCAGCTTAAAATATTTTTTTGAGAGGCCCAGCCTGAGGGCTAGGGAGATGATGGCTGAATGGGTGAGACTGCTTGCTATGCAAGCATGGAGATCTGAGTTCAAATCCCCTGACCCATGCTTACCAAGCCAGCTGTGCAAAGTGCCAGCACTTGGGGGAGGGTGGGCAGAAACACAAAACACACACACACACACACACACACACACACACACACACACATACAGCGCATATCCCTGCTTTAGCCACATGGCCGTCAAGAGGGAGAAGGGCACCTGATAACGACCACACATCTGACGTACCTACCTCTTCAGTTGCTCAAGAGCTTCCATCTCAGGAATGACTCACACGGCACGTGGTCCAGAAGGCACAAGCCAGGAGGGGTGGTTGAGAGAAACAATGATCCTGGGAGTCACAGGCACTTGCTTTCCCAAGGAGGTGGTTAAAGAATTCAGCAGACACAGAATGGCATCAGTCCGAGCAGCTGTGTCCGTTGCACCCAAGAGTCACAGAAAAGCTGCTCACAACCCAGACCAGCCCCACGGTGTGGTGCCACAGCCCAGCAGTTATGGGAGTTCCAAAGCCACACATCACAATTTCTGATACCTGAGTCACCTGCTGGGGATTTTCAGTTTTGTTTGGTAGTATCTGTGTGACCGGTTTTTTCATCAATGTGAGGGCATTCCTTAGTTAGCCACAGAATTCCATCCAGACAGTGTGAAAAGTGTGGAAGCTTCTTCCTGGGTCACAGCACATTTTTTGTCTCCAGGTGCTTCACAGGGAGAGGACAAATCTGCATGCTTGGGAGGTTGGGACTTTGAACTCCTGGAGGGGAGATGGCAAAGGGGTGGACCTGGGGTCTGTGGGAGATAGAGGTCAGCAGAGCTCTGGGCCAAGGGAGAGGCAGTGCCTGGGGACAAAGCCCGTTTTCCATGGTTGGATTAAGCAAGGATGAAGAACCTGTTACTCTGGAATGCGGGAAGGCCCGGATGGGACTGTGAGAGGTTGTGTGCTCCACTGGTTTGGGACCTGGTTCGTGCTATGTGGGGCCATTCAGGCTCCAGAATTCAGAAAAGCAATCTTCCAGCCCAGATGAGCAGCCAATCTCTCCCAGTCCTTCAGTGATCCCCACACCCAAGTATTTTTAAATATTGACTTTGACTTTATTTTTTATATGTGGGTGGGCTTTGTGAATGTGTGCAGAGTGTGGGGATGATGGCAGGGGGCAGAAGAGGGGGGCAGATTCCTTCCCGACTGCAGCTGGAGTGTTGCGAGCCTCCTGATGTGAGTGCTGGTCCTCTGGTCCTCTGGAAGAGCAACAGGTACCCTCAGCCACTGAACCATCTGTCTGGCCCTCTGTACCTCTATTTTCAACAAGATGGAAGATGTCACTTGTTCAAGGTAACATAGTAAAGACACAGTGCTGGACATGGACCCAGGGCTATTCTTGGAGTTTCACTTCTGTTAGGTCCAGAGTGGCTCCCACAAAGTGGCAGGTGCTGATGACAATGTCCTAAACAGAAGGACTTTGGCTGGGTAAACAGAAGCCTAGATGTGGGTGTCTGTTTACCAGGTACCTCCTTTAATCCAACCCCTCCAACCCAAAGATTAACTAAATTGGGCAAGTTCATCTAGTTCCTGATGATCAGTTCTACAGCCTGTATCAGCTCGAGAATCCCCACCCTGTGGACATATAAAATATGCTTGCTTTTCTGCCAGCTTGCTTTTCTCTGCCCTGTTGCGGGATTATTTGAGGGCACTGTGAAACTCTGACACTGTGTTAATAAATTTAACCTTGGATGGGGTGGGGCCGTAGAAAGGACGGAGGAGCCAAGAATATGGATAGAGACACACAGGAAGGAGTAAGGAGGGACTTACAGATTTGTGGTCTTTTTGGTTTGGGATGAGTGGAGAGAGGCTTCTCTTGCCAAGTCTCTGACCAAAAAAGAAGGCCACCTGATTGCCTCTCAGTTTCTCTGATCTAGCAGGTTTTCACCCCAACATCTGACTTCCACTTCTTTATTGGTAAATAGAACAATAGAGACTTAGTTAAAAACCTACGTTTTGTGGCTATGGGCCAAGCCAGTGTCCCTGGGACTGGAAATCTGGCCAGGCCATGGTCTGAGCAGCCAAGTGCTGACTGTGGGCCAGTCAAAGGTGGTTAAAATATCAGTAGATTCAGGTGTGGCTACTAAGCCAACAAAAAAACAACACTGCCCCTTCCTCCAAGATGCCCTTGGCAATTTGGTCCCCAATAAACCTTTCTTTCTACCCATGGAGTGGTCTGGTTTGGTGGTTTCACTGCACCCTTGCTTGTAACCTCCTCCCCATGGCTCAGCCTACTGCCATTATGCCGTGTTCATGCTGGGAGCCTAACCCAGTCCTCTGCAAGAGCAACAGGCATTCTTAACTGCTGAGCCATCTCTCCAGACCCTATTCAATTTCCTTTTAATGTTTCACATAAATAAGATAAAGCCAGATTCTTTTCCTGAACGTGGAAGGACATGGCTTCATGAATGAGGGTAAAAATTAATCTTCAGTGACTATTTCAAATACACTTATTTATACATAAAGCATATCTCAATCTGTTCCTTTTGCTCTAACAAAATACCTGAGGCTGGGCAATTTATATGTGATACAAACCCATTGCTCACAATTCTAGAGGTTGGAAATCGAGGCACCAGCAGATTTGACGACTGCAGAGGATTAGCTCTGCTTGCAAGACAGCTCCTTGTCTCTCATAAGTTCCCTCATGTCTAATTCCCTGCTGAGATCCTCCTCCCTCTCGAAGGCCCTACAGATATTGTCTTTGGAATAAGTTCCAACACATGAAGTAGGGAGAGACATCAACATTCACACAGAACCATAGGGTGAGTCTCAGGCAAGAAGTGATGCTCAAAGGTGGCCAGAATGGTGGGGTCCTCCAGGTAGAATGGAGGAGGCAAAGACTGGCCAACCACCCAGGCACACTCACAACATGGTGGAAAGCAAGGCATCAAGCCCCAAAGAGGAGGATGGCTGAGGTTGAACTCACGAAGGAGTGGTCATTGCCCAGGAAATGTTCCAAGGCCTCTTGGAGCAAATGTCCAGGCTGACTGCTACTGCCAGGGAAGTTCCCATGGGACTGGCAAGGGACGTCCTCTGGCCATGGCAGCAAACAGGACAGTAGATAGCAGAAAGCACCACCAGCAGGTGGCGCTAGAACAAGGGGTCCAGCAGCTGTGCCTTGATGCTGGCTCTAATAATCTGCAACTCAGGCTTCTCCAGGCTGAGTTGGAGGAATCTCCTCGAGGTCAGAGGAGATCCACTGTGTCATCCATTCTGCCTGAAATGCAGCATTTGCTTTTTGACTGAATGGGATGTTTCATCAACAGTTTCTGGACTTGGAACAATTATATTCTTGTGAAAAGATAAGGGCAAAGTATTGTTTGAAAATACATTTCGCTGGGTTGGCGGGATGACTCAGCCATTAAAGACTAGGCTCACAACCAAAAATATAAGAAAATACATACATGTCTGACTCTCAGTCCTGCACACTTCACTCATGTGTGAATAAGCAGAATTGAACAAGAGTGAGTACCTCTGTCTAAAGATAAGAACCCCCGAGGGGTTCTCTGGCCACATCTTGCCCTTCCTAGTCTAAGACTTGGGCACACAACCACAAGGTCCCAACATTTACATGGCTGAGTGATATGCTTTGGATATGAAGTGTCCCTCTACTACAAAAGCTCCTGTGTCGGGGTCTTGGTGCTTAGATAGTGGCACTATTTTGGAAGGTTCTGAGAACTTTAGAAGGTCGAGCTTTAGCTGGAAGAAATAGGTCCTTGGTAGTCGGTCCTTGGGGTAGCTAGTCACTGGCCACGTCCTGTCTTTCTGCTTCCTGGTTGCCTTGTGAGCAGTGTGGACAGCATACTCCCATGACAGGATGCTCTGCTGAGCAGGTGGGGCTAAGCAAGGGAACCACCTGAGACCACAAGGCAAAACAATTATTTCCAGAAAGACTACCTAGTATGCTCCCTCATCACTCTCAGAGACCCAGGAACACGATCATCACTGAAGACAACATGGCTTCATTCACTCATTTAGAACATGAGTCAGCAGTGGTTTCCAGACTGCCCCCCAAAACAGCTCACGGGAAAGGAACTCCTTAGCCAACCCCTGGTTTGTGTTCTGGCCACCCCGCTATCCTCCTGTACCGAACTTGACGGAAGTTGGGAGCTGGAGAGGGGAGGGTGCAGCCACACAGGATTTAGCACTGGGTCTCCATATATACAGGTTCACAGGCAGGGAAGAAGAGACTAGATCTCCCACTCCAAGGCCCAGAGCCCACCCGAACCCTCAGGATGTGAATGAACAGTTGGCAGGTAGGACAAGACACCCTGGAGCTCAGCCACCTTGCCCCAGAGGACCCCACAAAGCCCACCTTCTGTGGACAGCATGGATGGAAGCTTTATTTTTACATACATGATTACAATATAATACGTGGGATATAGTTTTATGCCCATATATAATACAACGGATGGGATGTTAACAATATAATAAATGGGGTGTAGGCCGGGCAGTGGTGGCAGCGCACGCCTTTAATCCCGGCACTTGGGAGGCAGAGGCAAGCAGATCTTTATGAGTTTGAGGCCAGTTTGGTCTACAGAGCGAGTTCCAGGACAGGCTCCAAAACTACACAGAGAAACCCTGTCTCGAAAAACAAACAACAACAACAACAAAAATGGGATGTAGTTTTGTACCCTGGCAAGTTTAAATATAAATAAGTCGGTGCCACCTTTACTGAGACTGCTGTCTTCCTTTACAAGAAAATGTGTGCGGAACCTTGGGACAACATTCTTAAGGCTCTGTGACAAGATGGGGTGGGTCAGAAGATGAGTCCGTGGGAAACCTGGCCGCCTTGACATAAAGGCAGGAAGAAACAGAGTGGGCCCTTGGCAGCACTGTGGTGAGCTGTAAGCCACATCATGGTTGCAGAGGGGAGGAGGCGTGGTCTCGGGGTCTCAGCTGGTTGATCCTGAGAGCTGTGCCCTAGCTTTCAGCAAACTTTGGGTTCATGACAGTTGTGGTAGCACTCTTGAAGAGGGGGTTGTCCTAGGGAGGAACCAAACATGCTCTTGTCAGTTCGGGGAGTGGGTCAGGACTCTTAGGAAGCCGCCAGATCAGTAGAGGTCACTCTGAGGAACCCACCAAGACAGGAAGCCTCCCCAGGCCCTGAGGCTCAGGCTAAGCCTGGACACCACAGCACACTCCGGGAGCTCGCAGGCTGAGCTGCTGGGGTAAGGGATGTGTCCTTACTCCAGGACAGCCACAGTCCCGTTGCGAGAAGTAACAGGGTTGGGGAAGACACTCTGTGTGGGTCTCCCAAGCATGGCTGGGATAGAGAGTGTACCAGTTGCTCCCCGTGAGAGGCCAGGGAGGAAAGGAAGCATTCATGTACTGCGTGGGTCCCCAAGAGAGGCCACTCACATTATTCCACTGAGACTTGAGCTTCTCCTTCTCAAAGCGTCTGTACTCCCTGAGGTCAGTCAGGTGGGTCAGGGCCTTCCAGATGACCAGGAGGAGGACACCGATCAGCACAACACTTACCACTGTGCCCCCTACGATAGCAGCCACGTTGGGGCCTTCCACACACTCTGAGGAGGAAACACACAACCACACGTCAGCCCCTCCCTACAGTGGCCAATGTTCCCTAGCTACACCTGCCACAGGAAGCCGGCTCACTCTTTGTCACGTCTCATGAGTAGATGATGGAATCTAGCCTCATCCCTACCAGAACTGAGACCAGGCCCTGCGCTTCCAAATGACACATAAAGGCCACTTTGGCCTGGCCCTTGTTCACAGAGAAGGGGAGGACAGGTCAGGGGCCAACCTGAGGTAAGCCTGGATGAAATGTCAGCATCCCTGGTCACCACCTGCTGGTATATTCAGACTAGGGTTGTGTTTGAGCCATCCCTGGTTATCTCGTTGTTCAGTATGGGAGTGGGATCAGGTAGTAAGGTCTGAGTTGCCATGTCCAGGCGAAGGGATTCTATGGTGACCAGTGCCAGGAACCAGAGGCCTGTGTTCGGCAGCGGAGGTAGCCATGTGATGAACAGGACAGTGTCCCAAGGTCCAGTGCTGAACTGGCCTCTCCCGGGTGTGGGCCCTGGGATGCAGTAGGCCACACAGCAGACCCTGGCTGTGGGGCAGAGGTACGATCAGTATGGACCTCTCTCTGCTGGTCATAGAATCTCACCTAACTTGGTGGCCGTTTCAGGGAGGCCAATTGTCTTCACATAGGTTAAATAACTTAGCCAAGGCTGCACAAACCCAGACACAATCCCAAACACGCCCATCAGAGTGACCTGGAGGAGCTCTTGCTCTGGCAGGCTGGAGCCAGCAGCCCTCAACCAGGAGGAGAGGTGCTGAGCTCCAGGTCCTTTATGGAGTCTGCTTCCTACCTGCCTTTTATGGGGTCCTGACTTGAAGAGGGGGCTTGGGCTCAGGGGCTCCAGAGCTCAGTCCTGTATGAGCGTGGTTTGCTCCTGGCCTGAGCTTCCGATGGTCCACTGAGTAGCCTCCTCAGCAGTCCCCTCAGCTCTCCGGATCTGTGTGAGGTGGGTAGCTGAAATCCCAAGGCTCCTTGTCTAAGCCTATAAGGTACCCTGTCATATCTTTTTGTCCAAATCCATCATGCCCACCATTTTCCCTCATTGTTATTCAACATACTTCCAAGTTGTTCAACCTCCGACTTCCTACTTCCTCTATTGGGTATCCCAGGACCCCAGGACCTATTTCTCTCAGCTCTGCTCCTCTGCATTTCCTTCAAAGAGAGACTCTCTCAATACTACAGCCCACCCTGCCCACTTATCTCCACTCTGTTAGGTCCAAGCAGCATTTTTCCTTTGTTAGTGTCCACTGCAGCCCAGATACAATGCAACTACTTGGTCAATGACAGGACAGCAGCCATCTTTTTTTTTTTTTTTTTTTGGTTTTTGAGACAGGGTTTCTCTGTGTAGCTTTAGAGCCTGTCCTGGATCTCACTTTGTAGACCAGGCTGGACTCGAACTCACAGAGATTTGCCTGGCTCTGCCTCCCGAGTGCTGGGATTAAAGGTGTGCGCCACCACTGCCCGGTGATAGCAGCCATCTTATACAATGACAAGACCATACCTGCCCTGTCCTTTGATAAAACTGTTTTTGCCCGGCTCCTGACAAGATCGTGTTCACTAGTTCCTAAAGGGACTGGGTTTACCTGGCCCCTCCTAAGACCCTGTCCACCTTGTTCCCAGGCAAGACTGTGACCACTTGGTTCCTGACAGGACAGTGTCCACACTATCCAACAACAGGGCAATGCCCACCTTACACACCCGCCAAGAGAGCTGTTAGCTGGACTTTTAAAAACACAGTTTGGGGGCCAGTGAGACGGATCAGCTGGCAAAGGTGTTTGCTGTGCAGACTTGGTGACCTGAGTTGGATTCTGTGATTAAAACGGGTGAACAAACGCCTGAGGGCTGTCCTCTGATCTGCACACACGCACTCATGTATGTGCACATTAATAATAATAAAGAACTAGCAATTACAGGAAAACACCATAACTGAGTATGACCGCTTTCTTTCTGGAAACTTCTCATGGTTTCTGGGATGACCAGGAACAGGCCTGGATGCCTCCAGGACTCCACGAGGCATCATGGGGTGCTGACTGCTCCAACCACAGACACTCTGCTTCCCCTTGTCCCATGGTCTCATCTTCCTCTCTAGGTGAACCTCTCACTGACAGCTGCAGCCTCACACTGTGTTGGGTATATCTGGAATCTAGCCAGGTGCCCCCCTTCCCTTAAATGTGAACCTAGAGACCAGGTCAGCATCTTCGAAGTTCACAGGTGATACTGGGCCTGGCAAAGACCAGAGACAAGTGGAGGGACAGTAGACAGTGCTTGGGGGTGGAATCACCCCCACTTCCCTGAAGCTTTCCATGGGGGCTTCTGAGGAAGCAGCAGACACCATCCCTCAGGATCCCCCATCAAATGGGAGAGGCTCTGGCTGGACAGTGTGGCACCACAATGGCATCATACCCAATACGGAGTTACCATCAGGAAATGCCATCTACTGTTCATCTCCTCATGCAGGGCCAGGTAAGGAGAGCAGAGTGAAAGAGAGAGCCATGGGACAAGGAAAGCGGATGGCTGCCAGCCTGTCCTGCAATGCTGCCCCGCCCAGGTATCCTGGATGGCTCTCGTCCTGCTGATGGGTCTGTCTTGCCCCACAGAAGAGAGATGTTCTCCTCTGCAGTCCTCTGCTGAAAAGGTCTGCAAAGACCTCATGGTCAAAGTGCTTGTCACCATGTTCAACCCATGCCAGATCGTGTTACGTCCCAGGCACCCCTCAGCCTCACCTCGGCTGTCCTCCACATGCATGTAGTAAGAGTCTCTCCCGTCCTTCTGCTGCAGGGTGTAGGTCATCCAGCAGCCCTCTGAGTCCCGCTCCTTGCAGGGTGTTTTCTTCAAAGGGGTGAGCTGCAGCGTCACATTGACACACGCCACACTACAGTTCTTCTCAAAAAGGCCCTTACTGAATTTCAGGCACTCGGCACAGTGGCTGCAGAGGAATGGGGGTGGAGCGGGTGTGAGGGCAGGAGGTGTGAGCTGGCATGATGATGTACAAGGGCGCACAGGTCTGTCAGGGTGCACAGGTGTGTAGAGCTGCGTGGTTGTGGAAGGGTGCGCTAGTGTGTCACAGTTTGTGGATGTGAAAATACACGGGTGTGTCAGGATGTCCAGGTGTGTGGGGGTACACTGGTATGTGAGAAAGCATGGCTGGACCAGGCTATAGAGCTATATGCAAGGTGGCATGAGTGGTTCAGGAAATGCAGGTGTGTCTGGTGCATGGTATGAAAGGAGGATGGGCATCTGCATACCAGGTAGTCCCAGGTATCGGGTCTGGGGAGCTCCCAGGACTATGTGCAATGATGTGAGTGATGGGGGATGCAAATTGTGCTCCTAAGAGGCTCTGGAAGGCAGATCAGTGTTAATGGAAACCGGGTGCAAGGGCTGAAGGGTCATAGGTCCAGACCCTCTGTGAAGCCAGGACTCCTGCAGGCATGCAAGGAGGTAGATGGTGGCAGGGACATAGTTTTCATCCTGCTGAGAACTATGGTGCAGTCGTGTCCCTGGGGGCTCCCGGGTTGTCCAGCAGGGAGACCAGTATGGGCAGTGGGAACACTCACATGTGCTGGGTGCAGGGCACGGGGCAGCCAGGACAGTCCTCACACAGCGGTGGCTGGTAGCCTGCGTCACACTTGCATCTGTTGCAGTGACAGCGGCCCCGGCCGCTGCACTCCACCAGCCGGGTATTCAGGCAGCCCTCGGTGGACCTCAGGCACTGGCAGGCGGAGCCCTCGAAGCCAGGCTTGCAATTGCATTGGCCACAGTCGCAGGCGCCCCTCACTGGAAAACAGCCGAGATCACCGGAGCTCACTTCCCTGCAGGCGGCTAGGGACAGGGAGCAATCCTCCGGCCATCCTGTGCCCTAGCCTGATATTGCCTTGCAAGGAGGACTGTTCTTATAGCCTCCTCTGCTTCTACTGATCCTTCCTCATACGGCTTCCGAACACCAGGGAAAGACAGCTGGGCAAAAAACACGGGGACCAGGAATGCCTTCCTGCCCTGCACCTCTAGCAACATGGCCACCATTTAGCCAGATGGGACCCCCACGTGGTATCTGAAAAGCTCTTGGATCAGGACAGGACGGTCACCTCCATTGCCTTCCCAGGACAAGGCTGACCCTCACGCTGAAACAGATTGGGCAGGGAAGCCTTGCTAGCCTGTCCATCTGTCTGTCCCCAATGCCCCCACTCAATATCTCCTGGTACAAACGGACAAGAAGGCTCCCGGGCTACCCATGGCCCCTGACACTTACTTAGACCACCGCAGACTTGGCCGTTGTATCTTTCACAGTTGAAATTATCACACTCGCAGTACTGCCCGAAGATCACTTTGTTGGGGCTGTCGCTGGTGTGGCACACACACTGCCCACAGATGCAGTCCCCCAGCCCTGAACACACGATGGAGCTGTTGTCCTTCCGGCAGCGCCCTTCCAGCTCCTGGCTGCTCCGGCCCTGCGTCTGGCACTCGCAGTTCTTCCCGATGTAGCCAGGGTCACACCTGGTGTGATGGGGGAGGGGTTTGTGTGCTTAGGTCCTCCCTGGGGACGGAGACACCTCCTGTCCTTCCTGGCCCAGAACTCATCCAAGCACCTGTGATGTCTGGCACACCACACCTGCTTCCAAAGGTCTCCTGAGCACATGCCATGTCCCAGTCAAGGATGTCCCTGGGAGCATACAGTCCTATAAGCATGGCACCGGTGGTGGTCTGAAAGGAAATGGCCCCCAAAGGGAGTGGCACCATTAGGAGGTGTGGCCTTGTGGGAGGAGGTGTGGCCTTGTGGGAGGAGGTGTGGCCTTGTGGGAGGAGGTGTGGCCTTGTGGGAGGAGGCGTGGCCTTGTGGGAGGAGGTGTGGCCTTGTGGGAGGAGGTGTGGCCTTGTGGGGGGAGGTGTGGCCTTGTGGGAGGAGGTGTGGCCTTGTGGGAGGAGGCGTGGCCTTGTGGGAGGAAGTGTGTCACTGCGGGGGTGGGCTTTGAGGTCTCATAGATGCTCAAGCCACACCCAGTGAGACATACCCCTTCCTGTTGCCTGCGGGTCAAGATGTAGAACTCTCAGCTCCTTCTCCAGCGCCATGTCTGCCTGCATGCCACCATATCCTACCACAATGATAACGGACCAAACCTCGGAAACCATAAGCCACCCTGATTAAATGCGTTCCTTTATAAGAGTCGCCGTGGTCATGGTGTCTCCTCACAGCAACAGAAAGTCTAACTAGGAGAACACCTCTGGCAGGCTCATCTGGGAGTTTCCTGAGAGTTGTGTTAATGGACAGTCCTAAGAAGCCAGTATCTGACCTTGCCGACCTAGACCTGGAGGGAGGTCTGGTGGGGATACGGCAGCACGGATGGCCTCATCACGGAACAGAAGGATGTGGGGACGCGATCCATAGCTTAGTGAGACAAGAATGTCAGGAGCCAACCCTGACACATCCTGCAGGAGGAAGCTGCCGAATTCACTGACGGGGGGTCCAATCCTCCAGCCAAGTTAGCTCAGCTTTGTAGCGAGGCCACCCAGGACACACTGAGGAGCAGAGCAAGGTACCACTGGCCAGGGGGCTGCTACCAAAACCACCACTGTTTATAGAGTGTCTGGGAGGAGGAATACAGCCAGTGTGATCTGAGGTGTGGGATAGAGCACCCCAAAGAGCAGAAACTGGGGAAGCAGTTGAGAGAGGATGTCTGGCATCCAGGCTACCAACTACAACCTCTCTGCCGGGCATACTGCATCCTTCTTCTCCTCGGAATATCCCAGCCCAATTGCATCCTGAACTGAGGCCTGTGCATGTATGTTCACAGGGTGGCTTTAGGGTCCAGGCTGCCAGGAGTGGTACTCTAGCAGCATGCTGCCAGCCTGATTGCTTAGAGTCTCTGAGGCCAGAGAACTAGGATATGGGAGTACTTGCAGCTCATCTACCTCCCGGATGAGTTGGCCATACCCACCTGCAGACACCTATTCACGGGCTGGCATGCTGTGGGATGGCCACACCTACCTCATCTACAGACACCTTCCCCATGGACTGATGTGCCATGGGCTACCTGCACCCTCCTCACCTGCAGATGCCACACTCCATGGCACCCTTGCCTCTACAGAGACCCTGCTCCTGACTCTGGTCCCGGCACCGGCATTCGCACTGGGGAAGGACCCGCACAGTCACTGTATCAGTGAAGCCCAGGGCCCGGATGACAAAGGACTGCTCCTGGATGCACTCTGAAGCTGTGACCTTTACTTGGAAGGTGACCTATAAGAGAATGGTGGGGTTCAGTTTAGGACTGTGGGTGGCCAGGGTAATAGCCCTGCTCTTGTCCCCTTGCTGAACCACTCAGGTATCCCAACCAGATACTTGTCCAGCTGTGCATGTCCAGCAGTTGCCCCCAGAGGGTGCTACCATTCCATGCCCATCAGTCTACCCAGGGCCACTCTAGAGATTTGCAGGTATTCATTGTGTTGTTAGGCGTGAATCTGCAACTGAGACCACATCTGGCACCCTCCCTGTACCCTTTCCCTTTTCCCCGATGTCTCATCTGGCCTCTTCACAGATGTTTAAAGGGAAAAAATGTCTCATCTGGCTGCTTGTCACTAGTGGGTTCTTCCCTGGCTTATCCCTGTGATCTTCCTTTTTCTCCTAGCTGTGACCGGGAGTGGGTCACCAAGATCTCCCCAGGTCCCTCCAACATGCTGATGTGGGAACCCCAGGTCTCTCAGCAGGCCAGGCTCACCGGGATGCCAATCTGCACGCCATCACAGTCCCCTCGAGATTTGCCGATACTTGATGCTCCGTTACTGCAGAAGGAGTCGTAGGTGACTTTCAGGGTTTCGGGGAGAGTGCTGTGGTCCAGAAAGACCCTAGAGGAGAGTTTCTGTGGGTAGAGAGCAGCCATGTTCAGGGGTGACATGTCCGGCCATCCCTGCCCACTTCTGGCCATCTCACATCTCATACCCCTCTTGCACACCAGTCGATGACACAGACATCAGCCGGAGCTCAGTGATTGTTACAGAATGGGACAGCAGGCTGACACCACAGGCGTGCTCTGAGACAGGCTACTGACAAGTGACCAGCCTAGACTCAGGCCATGAGCCCTCTGAGGACTATCTCCTCACTGTTGAACCCCGGGATTAGCAGAGGAGGAACGGTAGATTGCTGAAGTGATGTGAGAGATGAGACAGATGGAAGAAGGCAACAGGTGGCATCCAGTGAGTGGACAATGATGGCGTCACCCGAGTCACCACTGTAAAGACAGAGCTAGGCATGACTGGGCAGTGGTCAGGCATGGAGCCTGCTTGGGACACCTAGGGCTCACAAGGCTAGAGAAGGAAACAGGATTTTCCACCCTGGCCCCAGGCTTTCACTCTGGTCGGCAACAGTGGTGTTGAAGGATCTTGCACACAGTGTGTGCTGCCAGCCTTCAAGACATTCAGCAACCGGATGCAGGCCAGAACGTTTGGGACACCTGTCGCTGGGAGTAGATATATATTATTGGTTGGAGTCTGGATGGTGTCTGAGCCCTGAGCAGTGGGTGTTTGGTGCACATTGGTGTTCACCAGGACACTGAGCCTCTGAGGGAAGCAAATCTGGTGTACTTGGACAGAATGCCCATCATGAAGGAGGAGGATGGCTAAGGGGTCTTGGAGGGTTCACCCAGAATAAGGCTGGGGGCTGGTAGACAAGAGGCGCTCTACCTTAAGGGACTCTTCACAAGGCCCAAGGCCACTGTGATGATTTCTGGGGTCTCCCCATCATGAGAAGCATCATTCTGCCTTTGCCAGCCATCCATTCCCCACTATTCCATGTCGGCCAGCAGGGAAGAGCCTCAGTAATAAGGGTCTGCCATTGGTGTTTCAGGGTCTGGTACAGATCAGTCACGCCACAAAGGACACAAAGACGTGGGGAGGGGCTGGCACATCTCTCCTTACCCTCCCTTCTTTCTCCCTGCCATGCCTGTCCAGAAGCTATGAGGATCCCAGCAGAAACCCCAACCTGACAAGGTGTTCTATCCTCCCACTCATCTGCTGATCCAGGGGGGCTCTGCCAGCCCACCCAGCTCTGCCGGAGACTCACGTAGTAGGCGTTCTTGATGAGCTGCACCACGTTGCTGGAGTCATCGGACAGTTCTCCCACGGCTGACTTGGGGATGATCTCTGTGAGTTTCTGTTGATGAGAAGATCAAGCTGGCATGTGATGCTACAGGCCCCTCCACAGCCACGAGGCTTGTGATGGGTGGCCAGGGCCTCCCATTCTCATGGGATGGCTCACATGACATTGTTCAATCAGTCAATGATACGCTGCTGAATGCCAGTAACAGATCCTTGGAGCGAACCCTGAAGAGCCGGGCCTGGTGCGGCAGCCCGCGGTCACGATCTCTCATCCTAGCTGAAGAGCAGCAAGCCCTAAGGAGCTGGGTCTGGTGTCCCAGGCCTCTTATCCCAGATGTTTAGGAGTCTGAGGCAGGCGGGTGACCAGTTCAGGGCCTGCCTGGGCTACTCAGCCAGACTGTCTCAGAGGGGAAAGTGGAAAGAGGACTGAGGGTGTGGGCCAGTGGCAGAGAGCACTTGCCTAGCATAGATTCAGTCTCAAATTCTGATTAAGAAAGGGAGGAAAGCCAGACCGTGGCGGTGCGCGCCTTTAATCCCAGCACTCAGGAGACAGAGGCAGGAGGACCTCTGTAAATTCAAGGCTAGCCTGGTCTACGGAGTGAGTTCCAGAATAGCCAGGGCTACACAGAGAAACCCTGTCTCAGAGAGAGAGAGAGAGAGAGAGAGAGAGAGAGAGAGAGAGAGAGAGAGAGAGAGAAGGGCAACAAGGAAGGAAAGAGGGAGGAAGGAAAGGAGGAAAGGAGGGAGGGAGGGAGGGAGGGAGGGAGGGAGACCAGCTCTAAAGCCCTGAGTGGAGGTTACACTCCTGGGTGTGAATGTCCCCAGTGAACATTTCAATCTGATAGCATCTCCGAGTTGGGAACACATGCCTGGCTCACCATGGCACGGTATTCCTACCACATCAGCATGATACACAGATAACAGTGAAATGTGGTAAAATCACAGGAAGTGGTAAGCCTTGACCATTTCAATGGGTTTCAGAGTTCTAATTTAATAGCGACTGTTATATAACTCCGTGACAAGCGGCAGCGGCAGGCAGAGGAGGTGGGTCAGACAGAGCCTTCGCATGACAGACATCCTGCATTTTCCTCACCTCTTCCCTAGTGTTACTCAGGACCATGTCAGATTTCATGAACAGACACTGGTGATTTGCCTCCTACACCCCACCCCACCCCACCCTACATAACTGATGACGAAGCCACTCAGGCTCAGCACCCTTCCTTGAGTCTCTCATAGCCCAGTCACCAACCACCTCTGGGCTCTGCCACCCACTTCATTTGCCCTGGCACAGGGACCAGCCTCTGCCAGGAGAGCTGTGCTCTTGTATGTCCAGGCTGTGGAGCCTACTCTCTACTTGATCTGAAAGGAGGAGGGTCTGGTGTGTATGTCTTCCCATATTCCCTGTGTTCTTGACCATCTCCCAAGGAACAGGGGATTGGGAGGGCCTGTGAGCCCTGCTGTGGTTACTCCCCATTGCCAACTGGATTAAACCTGGAGCCAACTAAGACACGCCTCTAGACAAGCCTGTGAGAATGTTTCCGGGCACGATTAATTGAAGGAGGACCCACATGCAGAGTGGGCAGCACCCTCAGCCTGCAACTGCATTGCCTGCTTGCCTTTGCTTCTGGCTAGCGAGTGCATCTACTCCGTTACACTGTTGCTGTCCTTCACCGACATCACAGCACAGCTCCTTCTTCCATTGTGGACCAAAGAGCAGCAACTTTCCAGGAATCCTTCAGTCCTTCAGTACCAGGCTGGGGCTGCTGAGGCATCCAGTTCTGTTGACTGGGCAACCACCACGCTCTCAGCCTTTTGGGAATGCAGCCAGCTCTTGTGGCACTATGCAGCTTTGATGGGTTGCAAGGCATTCTAAGGCACCACCATGTACAATACGTATTCATTCAGTTCAGTTCCTCCAGAAAGCCCCGCCTAATTCAGCCATCAGAGCATAGCCGTGCTGGGCTCGGGACTCAAGTCTCCTGTCGGCAGATTTCTCCCCTCATCCCCCTGCTGTCTTCTGCAACGCAACTCATGCCACTCATAGTAAGAGTTGGGACCTGCTACAGCTCTGTGAGGAGAGGACAGTCCATAGCCCAATCACAGACAAGGTCATGGGGGTGTGTGTGAATGTTCTGACCATAAAGTAGCCTCCTGCTTGCAGTGTTCACCCTGGCTGTCATTCCTGTGTTGAGATAAACCATGGACGCTCACATCACCCACCCAGAGGATCCCCAGCCTGTCCCTCCTTCTCCCTAATGTCCCTTTTTAGCTGCTGAGCACTTTTTGGAGCCTGGGAACCTGGCAGTAGGAGTGTTCCTGTGGCCGATAGCCCAGCAATGGTGACTTGTCTAAGACCTTCGATGGGACCCGATTCCCAGTCCTCATTCAGCATCGCACATTCCACAACGTCACCTCCCCAGGCGCTGTGTGCTTTTCCCGCAGTCTGCACACTCTTGCTCAGCCCAACCCTGTTCCCTGACAGTTTGAAGTCGCGTGGCTGCACAGAGCTGTGATACATGGAAGGTCAGCCTGGGTCCGTACGTGCTGGTGTCTCTGAGGACAGAGTGGTGGCAGGGACTGCTGAGGAGTTGTGGTCACTCTCAGATGAGGTGGCAGGTACTCTCTGAAGTCACTGGGTAGCTGAGCTCAGTGTCCCCTCAGTGGCCCTCCCAGGGGGGCCCTGCTGCCTCTCACCGAGGAGGAAGCTGGGCCCCTTCTTTAGACATGTCTGGGGTGGCTGAGATCTAAGGTTCTCTGACCCTGAAGAATAAGTCCTTAGACTTTACAAACTGATTACGGCCATCAGCTTCCATGTCTCAGGTCACCTGACCTCATTCTGGCCCGGGCCCTGTTCTGACCAGCTCCTGAGAGCACAGATTCTTCTAGGGGAAGAGGAGTGGTACTCTTGCTTTTAGTCGATCCCTGATGCCTCACTGCCCAGGAGAGGTCAGTCCACAGGCTGGGCTGCCTACAACCTGCCCATTCCAAAGGAAGGTGGCCCTGGGAAGTAACTCCTGGCAGGCAGGAGTGGGGAGGGGAGATCCTCAGGCCAGGCAGGATCCACTCATTCTCAGGAGGGGCTGGAGGTCCTGGTCTGCGGAGAGATTAGCACTGGAAGGGGAGGGGCCCCGAAGCTTGAGCCCCATCTCTCTCCTAGACTTTGCCCTTTCCCCTTCTTCTTCTTCTTTTTTTTTTTTTTATGTTTTGTTTTGTTTTGTTTTGTTTTTCGAGACAGGGTTTCTCTGTGTAGCTTTGCGCCTTTCCTGGAACTCGCTCGGTAGCCCAGGCTGGCCTCGAACTCACAGAGATCTGCCTGCCTCTGCCTCCCGAGTGCTGGGATTAAAGGCGTGGGCCACCACCGCCCGGCTGCCCTTTCCCCTTCTTATCTCTACTGACTTTACCCCGACACTGTGGCAAATTGAGTAGGAGTCCAGTGGCTTTGCTTCATTCTGTAGGCCTGTCCAGCAGCAAGTCACTAAGCCAGGGAGAAGGTTTGGGAGCCTGACAACACCTGAGAATCTTGCCTGTGTGAACACATCCTTGAAGGATTTTACCTCACCTCCTCAGCTGCCTTTTCTTTTCCTTTTTCTTTTCTTTTCTTTTTTTTTTTTTCTAGACCAGTCTGGCCTTGAACTGGCAGAGATCCGCCTGCCTCTGCCTCCCGAGTGCTGGGATTAAAGGCGTGCGCCATCACTGCTCAGCTGCCTTTTCAAAGCAGGACACACACACACGGACATAACAAACCGCAGCAGAAACACAGGATGAGCCTCAAGTAGCATTTTGAGGGGCGACAGGGAAACACCCCGACCATCAGAAATACTGTCTAGCTCAGCAGCCGCTTCCTGCTCTGACACCCCTGGATCCAATTACTTCCGCTTCCGATGGACGGAAGTGGCATTGCTGCTGTATGAACTGAAGGTCCAAGAGTCTCCTGATGACAAGAGCGGGACTCGGCCTTCCCCTAGAGGCCACCAGAGAGGGGCTCTCTGGATGCAAAGCCTTGGAGTCATCAGGCCTGACTCAACAAGGAGCAAGGGTGGCTGGCTTCCTCCCCAGGAGGATGGACAACTGTTTCAAAGCCAATGCCAAACCCAAGATCCTGTTTGCTTTGGTTTGGGCTTCTGCTTGTTGAGGTGTTTTGGGGAGGCTTGTCGCTAACCAACACATGAAGGAAGGAGGTGTCCCCCATGGGCAGAATGGAGGTCTCCTCGGGTGGTAGCAACATGTGAATTTGGCTCCGTCGGAATGCTCATGACTCAAAGGGGATTCTCCTTGAGTTAAAGAAGGGAGAGGGGAGAAGAGAGAAAAGCAGTTCCAGACTGCTCTGTTTCAGAGGAAACAAAATTTTGAGCAAGCAGCACTGTGAATTTCAAGACGCGGACACTGGGTAGCCCAGTGGCAGCCTCAACTTCCTCCACCAGGATGCTCACACCCAGAAAACTGTGGCCAGTGGCCAGGCTGGCCACCCACAGGCCAGCCTGAAAAGCAGAACTGAGGCAATATTGGGCAGGGCCTGGCTTGTCACATCTGAGGGGGCCTGTCACTCCCATTGCACAAAGCTCTTGCTTACCTCATAGGTTTTCACCATCTTCTTCGTCACCGCAAAGATAGGCTGGATGTTGCTCTCGGCGAGCTTGTGGGCCAGCTGGCCCACTGATGGGTAGTCCTGGAGAAAGGGGACATCTTGTTAGACAAGCCTTCCGGGACACCTTGGGGAAGCAAGCGTCCATGCTGACCAGGCATGGACACTTGCTCAGGACGGGCCTCACTTGGCACAGGTTCACACGCATGTGACGAGATTGACAGGAAATATGTGAAATACATGAAGAGAACACTGACCATCATGATGGTTCTCTTGGCCAACGCCAGGTAAAGAAAGCTACTGTGAGTTACCACTCTGGGTGCTAAGCCAGCCAGAGTGCAAGCAGCAGCCAGTGGAGCTGGTGTATAGGACCCAAGAAAGTGTCTGTGGCTCCACTAGGGCTAGATTTTAGACTCCACCTCTCCCCACCATGATGTTATAACAAATGGGCATGGCAGTCCACATTTGGGGGGGGTTGGCCAATGGACATGAGATACCCCTGCTCCTGCTCGGGGTCAGGACCCTCAGATGCTGTCGGTCAACAACTCCAAATCAATGGTTTTCAGGTGGTCCCTCCAGTATGGGGCTCAAAAACCCTTCGTGGTTTCTTTGGAAAGGCAATGAGTGTCCAAGGATGGGACCTGGAGCTCTGACAGGGTCGTTACAGGCAGAGCAGGCATGCATAGAGGCAGTGAGATGGATTAGGTGGGTGGGTAGGGCTATGTCAGGGCCTCTGACATGGGGACCAGGGCCAGGACTGCCTTGCAGGCAGAGGTGGGTGTCAGCAATTTTATGTTATTACCAGGGACTCCGGGAATTCCTCTGTAATTTGCTATTGTGTTAAGAGGAATCTGGGTTCTGTTGGGGTGACCTAGGCATGTGACCCTGCTCTCATCCTGTCCTCTTGCCATTCCTGAGTGGCCTTTAACCAGTCTTGGTATGGGGATGTGCCGAGGCAGGCAGAGAGTACTCACAAACTCATTGCTCCTCTTGTACAAGTTATCTTCGAGGTGGCAGTGGCCATCATTGGGCGTCAGGATGGCACCAAGCTTTCCATCACCAGCAAAGTGGAAGCCATCATCTGTGGCAAACACCAGCAGCCTCGTGACATTGCGCCAGCCAATTTCCTCCTGGGAAGAATGCAGCCAGAGGTTACCTGCCTTGGTTTCCCTGCTGAGCCTGAGAGAAAGAGACAGAGAGACAGAGAGCCCACCCAGTGCCCAGGAAGTGCCTAAGCCAGCAGCTCCCAGCATGCCCTGCAGGAGTGGGAGGTGAAAACTGAAACACATCTGAATCTAAAGAGATAAATCTGCAATCTTCTTCAGACCTGGAACTAGATTCCAATGACAATTGTGAAGGAGAAAAAGTATGCAGCAGTGTCCACTAAAATGCAGACACCTCCCAACCACTAAAGAGGGGACCAGGGGACGTCCATAGGGGAGGTAAGTGCCTGGGACAATTGAAGGAGCACACACTTGCGGCATCCAGGTTTTGTACCATGGTCCAACACACATGTAGTATATATGTGCCCATGATGTGAGCCCAACAAAGCTGAGGAACTGAGAGCCAGACTCAGGTGGGACTGGCTTGCTGCAGAGATGACCTTATAAACGCAATCTGGAACTGACAGGCAGGGATGTGGATGAGGAGACATAAGAGCTAAGGACAGTCCTCACACTGAGGACCTGCTGCCGGGCAGCCTGGCTCACAGGAGAGCTATGAGGGTTTTCACCTAATGCTGAGATGAGTTTTTCAGTGGTGTTACTGCTCTTCCTTCGCTCTCTGATCTGGGAGGCTGGGAGGGGCCTGGGCCATGGAGGCTGCTCTTCCAAGACCCAGGGTGATAGCATGGTGCCAGATGGGGTGAGTCCCTGAACAGGCCCACCAACCAGAGCAAGTGGCCCCACAGCACGGTGGAGCTCCTGAGTTTGAGGAAATTGGGAGAGCTGAAGAGGGACAGTGGCCTCACCGGGCATGCAGCAACTTGCATTATGGCATCCAGCCCACCCTCAGGGGCATCCAGGTTTCCGGAAATCAGTTGTTTGCCGACCTCTGTCTGAAACTGGTTGGAGTTGTCGGTTAGCTTGAGCACGTGCCGGAAGGCGAACGGGGGCTGGCAGGCCTTCTCCTTGTTGGGACATGGATTCTTCAGCTTCTCAGGATGTGTGTTGACAAAAGGCAGCACAGTCTTGTCCACAAAGGACCCAAAGCCTGAGGGATACATGGCATGAGGCAGGGGGACAGGGGACAGAGGCAGAAAGCAGGACTCCATGAAGGACAATGCACCTCCCAGAGGGGTAAGGGGCCAAGCCTCATTTTCCCAAATAAGGAAGAAAGCAAGATGATGGTTGTGAGAGCATGTGTGAATGAGCATGTGATACAAGCATGTGTGTAGTCATGTGTAGGTGAGAGTATATATGAGATCATGAGTGTGTGTGACAGAGAATGTATAGGTATTCGGTCATGTACATGTGTGATCATAAGTGTTTGCATGTGAGCACATGTGTATGTATATGTATATGTTTGTATGTATATATATATATATGTGGTCTTGTGTATTCAGGCATATAGGTACACATGTGTGACGAGGCATGGACACAAACATGCAAGTGTGTTTGTGTATGAGATCCTGGACATGTGTGAGCATGAGTGTATGAGCACACAAAACTAGATGAGCTTGCATCCTGTGTTCAAGTGTGCATGCGGGCATCCTCACACAGAGACAATGAGGCAAAGTGCTGTTCAGGTGTGAGTAGGGTGCCTTGTTCCCTTGTCCCATGTGCTTAGCGAACATGCTGGTGCTAGTCACTGCTGCAACCTTCACCCTGTGACCCTGGCCCTGCGGTTTGCTCCCACAACTGTATTACTGGTATTTGGTTACACTTTTTAGTAATTAGCACTGCAGGATTGTTGTCTTTTAAACATCAAAATATAAAGAAGAGGGAGAGAAAGGTTGGAGGAGTCCACAGGTCTTAGCAGCCCGTGGCCAGGTGTGGCCCATGGTAGCGATGCAGGGCTGACTCTGGCCCCATAAACACTGCACATGTGGCTCCTCCAGCCTCTGCTTCTGAGGGGGTGCGTGGACGGAGGTGTGTGGTGACAGGGGGTTCCCAAGGTTGACATGCACGAATGCACTGCGGGCCTCACCGATGCGGCCGGACTCAGTGATCTCATTGAGGGCCTGCAGCAGGTCAGCGCCCAGCTTCTTGACATTGTTGAGGTCGTCCAGCATGGAGTAGGACAGGTCCATGAGGTAGTACAGATCAATGGGATAGCCCTTGGCCCGCCGGAAAGTCACGTTGAATGCAGCGGCCTGCCCTGTCAGAGGAGAGCAGGGGACACTTTGAGCCTGCCTGCCGTCTGTCAGCCCTCACCCAGCCCCCAAATTCCTAGTGCCTCCCCTGTTTCCTCTGACCTGGCAGGACACAGGACAGGCAGATTTGGATTCAGGTAAGTGGCTCACTCCAAGTATAAGAATGCTGCGCCGGGCGGTGGTGGCGCACGCCTTTAATCCCAGCACTCGGGAGGCAGAGCCAGGTGAATTTCTGTGAGTTCGAGGCCAGCCTGGGCTACCAAGTGAGTTCCAGGAAAGGCGCAAAGCTACACAGAGAAACCCTGTCCTAAAAAAAAAAAAAAAAAAAAAAAAAAAAAAAAAAAAAAAAAAAGAATGCCTCATGGTGGGAGTGTGTGTGCCATGCAAATTCGTGAGTTGGAAATTCGTGAGTTGGAAGCCCAACCATCCAGACTGTGGTGCTAGAAGTAAGTGCCAGAAGGGTGGAACCCAACCAGCCCAAGGGATTAACATTTTCACAGAGGGCCCAGAGAACCACCCGGGTCTTCCCACTACGAGGGACCGTACCTGTGCCAACTTGGGCTACCTGGCTCAGGTAAGCCAGCATGCCAGAACTGCCCTCCAGGGGTCAACAGGACCAGGTCAGGGGCAGAGGTCCCAAAGCAGAAGGGCTTGTGTCAGCTCACAGGACATGAAGGGACAAGCTCTGTCCTCTGCTGTCCCCAGGACAAGCTCTCAGATGCCACCCCTCTGCCTCCCTCCGTTCATGCTGTCCTTCCTTCTCTGTCCTGACAACCTGCCCCCCACACACCAACTAGACCCTGGCGCTGCTGAGTCTGGGCACAAAGGAAAACCACCTGGGAAGAGTCTCACTGAGGGACTGTGTGGATGAGATTGGCCCATGGGCATATCTGTGGGGAACTGTGTTGGACTGACTACATTGATGTGAGAAGACCCAGCCTGAGAGTGGGCGGCAAAATTCCCCTCATCGGGGCCCTGGTCTGGTTAAAAGTAGAGGAAGTGAGCCAAGCACTAAGCATTCAGTCATTTCTCTCCGCTTTTTGGCTGTGGATGCGATGTGAGCAGCTGCTTCAAGTTCCTGCAGCCTAGACTTCCCTGAAATGATAAACCGTAACCTGGAATTGTGAGCTGAAAACAACCCTTTTTCCCACTAAGCTGCTTTGAGTCAGGGTATTTAATCACAGCCACAGAAAGGAAACCAGTATGATCCTCCAGGGTCCCGCTCTGCCCACTCAGCTGCTTGCAGGGTTAGCGGCTGGTCCCCCTTCTAACTGTGGCTACAGCTACACGGAGCCTGCCCACAGCGTGTCTGTTGTCCCACACACGCTCACCTCACTGCATCCGACCCAGTGGAGCATGCCTGGGACAAGCCTGGCTTAAAGAGTTATGCAGGACTGGGCTACGGGGCTTGCCAGGGTGCTCACGCTGCCAAGAGTGCCTGAGTCTTCTGAGAGTGGAAATGAACGGTGATTTCTAAACAGTTTGCTTCCCCTTTTCAACAAGGCACAGAACGCACTGCTAAGAGAGTCCCAGACAGCCAGTGCAGACAGTGGGGTTGACGGAATCCACCCAGGGCAGAGCTCAGACTTCGAAGTAACTTTTTAAAAAGTTACAGTTATCTGTTTGGTTTTTGTTTGTTTGTTTTTGTTTTGCTTTTGTTTTCTGAGACAGAAAACATGTAGTTTTGGTGCCTGTCCTGGATCTCGCGTTGTAGACCAGGCTGGCCTCGAACTCACAGAAATCCACCTGGCTCTGCCTCCCGAGTGCTGGGACTAAGGGCGTGCGCCACTGCCACCCATATAGTTATGTGTTTGTTTATGGGAGGGTGGCTTGTCCACACCATATCATGCACGTGGAGGTCAGATAACTACTTTGTAGCCGCTGGTTTTCTCTGTTCACCCTTTGGGTCCTAGGGAATTGAACTCGGGTCACCAGGCTCGGTGGCAAGCACTTTCACCCACCCAGCCCTTTTCACTAGTCCCCGGAGCTCAGACTTGGGTGATGAGAAGTTCATCACCCGGCCCAGTTTACTATCCAACCCAGAGACACACACCCTCTGTTAGCCCTGATCGGCAGCCCAGGCTGAGTTTCTAGGCGCATTGCGTACCCGGCCCATTCCAGCTAGCTGAGTCCAGACCTACCTGGTCGCAAGTAAAGCGTCACTTTCTGTGGCGATAGCTGCTTCCGGTCCCCTGGCTGGTCATACTGAGGTTCAGCAAGGCTACTGGGTTCCATAATGTCATCGGCCGGGCAACCCTTCAGCAGCAGTTGTGCCCGCGTGTCGCAGCGCAAGGAGTCAGGCTCCCCTCGCTCGGTGAAGTTCTAGCGGAGGGGTTGGGCAGAAAGGCACGGCGCTGAGACAGTGGGATCCAGCCCTGTTTCCTCCTTACCTGCCCTTGAAACTTCAGTTAGAGACCCCTGTGGGATGGGGCAGTCATCTAGGGAAAACCAGACTCCCAGACAGCCTAGGTCTCCCTGACCGCTCCAAGTCTCCCTGAGAGCCCCAGGGTTACTAGAAGCATAGACTATTGACTTTCCTCTCTCTTTTGAGCATTAACTCCATCAGCAAAGATGTGGGGTTCTCTACCCCCAGCCCAAATGCTGATCAGCAGCCTCAAGCTCAAATGCTGGCCAGAACCCCCCAGCCCTTCTTCCTCAGGACCTTTGCCCAGGGAGCTGCTGTCTCCCAAGGGAATGCAGGTGGTCTCTTTGAACCAACGGGACAGCCCTTGCTAAGACTCAGCGCAGAACTCAGGGTCAAGTTTCTCCCAGTTCATAGGGAAATGAGTTGGTGAGGGGAGTGGAGAGCCTGGGGCCCCTTCATCCTGACCAATGTGTCCCTTCAGAAGCCCCCTGGATTTGACATGGAGGTATTTGGTTGTTCTTGGTCCCGAACTGGAGCCTGTTGCATCCAAAGTAGATCTGGCTCAGCTGCAAAGTACCAAAAAGCGCAGGGACTGTCTGTTTACCCACAGACAGTAAAGTCAGAAGAACAGCTCAGAAATGCAGTAGACACCACCTCCAGAGGGCCTCAGCTCTGTCTTGTTTTCAGAGCCACATCTTAAGTCCTCAAAAAACACAGACCAGCCAGGCGGTTGTGGCACACGCCTTTAATCCCAGCACTCGGGAGGCAGAGCCAGGCGGATCTCTGTGAGTTCGAGGCCAGCCTGGACTACCAAGTGAGTTCCAGGAAAAGGTGCAAAGCTACACAGAGAAACCTTGTCTCGAAAAACCAAAAAAACAAAAAACAAAAAACAAAAAAACCACAGACCATCAGCAGGACTAGAGAGAAGAGAAGCCAATGTTTATTCATGTAGGACAAGCGGCCTGACCATTCATTTCAGATGAGTAAAATGGTTCAACATGGAGAAAAGAAAGCCAGTCCCAACGAGAATGGCTTGTCCATGGATGGTACCACAGCCCTCAGTCACAGGATAGTGGCTATAACACCAAGCCTCTCTGTTCTGGAGCTTTGCCTATGGCAGATTGCTGGAGACAGAAGTTAAAAGCCTTGTGGGATGGAGAAGGTGCGGGAAGTTGCAGGGAATGCTGGGAGCCACTTCTCATGAAGGCCCAGGAGTCTTGGGCCAGGGGAGGGGAGGCCTGCTGGGGATGCTGTGAATGTGTTCATCTGATTGATGGATAAATAAAACGTTGATTGGCCAGTAGTCAGGCAGGAAGTGTAGTGTAGGTGGGATAAGGAGAGGGGAATTCTGGGAGGTAGAAGGCTGAGTCAGGAGACGCTGCCAGCTGCCGCTGCCATGAGTAGCAAGAATGTATGACACCGAGCCACGTGGCAAGGTATAGATTTATAGAAATGGGTTAATTTAAGATATAAGAACTAGATAGCAAGAAGCCTGAGCCAGTTTAAATAATATAAACGGCTGTGTGTTTATTTGGGTCTGAGTGGCTGCGTGTCTGAGCAGGACTGGAGAAAACTCCAGCTACAGGAGGCCAGAGAAAAGTTAGCACAGCAGCTCAGTCCAGAGTATGAAAGGTCGCAGACCAAGACAAAAATGACAAAAGAGAAAAAGTCACATGAATGACACCCAGAGAAGCTTAGAGGGGCCCAGTGGCCTGACGCGGACAAGTTGAACATCAAACTGGGAAAATAATAGTCATAAACTACGAACAGAATAAAGACCTGCAGCTCCATCAGTGGATCGGGGCTGGGGAGAGAGAGAAGAGAGAACCGTTTTTACAGCCACTACAGTGGTGACGGAGCTTGCCTGAGTCTCCAGTGGACAGACTGCAAGGTCACTGACTTAGCTGAGTGGGGACAGAATCCTAGCAACCTGATCGTACCTCGCAGATGAGCCTGTCACTCACTGTGAGGGGACACAGGAGGTGAGGAGGAACCTGGCAGGTGCCACCTCAGCAAACATCATTAGTGCAGGGACGAAGGCCACACTTGTGAGGGCACCATGTGTGCCTCATGGAGGGCACAAAGGATGAATCACTGTCTGGTGTCCCCCGGTGTACGCTGGAGTTGAATCAGAGGACATGCCTGGCTGGAGGCGCCAAGGGACATTCTACACTGGTGGCTCCACTCATCCTTAAATAACAAGGATATGAAGATGGAGAAAGCTGGGAATGTTCTGGATATAAGGGAAGCAAAATGACACCCTGTGTGTCCTCAGATTACAACAGCCAGGGAAAATGTGAAAATTTGGCAAGATTTGCCCACGGTCTGCCCATGGGGTTGACAGTAAATCTCCCGAGTTTGACAACAGGAACAAATATGGACGTGCACACGTGATGGTTAGTGTTGATTATCCACCTGACAGGATCTGGAATCTCCCAACAGGCAAGGCTCCAGGCAGACTGTGAGGGGCTGTGTTGACTAGGTTCTTTGATGTGGGAAGACCTGCCCAGTGTGGGTGGCACTATTTTCATTTGCCTGTCCGTTTATATGTATATTATTCTTTGAGAAATGTTTATCTGCTCATTTTAAATAGGCTCATTTGTTTTTTAATACTCAATTATTGTTAAGCATACATTATACATTTGTACATTATGAATATAATGGGTTTGGGTCCTGGACCGAAGAGAAATGAGGAAGGGAGTTGAACATGGACATTCACCACTCTGCTTCCTGACTGGATGTGATATGACCAGCTGCCCCACACCCCCACCGCCATGACTTCCCCACCATGGCAGACTGTAATCTTTACCTGTGAGCTAAAACAAAGCCTTCCTTTCTGAAATGGCGTTTGTCAGGGTGGTTTTGTTGTTGTTGTTTTGTTTTTTGTTTTTTGTTTTTGTTTTTTTTTACAACAGAAGAGTAACTAAGACAGTCCATTTTTATAAAAACACCCAGTGGTTTGGACACAGGAGTCACCTCATTCTTAAAGACCTATGAAGGAAGAAGGGGCTGCCTCTCTAGCTTCCACCAGACAGGATCAGGCGACTGAGGAGAAAGAGTGATGTGTGCATTTCCCTGTGCGGTCAGCAACTTAGGGACTCCGGGAGAAGGGTATGATAAAGGTTTAGTCCCATGGGAGGAGCTCTCTATAGGAGAGAGCCAGCTCTACTGATGGACTGTCATTCAAGGATGAGAAATGTCCACCATGCCTGACTGTGGGCCTTCACCTCCTCCTGCTCTTGATTCATATTGTGAAGCTGGACTGTCCCGCCCTATGTACCCGGGGTCAGCTTGGGTTACCATGGTACATTCATCTCCCTTCTAGAGGATTCTTTAGAAGGGAGATGAGTCATTTCTGCTATGTCCTAAGGAGATCATCCTAGTGTCTTTGGCTTCAGAGAAGTAGAGATCCCTACCCAGGAAGATAGAAAAGGCAGCTTAGACTCTGTCAGGTGACCCACGCAGCTCTTACCAGCTTCTGGCACCACGCGCAGCCAGGCCCCGACTGGATACAGTCCCGGCAATTGCTCACTTTGTACTTGGTGCACTCCTGGGACGTGGCTGGGGAGACAGACAGGCTGGATGAGGGCCCGGCACCCATGCTGGCTGCCCTCAAGAGTAAGTGGGGGTGGTGGGCAAAGGCAGACGAGGCTCTGGGGAGGGTGCAGGCTAGTGTCTACAGCCTTATGTGGTCTGGGAAGGGCTCTGAGTCACCCCAGTGGGATTCAGGGCAGCACTCTGGAGGACCCAAACCGTCCATGCCTGAGACTCACTCCTAGAGGATGGTCCTTCCTCAGCCACCTGGAAATTTATGCCCAAGGGGACATGAGGTGGGCCTGCTGCGTGGGAATGTCATGTGCAGGGACAACTCCACAGAACTCACCGGATCCCAGGAAGAGCAGCCCAGCTAGAGCAAGCAGCAGTGAGTGTGGGCCCAGCATGTCCTGTGGAGAGAAAGGATAGGTGACTTCAGGCTGATCACCCGAGGACTTCCTTCTTACTGGTCTCCTGTTCTGCTGCCACAGGGCATGAGAACCAGGCAGGGTCAGCACAGCTGTCACTCAAAGTCCACAGGGGAAGAGGCCACTCAGCCACCGCTGGGAAGGATATGGGGGCCTGAATATTGGCTCAGGTGGCCAGGTACCTGGAAGAGCAGCCAGCCAGCCAGCCTCTGTGGGGATACCACAGGCATGCATGCACATGTGTGTGTACATATGTACCTGTGCGCGCGCACGCGCGCGCACACACACACACACGCAGGGGGGAAGAAGGGAGGAGGAGGAGAAGAAGAAGAAGAGAGAGATGCATGCCACACAGGCAGCCCCATCCCCACCCCACAAGTGCAGTGTCTCACACTGCCCAGGGCAGGGCTGTAACACCTGTGTACCCCAAGTGAGCTTGGACCACAGACCTGGTTGACCCAGAGAGCAGAACTGGGCCCAGGTAGAGCCATGAACTTGGAGTGCTCATGGGGCAGGACTCAACTGGCTCACAGGGAGAGACTGCCTGTCTCTGGTTGTCTCAGGCAGTCCTTGGAGCCTTGACTCTATTCTTGCTCTGGAGGAGCTGGAGCTGGGGACCCTGTTGGAATCTCTGTCCCAGGCAGGAGAGAATAGGCTTCCCAGAGCTCATCCACAGACTGGACTACCCTACTGCTGGCCACCTGCTGCCATGTTTCCAGAACCATAGCACCCTGTCCTGCCTATAATCAATGACACTGATGGCCTTGAAATACAAGGGGCGGGGGCTAGCTGGGGACTTGGCATGCTGAGAGCCTGGGATATGACTTCCTTCCTTACAGCTGGGCACTGGCAGGACTGTCCTTATCCTAGAACCTAACTGCCACCCTCCTTCCCCTAGAAGTACCCAGAGAGGTCAGGACTCAGCCTGTGGGACCTGTGATGTTCTGAGTACGGTGGCCCCTGGGTCTGACTTCCTAAGACATGAGAATCTGTGGCAGGCAGGCTGGGAGAGATACATGCACCAGGGCCCATGTTGTCAGAAACAAAAATCAACACGTCTCCCTAAGCTATGACCAGCTCCTCTACAGGGCAAGGCTAAAGCCACTGAGGCGCCCCGGTGAGGGTGGGGGCAGGGTTGCCAGGTCAGTGCTTTGAAGATGGCTCTTAGTGCCTCGTATGGCCTCAGAGTACTGGGCACACCGGCTTGTGGACCTTGATATCACCATCGTTCCCTGAAGCCCGGCATCCATGCTGAGATCTGTGGTAGTTATGAAACCCTCAGGCCACACCATTTGGGGGCCCTGTGGGTACAGGCCCTGTGTGGCCCCATTTCTGGCCCTTCTAAAAGTGACCTGTGACCTCAGAAAGATTATCTTCAGGGCCAAGAGTTGTTAAATGAAGCCTGCCCCTCCCGCTTAAGGAAAAGCAAGACTTACGCCCTGGCTTTCTGGGTTTAGCACACTGTAGCAAGGCAGGGAGGGGACTCCAAGCTCCACGGGATCCATCCCAGCTCTGAATGTTTCTGTGTCTCCCGGTCCCGGGGCACCCAGCTCAAGCCGAAGCAGCTGTATTTATTCTTGCTTCTGCACCCTCAACCCCGAGTTCCTTGAACATTGTTAGGGGTGACACACATGTGTCCACCAACTCCCTTGGCTAACCTGGGGCCTGGCATGTGTCCCTGAGATCTGCATACAGGCACTGCAATCTGGTCAGCCTCAGGAAAGCCCCCTTTCTGAGGCCAGGGCTGCTGTGGGTGGAGAGCGGGGAGAGTCCTTCCAGGGCACAGGCATGGTACTCTGGGGAGAGGCCCCCACAGATATCACCCCCAGACAGCCACGGCAGTCTGTATTCAAACTTAGTTCTCCAAATGGGGGGAAACGGAAGCTCAAAGCTGGAGCAGGATACAGGGCTGAGCGTCTCATTATACCTAGGTGCATGCATGTGCGTGCACACACAATCTCTCTCTCTCTCTCTCTCTCTCTCTCTCACACACACACACACACACACACACACACACACACACAGTGTTCAACTTGGATAGAGGACCAACCCACAGACCACACTGCCCTGCCCTGACCTTGGACACAGGAAGTGGGTGGTGGCCAGGGCAGCCACCTCCTGTTCTTTGTTCCGGGTGCAGAACTGAGAGCTGTTGAGAGGAGCCATCTGATGCCCCACAGAGAACTCCAGACAGCGACAGTGGTGTGAGCTTGGAAGGTAGCTGAATGAAGGCCAAGCTCTGGGAGGTGAGCAGAGCCTGGGACTGGGCTCCTGCCCTCCTCTGTGTGGGTATCAGCACAGGGTATCAGCTAGCCCTGCCTGGCTAGCTCACTGGTCTTTAGTGAGACCAGTATCTTAGAAACCTGAAAGAGCAAGGCCTGTCTAGTTCTTTCTGCCTCCGTTTCCTTTGTAGAACTGGGGCAGATCACGGGTGTTGAGGGCTAGGCCTGTCCAAGGCTTTCCCTGAAGCCCTGATGTACGGAGAAGGAACACAGCTCCCTGTTAAAACCTAGACTATGTAGCAAGGCTGGTAACGGCCTGGGGCCAGGGCCTGGAGGGAGCTGCGGCTTCATCCCAAGAACTCAACTGTCCCACCTCCTAAGGGGCTGTGGTTATTATTCCCAAGGCCGCCTGTGTGCTCAGTCTCGGACATCCTGGAAATAGTCCACGTTCCCCTTGGGTGGCTTGCTTGATTAGCTTCTTATGACTTAGTCCCATTAGATGGCAGTTTGTTTTATTGGCTGACACTGTCCCTCTTCGCCCCTAAAAACTGTATATAAGATGCGGTACTTCTTAATAAACTTACTTGGCATAAGTCATCAGCTTGTGCAAGACCTCCTGATCCCAGCTTTTCTTATCTTCTCATCCCCTAGGCCTCCCTTCTCAGGACCCTGTCACTGAAGAGCAACAGGCTGGCCCAGGTCATGTGGGGCCTGCCCTGGGATAGACAGGTTTGAACGTTGATTCTCGGTGTGTGGTACTTTTAGTGCCTAGCACGCCTGGTCCCTCCACTCAATCTGGCAGCCAGCAAATGGGGAGGCCCCGGTCATTGTAGCTGCCAGCCCCCTGGCACTGTACCACCAATCCAGGCAGGACAAGCGTAAGAGTGCCTGGGGGTGGAAGACCTCCCCATGGTTAACTAACAGCCCTGCGGAGGTCTCCTCCAGCACCCGAGCTTCATTGAAGCAGCTTAGATCTTCCGGCAGGTACCCTCACCAAGTCATGAGGTGCAACCTTATGCAGAGGCCTCCTGAGAAAGCCCTGCCCCATTTAGCTGTGAGAACTCTGTGAGAACATCAGAGCCACCCTCGATCTCCACCCTCTGCTAGGCAAGTGCTAGCCCAGCCCAGGAAGTGGTGCAGACCGGCAGGCCCCTCACACTGTGAGGCCTGGGTTGTCCTTCCCTGAAGATCCCCTTGGGGACGACGGGATCACAGGAAGGAGCGAATAAAGTCCTTGCTTCATGGTGTTTGCACCTGGGTCCTGGGATAGGAAGGTATCTCCATGAAGAATGAAATGTAGCAAAAGAGGAAACAAGAAGCAAAAGGCAATTTGGGCAGGGTGTGGTGACCTGTAACTGTAATCCTAGCACTTGGGAGGGGAAGGGGAGAGGACCAGGAGTTCAAAGTCATCCTCAGCTATCTAGTGAGTTTAAGGACAACTGGAGGTGCATGAAACCCTTTCCGAGAGAGAGAGAGAGAGAGAGAGAGAGAGAGAGAGAGAGAGAGAGAGAGAGAGAGAGAGAGGTGATGTAAGAGAGTCAGTGGGGGGGGGTGAGTCTTAGGAGAGGCTAGTGGTAGGTGGCTTCCTGTCCTGAGTCAGAGCACATGAGGCACCTGACTGAGAGCAATGTGGGGAATCAAGCAGCCCAAGACTGGCAGAGCCCCCAGGGTAGTTTGGAGGGAGAGTAGATGGAGTCCCAGGACTGCCCCTGTCTGAGGAAAACAAAAATAAAGGCGTGTGATGATCAGAGATGATCACAGCCCAGCCTTGAACCTTGTCATCAAAAAGCCCAGTGTCAAGATGGAGTCACTTCTGCCTTTACGTGCTCCCAAAAGAAGCAGGGGTAGATGGGCTCAAGGTACTGGAACAGGGTTCTGGGATCCTGGAGCTCCGGGCAGAGGACAAGGGATGAGTAGAAACAGAGGGAGCAGCTGGCTTGAGGACAGTGGTCTAGGACTCAGAGTTCTGGGCGAACGCAGGGAACAAGGGGTGTTCTCGATCTCTTTTTGCTCCTGTGATAAAACACTTTGACACAGGCAAATTAGGGGAGGAAAGGGTTTTTCTCAGCTTGTAAGTCACGGTCGCCAATGAGGGAAGTCAGGGCAGGAACTCAAGCAGGAACTTGAAGCAGAAACGATTGGAGGAACCGTCTAGGGACTCGCCCTCCCACAGGCTTCCACTTGGCTAGCTTTCTACACAGCCCAGGACCACCTGCACAGAGAATGGAGCTGCCCACGGTGGCCTGGGCCCTCCTACATCGATTAATCATCAAGACATTTCTCCACAAACATACCCACAGGACAGTCTGATTTAGGAAGTTCCTCAATTGACTTAATGCTGTGTAAAAGTGACAAAGCTAATTAGGACAGAGGACCCGCAGGAACAGATGGAGTAGCTGGGTTCCAGAAAACTGCATCCGGCCGGGGTCCTAGAGCTCCGGGCAGCCTTGGAACCAAAGGCCAAAGGGGCAGAGGGAGCACTGATTGTGGAGGATACTGATCCTACAGACTCTCAGAAAACCCCCAGAACCTGCAAAACAAATTTCGTAAGTGACTGAGAGACACGGTCACATGATGTTTACGACTGATGGAGTCCAGAGATACCGAGAGCTGCAGACTGGCCAGCTAGGATGGAACCAGACTCACTTCTAAAGCCATTTAAGAGCACTACAATAAGCTGGGCGTAGTGGGACAAGCTTTTAATCCCAGCATTTAGGGGACAGAAGTAGGTGGATCTCTGCAAGTTCCAGACCACCCTGATCTACAAACTGAGTTCCAGGACAGCCAGAGCTACATAGTGAGACCCTATCTCAAATAAATAAATAATATAAATAAATAAATAAATAAATAAATAAATAAATAAATAAATAAATAATATGAATGAATGAATAAGTAAATAGATAGATAAATAGATAAATAAATAACACTTCAATAAAAGTTCCCAAGTCAGAGGGAAACTCCAAGCATCCTTACAGGCATGTTAGTACAGGAGAAGCCTCCTGCTGTAAAGTTTTCTCTTTAACAGAATCTGAGAAGTTAGTGATAAAAGGTGAGCATCTTAGCCGGGCGGTGGTGGCGCACGCCTTTAATCCCAGCACTCGGGAGGCAGAGCCAGGCGGATTTCTGTGAGTTCGAGGCCAGCCTGGGCTACCAAGTGAGTCCCAGGAAAGGCGCAAAGCTACACAGAGAAACCCTGTCTCGAAAAACCAAAAAAAAAAAAAAAAAAAAAAAAAGGTGAGCATCTTTGAGGAGCATGGACCGCGAACAGGTCATGAACAGGCAGAACACAGACACCAAGGGGCATGGGATACCCATCCAAGCATGGGCATTTCTGGAGTTGCTTTCCAATGGAAGATGGCTTTACCATTTTAACAATTATGTCTCCCGCCCTGTGGAATCTGACGCAGCAGCAGCAGCAGCAGCAGCATCTGGACAGCTGCTGGGGCAACTCATTCTCATAGTGAAAGTGAACAGACAGGAAAAAGGGAAAGCCGTGGACCAAAATGTCCTGTGGGTAGCATCACACCCCTGTCTTCAGATTCCTCCCTATTCTGTCTATATTTTCCAACTTTATATAGTAATTGTGCACAGTGACATCCTAAAAGCTCTGGCAGACGCACTATGTGAAATTGCTTCTCAAGGTCCCAAAAGCTATCGGTCTTTCTGTCCCTACTGGCAACCTTCCCGAGGAGAGTTCTATTGTGACAGTGGGAAGAATGAAAACCACGACCTCACACTGGTGTGGGAACCTGCTCATCAATCCTTCCTTTTCCATTGCCTCACTCACTCATTTACTCAGTCACTCATCCGGCAAGTAAGATTTGCTGTTCTCTCCTGGGACATGAGCTGGGGCATCTGGGCTGTTCTTGGACATTCTTGGACTTCGTCTTCCCTGTATCTTACAGTACCTGCCCTGCCCCACAACCTCTGCCTAGTGTCTGAATGTTCCAGAGCTCCCACCACTCCAAACGGCGCCACAGGACACAGTTGATGCCTTTCCCTGGGGTTGAGTCTGAGTATCCTTAGACCCTAAAGGTCAGAGAGACCCACTGCTCAGACAAGAGGTCTCTGTTTCCAGAAGCTTCCAAAGTAGCAGCTTTGGGGGGCCTCAAGGTCCCTGCATTTCTCACTGGCCGGATTTGAGCATCACAGAGACCTGGCATGCCCATGTCCACACCTCTTGCCCACAGGCCATGACCTGTTGCGATGAATCACGGGTAAGGACAGGGCTATGGAAGGCCCACTGGGGTCAGGGCCAACTCCTGGAAGTGGACAGTTGTCCTCTAGAAACAGTAATGGATATCACATCACTCACAGTATCCCCACTGGCAGGTGGGTTAGCCTTTGTCTCTGTTAGCCTATGCCTGGCCTCGGTCTGTGGGTTTGCTCTGAGAGTCTCACACACCTAGGGCACACAGCCAGGCACAGCTGCAGGTAGAGGACATATCAGCCCCACCCTAGAGCATCCTAGACATAGGCCTAACTGCACAGGGCCACAGATAGGCCACTCCATTTCCCCCCTTCTTGATGAAAGCAAAGGATCCTGCAAGGGTGACCCTCAAGTGTCTATGTGGCTGAGTCACAACACTGGTTCCAACATGGGGCTGGTGTTGCTGGGAAGGTGTAGTGGGTAGCTGTTCCAGCTTTGACCTTGAAACACTGCCCCTAGGGTGATGGCAGGTAACTGCTACACCTGCCTATGACCTGCCCCTGGGGCGTGGCCAAGAGAGAGCCCCCCAAGACTCGAGGTGCATTTGTGCTTGGTCTCTTCTGGATACCTCGTGGTCCTGGAATCTGGATGGGAGGCCAAGCCTGAGTTCTCCACCTCATCTCTCTTGGATCCTATAACCAATCCCTATTGGCCGCAAGTTATCACAGAAATAAATCTCTCTTGATTACCAGATAAATTACGTGGAATTGCTTCATTAAATACAGCAATAGGAACTAATTTTCCGAGATTAACCTCTATGTCAATACACTCAGCTAAGTAGATTTTCCTCCTCAGGGCAGTGGGCCTCATCCTGTCAGCTGAAGGGCCTGCATCACGTTGGTCCATTTCTGTGGAGAACCCTGAGTCCTCTAGACCCTGAATTAAAGCCCAGCTTTCAGGGAGCTCCTGGGGTGATGCTGTACAACAGCATTGTGACCAGGCAATGGTGGCTCACACCTTTAATCTCAGCACTTAGGAGGCAGAGGCAGGCGGATCTCTGTGAGTTCAAGGCCAGCCTGGTTTACAAAGTGAGTTCCAGGACAGCCAGGATTGTTACACAGAGAAACCCTGTCTCAGGAAACAAAACAAAACAAAACAACAAACAAAAAACAGCATTGTGAGGCTGAGCTGTGGCTTCCTGCTTGGCTGGATCCTGAGGCAGCCAGAGTGCTTCTCTACTTCTCTTTTCCCCATCATCACCAAGTGGTGGTGGGTCCCAACCTACACAGACCATCTCAGGACTGGCTGCCCTCGGATGTCGCTGTTCACAGGGATCCGGGGGAGACCCAGCAGAGGCCTCTTGGCTCCTTACTCCAGTCTTTGCTACCTTGATGCCAGGAGGGTGAGGAGCCCAGATGCTCTTTTCCAGGGAGGGAGGAGGGTGAGGAGCCCAGATGCTCTTTTCCAGGGAGGGAGGAGGCTGTCAGTGCTCACACCCAGCATGATCCAGGACCTGATCTAACCTCTGCATATCACCTCTTAGGGGCCAACTCTTTACCCAGGAACCACTCGCTGGATGATGATGGGGCACCTGACCCCGGCTTCATGTAAGGACTCTGTGCCACCAGCCTGCTCTGCTCTAGGGGAAGGTCCTGAAGAAAGGACTGGAAGGCTTTGCCTGCTCGGAGCTCAGAGTGACTTTGCCTTTATCTGTTGCTCATCCAAGGTTTCAAGCAAATCGTGTCAGACCAGCTATGTGCGAGATCCACATGCAGAGGCAAGGTCTGAACTCCAGCCGCCAGCAGAGATACCTGCTTCATAGAGACAGCAGGGCTCAGCAGCCATCCAGCCACTTGGCACACCTGGGCCACCTGTCTCAGCTTGGCTGCCGGCTCCCCATGTTGAAGGGTCACAGAGAGCCCTCCATAGGGCCTGGGGTTCACTCAGGCACATGGGATCTGGGAACTAGCTCTCCCATTTGAGGTCCTGTTGATGCAAAAGAGAGTAGAGCCTGGACACAGCCAGCACTGGGCTGCCTGACCGAGGGCATCTCCTGAACATCACCCAAGGGTGCCCAGCATCCAGGCAGAGGGCATCCTGAACTAGGTGTTCTCAGAGGCTTGAGCTGTCACCTCTGGGTGACTGAGTACCCTTGGGAGCCTCGGCTGACACAGTTTCAGGCATGACTGAGACTCATGGCCCAAGGGGGAGGGGTGCAAAGGTAGGGGCCGGCCCAGGACCTGCTCCTCCCCACAGAGCCACCCCCGCCCACACAATTAGCCCCTCCCTACAGCCCTGCCACCTACAGAGAGCCACCTGTGCCTGAGTGACAAAGTCAGAGCTGGCGGGTGCCCCAGTTGTCCCCACCACTCCGTCCGTCCTCAGGGGGGTGAATTTTGAGTCATTGCTGATCGCGGACAGTTGGAGTTTGCAGAGCCGGGCAGCCAGCTCTCACTTCACACAGTCCAGCAGCCTGCCCAGCCCACGCTCTTTCTACACAGAGAGCTTAATGATTCCTTCCAAGCCCTATGTGGAAGATAGCCCTTATGTTTGCAGAACTTCCTGCGAAGGACGATTGTGTGGCTCCTCCACCCCCACGACCCCAGAGTGACTACAATTCACCCCAGCAAAACGCACACCTTTGGCAAGACGGTACCCACCTATTTCAACACAGAAAAACAGAACTATTGGAGAAGGGTGGAGATAGGAAATGTGGGCCCTTCCAGCCCCATCTAACCCTCGTTTTACTGCTCATGTTACTCCTGCTTTGGGAGAGGTCCCTGGGCCTGACTCATGCTTATAGCAGATATCAATCATCACTTAACTGCTCATTCACTGCTGGGTATAGAAAAGGGTATCTGCCACCTGAGATCTAACTTCATGGAATCCACCTCACAGAGCCAGCCAGGCCCTCAGCAGCTATAACAGCCCCCTCCCCCACGTCCCCTCCCTTCCCCATTCCCACCCCGTCTCCCAGAGACCAGTCTCCTAGGGCTGGGCCCCACAGGCATCCATCCTGCCCCTGACTGACGTGTGGCCCTGTGGTCCCTAGCCCCAGGCCTGGTCACTACTGTGTGTGGGATTGTTGGGCAGAGGACTTCCTCATTGGTTAGTATGCTGTGGGCTAGGCTGGGCGTGTATAGCCCAGTTCCCAGAGACTGACAGGGCAGCCTGAGAAGTCCTTTCCTAAAACACAAAGATCTCAAGTCCCTCCATTGTAAGGCAGACGGCACAGCAGCCATCTCCTTACTTTCTCCTGCTTGTTGCCTTCAATTTGGCAATCCACCTCCATGACCACAGGCACCCACTTCCATCTCTGGTGGGTGACAGACAGCGCATGTCCCCTTACTCCCCACAGCGTGCATCCCTCCTGACACTGCTGCCCTTCCTCGGCCCCAGGCATCCAGGCACCATCACAGAGAGCGGATCAACACCGTCCTCTGCCTGCTGACCCACACCCAGTTACAGAAGTTACCAAGACTTCTGTGACTCCGCCCGAGGGTGGCACCACACCTCCCTTCATTGGACATCAGTCAGGAGGGTCTGGATACCCAGACGCCACACGTGAAAGGTCTCGAGACCCTTTCCTGCTAGATAGCCCAAGCGAGGGACCCGGAAAGTTTCTAAGGCTGGGGAAACAAAGAGAAATTCCACGGCAAGAGCCCAGCTCCGAGGGGTTGCCTGTAAAAGCTACCTGAACACAGGGGCCCTGCACTCACCCCTCTTGGTTCCCGGAGGCCTCCACTCAGAGAATCCGACTGGCTGGCGATGTCTTTGCCTGCTCCTTGCCAGCTGGCTCTGTGGTGGTGTCTAGAGAACGCAGCCACTGAGGCCCCAGCCTGATGCTTCCTGTTGTATGTCAGCAGCGAGGAGGAAGTAGAGCGACGCACGGCTCCTTGGCCCACATGTGGGTTTCACCCCAGAGCCTTTGCATGTGGGATGTTAGAGAAGAGACACAGGGAGGGTGGGACCTGCAGGTGATGGCAAGTATTCCCAGCAAGAGAGGAGGGGCCACTTTTGGAGGCAGCAGTCATCGGTGGCGTGGAGGGGCTCTTTAGCATGTCATGAAGAGGTCGGGATTCAGGGTCCAGCCAGCAGGGGCTGATTGCATAGGTTCTCATTCTGAGAGAGGGACCCAGCCCCAAGTGAACAGGCTGAGGCGGTACGCCCCTGAAGGAAGCAGGTGAGCACGGGAGGAAGGAGGCTGGGGAAAGGTTCCTAGGCAGAAAAATGGGGCACAGAGGGATGTGTAGAGACTCAATCACAAGGTCCAGGGTGGGCAAAACCCCACATGACAACTTGCAAGACTAGAGGGGGCAGAAAGAGAGACACAGAGTGGGAACCTTTTAACCTAAGATTCAAGATGTCAGCCATGTTGAGAAATCGTTAAGTGGTGGTGTTTTGTGGTTACTTCTCACTGCCTCTGTCTTTAGAGTCACAAGCTGAAATGTTTGCAGATGGCGTGATACAATGTTTCAGATTTTCTCCCATGTAATCGGGGTAGGGGTGGGAGATCCGTGTGAACACCAGACTGGCTAAGTTGACCACAGTGAAGGGGCAGCGGCTGAAGACCTAGGCGCTCATATCCTGCTTTTTTCTGCCTGTGATATGTTTGGTAGAAATTTTAAAGATGCATTTACAAGAGGATGAAGCTGTTGAATGGGGGACGGTTTCAGCTTTGCAGGATGTCCTGGGGATGATGGCTGTGAGGGTTACAAGAAGATGAAGTTGACACCCCTGAACTTGTATGTTTTCTCACAGCTGAGAGGATGTACGAAAGATGCTATCAGATAAACTGTTAAAAGAACAGCGCTGGAGAGCAGGTGTCACTGTTCACACTCATAGTACCAGCGTTTAGGAGGCTGGGGCAGAAGGACTGCTGTGAGTTCAAGACCAGTCAGGCAATACTGTGAGATCTTATCTCAAAAAGGATTGAAGACTAAAAATAAAGAGAGGAAGATCTACCTATACTTATAGAAAATACTAACAAACACCACCCAGAAATATCAGAAAGGCCTAATCCAGAGTTCAGAGACAGAGGGTAGAGCTTGCGGCACAAGGATGAAGACCTGAGTTCGGATCCCCAGAAGCCACGTGTAAAGCTGGGTGTGGCTGTGTGCATCTCTAACTCTAGAGCTGGGGATGTAAATAATAGGATCTTTTTTTTTGTTTTGCTTTGCTTTGTGTTTTTGAGACAGGGTTTCTCTGTGGGACTGTCCTGGAACTTGCTTTGCAGACCAATCTGGCCTCGAACTCACTGAGATCCACCTGCCTCTGCCTCCCAAGTGCTGGCTTTAAAGGAGTGGGCCACCACCGCCCAGCCAACAACGGAGAGCCATTGAAGAGGACTCCAGATACCGACCTCTGGCTTCCACAGGAGCGTGCATGCGAGAGCATGCTCTCTCACAAACACACAAACATGGACACACTTCACACCACACACAGAGAGACACCACGATCTGAGAGCTTTCGAAATGCACAACACAAAAGCTGACACCTGAGCAAACGGATGCAGCCACAGATCTGCCGCCGGCGTCCTCAGCGTGGTGTCAGTGGGCTGTTCTCATCACCGGAACCAAACACCTGACAAGGAGAAATGGAAGGGAGGGAGGAGGGCTCGTTTTGACTCACAGGGGATACAGCCACCCTGGTGGGGAAGGCCTGGGCGCCAAACAGGTTCCTGTCTGCGGCCTGTGCGGGGGATGAGGGCAGAGCGCTTGTAGATCAGAAAGTGAAGGGGAATGCGGTGCTCAGTAGGAGCTCAACTTTTCCTTGCTTAAAAAAAAGGGGGGGGGCTTATTTTTATTTTATCTTACGATTAAAATTTATTTCATTTTATTTTAAATTTATTTATTATTTATTTATTTTGCTGTTTGTTTTGAGACAAGATCTATCTATTCAGCCCTGACTGTCCTGGAAGTCTCTGTGTAGACCAGGCTGGCCCCAAACTCACAGAGATCCCCCTGCCTCCACCTCCAGAATGCTGGGATTAAAGGTGTGCTCCACCATTCCCAGTCTTTTTTTTTTTTTTAAATGTGCTGTCTGTGTGTGAGTGTACCTGGCGGTCAGAAGGTGTTGGATCCTACCCCAGCCCATGGGATGGTACTGCCCACCTTCAAGACAGGTTTTCAGTCAATCCTCTCTAGAAATACCTTGACAGAAATACCCAAAGAACTGTCTCCAGGCATTTCTTAATCCTATCTAGATGATACCAAAATTAACCATCCTAAGTGTGACTCAGAAACAGACAGGCCAAATAGAATGGCAATTGTGCAGTGAAATATCTGAAGGGATATTCTCTCTAACTTACTCACAATAATGTTAAAACATTTGGAATCACTCACTGAGCCACAAAGCAAGTCTCAATGTAGTCCAAGACACAGAACTATCGAGGAAGTCAAAGTTAACTACCAAGGGAAAATATGAAAGGAAAAGCCCAGAACCCTGCCAAGCTGGAGAGAAATCCAACAAAGTGAGAAACACAGCACACCTACAGGATGGACTAATAATGGATTATAACACTGGTCACATGGTGCATCCCAAAACTGTAAGGGGCCCGGGAGAGGGCTCAGCGGTTAAGAGCTCTGTCTCTTGCAGAGGACTGGAGTTTGATTCTCAACACCCACACCAGGCAGCTCACAAACAGGGCATCTAAGGACCTTCTCTGGCTTCCTGGAGCACATGCACACTTGTGTACATATGCATACACAAGACTCAGAAAAATAAGTCTTTTCCAAAAAAGCACAGTGATGAGAATCTTCTCAAAGGCAAGTTTCACAGCAAATAGGAGAAACACATCCACTTTAACTCTATGCAAATGACCTGATCATGTTACTTGAAAGGAAGTGTACAAATAGCCAACAAATAGGGAAATATATTAAACATCCCTAAATAATGGGGGAAATGCAAATTAAAATCGTAAGAGAGGTCCTCTCTCCCCAGAAGAGAGGCAAAGAATGGCAGATGCTGTGAAGGTTTGGAAGGACTCCTAGGAATTTCTGGTAAGGATGACGATTTGCATGTCCATTATGGAGAAGCAGATGGAACTTCCTAGAAAACCCACAAACAGAACTGCTGTATGAGCTGATATTCAGTGGGTAGGTACCTCAGTAATAGGAAATCAATGTGCGGAGGAGACATCTGCACTATTCACAATAGCCCAAAAGCAGAGGCAAACTTGGAGTCCATTGATGGATGAACGGATTTAAAAAAAAAATGGGACATATCATGATGGAATATTACTCAGTCACAAAAGAATAGGATCCTGCTATTTATAGGAACATCAATGAGGATAGGGATTATTATTATTAAGTGAAATAAATCAGACAACACACACACAGACACACACACACACAGCACCTCTTGTTTCTCAATTATACAGGGAAACTAAAAGTTGATCTCAAAGAAGTAGAGAGCAAAGCTGGGCATAGGGACTTAAGCCTATAGTCCTAGCACTCGAGGGGCTAAGGCAGGAGGATTGCCAGCCTAGGCTGCATAGTGAGTTCCAGGCCTGCTACAGCATGAGACCCTGTCTCAAACAAACAAACAAAACAAAAAGGGAAGTCAAGGGTAGAAGAGCGATTCGCGAAGGCTGGGGTGGGTGTGCGTGGGAGGAGAGAGGATGATTATTACAGAGCTGGACTGATTCTCAGTATCTTGGGGGAGGAGGGTGTCTCTGTATCTCATTTAGAGTGGTAAAATATCCCCGTTAAGTAGACAGCAAAATGTTCAGTGTGTGGATTGTAATCCCCTAGAGCAGCCATTGACTAAATCTTACTGTGTTCTGATAAAATGCCCGACAAAAAGCTGTGTAAGGAGAAAGGGTTTGTTTGGGTTTACAGCTTAAGAAGGGACACAGTCCATCATGACAAGGAAGGCACAATGGCAGGAGGGTGAGCAGCTGCTCACATGGCTTCCACAGTCAGGAGGCAGAGATGAACGCTGGTTCTCCGCTCACCTTCTCCTTTTCATTCAGCCCAGGACTCCAGCTCATGGGCTGGTGCCTCTTACGTTCAGGGTGGGTCTTCTGTCCTCCGCTAACTTGGTAGTCTGAAACGTCACTCACAGTCATGCTGCGGTGATTTGAATGAAATTGTCCACCTGCCACCCACAGGCTCACATATGTGAACAGTTGGCCCCTGGCTGGCGGCATTGTTTTGGAAGGTTATGGAGGTGGCGCTCTGCTGGAGGAAGTGCATTCCTGGGGTGGAGTTTGAGGGATTTTAGCCTTACTCATTTCCAGTTCACTCTCTCTACTCTGTGTTTGCAGGTGAGATATCATCTCTCAGCTTCCTGCTCCAGCCCCTCCCTCCCAGGCTTCCCCAATATTATGGACTAGAACCATAAGCCCAAATAAACTTTTTCCTTCTCCAAGTTGCCTTGGTCATGGTGTTTTATCACAGGAACAAAAGTAACTCTTACACCCCTAAGTCTGTCTCCACGGGGATTTTGAATCCTGACAATAAACATTAACCATCACATCTATACAAAAATGGTCAAGAGACAATTCATGAACAAAAATGTAGCAGTATAAATATTCACACTGAAGAGGGTGGAAAAAAAGGGGGAGGAAGAAAAAGGGGAGAGACCAATGAAGAATAGAATTCTAAGCCACAGAGCTCAGGCCAACCACCTCAATAATCACACAATGTGCCGAGGGCTCATAGCACCTACCTCAAGGCAGATACGGGCAGGTGGGACTTCAAGGCATAGCCTGACTCTTTACTTCCGATGTGAAGCCAGCTCTAAATGTGTCGATGCAGGTGGACTAAGAAGGACAGGGAGGAGAGGGTTCACTCACGGAGCAAGGGGAACCGAGACTGGCATGCTGAACTGCACAGAGTTGAGAGCCAGGAGGGTTGGCATGGGCGGGGGACTGGAAGAGGCTGAAATAATCCAAGCTTCTGGCTGATAACGAGGGCTTAAAGAATGGGGAAGCCTGCAGTGGCGACAGAGTCGGGGGAGGGGAGCCATGGAGGCAAAGCTGGGGACCTGCAGCTCAAGAGAGCTCAACTTGACCTTGAGAACCTAGTATGGATGGCTAGGGAGGAAGGATTGTAGGGAGGAGTATGGGTGGAGCACAGCGAGGGCTGGGAGAAGATTCTGATGGCACAGCAGGGCAGACATGCTCAGTTGTTGTGCTGTGCGTGCGTGCGTGCGTGCGTGCGTGCGTGCGTGTGTGTGTGTGTGTGTGTGTGTGTGTGTGTGTACACGCACGTGCGTGCATGTGCTTCCTCCTTTCTCCTTCCCCTTCCTTCCCTCACCCTCCCTTTGTCTTCCCACAGAGCTTCAGTGCAGGGATACATCAGGGCAGGGCAGGACCCGGCCACCCTGTGTTGCCTGACTGTCTTCCCATAGGCCCTTGCACAAAACCTGTCTGTGTATTTGACGTGCAGCCTGCCCTCCAAGCTGGAAATCAAAGCCCATTTGCACTTTTCTATGCGTAAGTCTGGCGAGGACAGGGAGCAGTGTTCATCTAACCCACCGGACATGCCCTTGCCTAGAGGAAAGCACAGTGTGGGAGGACCAGGACGCTACCAGCCTCTCACTTTCACAATGAGAAAATAGAGGCCAGAGACAGCCAGTTGAGTACCAGGCTCAAGCAGCGAGTGGGCAAGCCACTGGGCTCTTGGGTTGTATTTGGTCCAAGTTGGGAGGGCAATGTGGTCTTAGAGAGCAAAACCATGTTACCATTTTTTTTTTTTTTTTTTTTTTGGTTTTTTGTGACAGGGTTTCAAAACCTGCTTTTTCTTAGTTTTGGCGCCTGTCCTGGATCTTGCTCTGTAGTCTAGGCTGGCCTCGAACTCACAGAGATTCACCTGCCTCTGCCTCCTGAGTGCTGGGATTAAAGGCCTGTGCCACTGTCGCCCAGCTCCATGCTTCATGTTTCACAGAGGTGCTGAGACGCAGAACTGTGTCTTTACCATTCCTGAACTACTCCCTGAGGCTGGAGGGGTGGGCAGGGCTGGAGTTAGATTCTGGGAGCAGGCTTCCCCTTTTGTAGGCCCCTTTCAGCCACCTCTGTGGGAGGCTAAGCTCATTGGGGTGGGTGAGGGCTCTTCCTGGTACAGAGGGCAAGCCCTGGGCCCTATGGACTACTGAGCTGTGTTAAGAGACAAGCAGGTCAGCGGCAGGCCATGACACAGTGCTTGGGAACCCAGAGTACAATCCAGGCCTGGTGGGCAAGAAAGAGTTAGCAGGCAGCAAGGAAGAGTAATGGTTATAGATCGGTGGGTAGAGTGCTTGACTAGCATGCGCGAAGCCTTAGAGTCAGCCCCAGCATCAAACCAGGAGTGGTGCTACCTGTACATCTTCCAAGTACTGGTGCATCCAGTACTTGGAAGATGAAGGCAGGAAGGTCAGAAGTTCAAGACTATCTTCGGCCATAGCAGATCCCTATTTAAAAACAACACACAAAAAAAGAGCCTGGTGGTGGTGGCGTACGCCTTTAATCCCAGCACTCTGGTGGATCTCTGTGAGTTCCAGGCCAGCCTGGTCTATAGAGTGAGTTCCAGGACAGCCAGGGCTACAAAGAGAAACCCCATCTGGAAACAAACAAGGCAGAAAGAAGAGGATGTGAGGACTCAGAAGTCAGGGAGTGTGTGCTATGGGCCCCATTCTTTTCTCTGCTCCTCCGAGCACTCCCCTGTGCTCCCTAGCTCCAGTTCGGGTCAGTTAGGATTCCAGGGAGTGGTGTTGCATCGAGGGGATGCTGGAGCGTCAGTCTGATAGGTCAGGGAGGGATGGGAGCTGCAAGTCAGCACCAGCGAGGGCCAGCCTGCTCACCCTGGGGCCCAGAGTCCGCAGAGAGAGCAGGGAGGAGGAACTGAGGCAGGATGCACTTTGTCCTTTGCACATACACTGGGAGCATGCTCAGAAGCTGCTCACAGACCGCCCCCAGCCCTGGGCCTCCCTGCCCCCCCCATCTGACCTGTTCAAATTCCCTCTGGCCCAACTCTGGCCTTTTGATACCCTGCCCCCATCTTTGCCTCTTCCTTTCTGACTCCTTCCCCCAAAAGACTTCCTTTTGCAGCATAGATTTAGCTCTGGCCACCTCTGTGGTGAACCAGGGGCGGGAGGCGGAGCTGGAGGAGGAGGAGGAGGAGGTGAGAGGACAAGGAGGCAGGCAAGAGCTGCCGTGGGAGAGATCCACCGGAAACCTGCGGGCCATAGGCAGTGCCCCTGGGCTCTTTCTTACTTGGTCCTTTGGAACCACACCAACAGGCACAAGGGGGATCCCAGCCCTCCCAGGGTAGGGTAGCCAGGTACGAGCGCAGGAAGGAGGAAAGAGGCAGGGCTGTTCCCATGCCCTCCCGGTCCTGACCACAATGGCTCCTCACCCAACCACTTCCCCCAAGACAGTCTCTCCTTTGTCTTCCTCTTTGTGGGAAGGAGCTGAAGAGGCCAAATTCTTGCTTCCTTGACTCACCAAAAGATGTCACAGTATTCAAGAGGGGCAGGACACTGCTAGACTCAAATTCACGAGACCCTCGCCCTCCTCAGACAGACTGATCTGCAGTCTGGACGGTGTGAACATTACTCTGAGAATCATTTCACAGACCTTCCTGACGGTGAGGAAATGTGGCTCTCAGTCAGAAGAGGTTGAGCAAGGAAAAAGGTTAAGCAAGTATCAACTCTAAAGGAAAACCAAAAAGTTGTACACAAAAATATAATTACAGTTTAGCCCAGCATTGAATGCCATTTCTGTGACCAGAACAACAAAGGGGTTAAGAATCCATTAAAGCTGGGTGTGGTGGCACACGCCTGCAGTCCCAGCACTCAGGAAGCAGAGGCAGGCAGAGCTACTACGTTCCAGGCCATCCTGGTCTACAAAGTGAGTTCCAGGACATCGGAGCTACCTTGTCTCAAAACCCTGTCTCAAAAAAACCCAATAAAATAAAATAAAAAGTGAAAAATAAAAAAGAATTGATAAAAACTGTAATACATGACTATGTGGGATAGAGGGAACAGGGAGAGAATGTAATATTTTCATTACCAAAATAGGAAGGCAAAAATACCTTCCTACTAGTCCAATCCCCTCTACTCCAAAGGCCATTTGTCTGTGGGACTGCCGGAGGTTCAGAGGTCAGATGGGAGGCACCTAGCCCCAACCCAGGCCCCACCTAGGGTAGACCTCAGCCTGCCCTGAACCACTTCTCTTTCCAGTTCTTACCAAACCACCATTTCCTACTCAGTGTGTGGTGTCCACTAACGCTGGAACAAAGCTCCATGACATCCTCAGGAGAGTGCCAGCAGAAGGTCTGGGCTGCATTCATCAAAGCAAACGAAACGAGTTCTCACCCTGATTTCTGCAACCATGTTCCTCCGGGTCCTTTCTCTGCTCTTCTTGTCTGTTTGGAAGTCACACTGGCTGAGGGAACAACAGGGCACAGCACGGCCTGTAAGCTGTGGTCAGACCCTCAAGATTCTCCGTGCCTTTCCTTCTCTAAGCCTCAGTTTCCCTTAACTGCCAGTGTGTGAGGACAACTGGGGGCAGGTGACAGGGTCCTGCAAAAGGCCTGGCTCACAGCAGATGCTCAGTACATGTGAGGATGTAAGTAATCAACACAAGGGATGAGGAGCAGCTCGGGGGTAGAGTATGCATTTAGGGATGCAAGAGATCCCCGGTTCCACTCCTCACTCTATGTGTGTGTGTGGATGAAATTCGGCCCTAGTGATCAGTGATTGTGGAGTCTGATGAAATTACCTTTGGTTTTTGTTTGTGGAGTGGAAAGTCTTCATCTGAGCTTTTGAAATTTTTTTTGTGCAATGTATTTTAAATTAAAATATAATTTACATCCTTTCCTTCCTCCAATCCCTGCCATGTCATGCCCCATTTCCTCTCAAACTGAGAGCCTCTTTTTCTTTATTATTGTTATATATATATGCACGGATGCATACATATGTATATACACACACACATATATATGAACATTCTTTGATGAAGGTGAGAGCTACACTTACTTGTGGGTATAAGGATAAGTTTTAGGATGTAGGGAGAAATTATGTTGGTCTAGTAGATTCCCTTCTAATCGTCACTAGCCCCCTGGGTAGTTCGTTAGGTTTCATTTGAACTTATACAGACATTTCTTCCTAATTTTTCTGAATCTGTGTGAGCCTCTTTAACTGTGATGGAAGGAATCAAATTATTCTACCCTCATGTCCGGATATGTGGAGTGACCAGAACTTGGCCTTTTCCGAGAGAAAAGGGCAAGAGGGCAATGTGGAGGAAAACCTGGAGTCTAGAGGCCTCCATCAGGGAAGCACCTCCTCTCCTCTCACTGCCCCCAAAGGAGGGGCAGCTAGAGAGGCAGAGCAATGAACACCATAGAGAGTCTGTTTCTCACGTCATCCCTGCTCTGGACACCAGGAAGGCCTATGGAATATAGCCCATACTCTCACCACACCCCACTCTGGGCTTCTGTTAAATCGCGTCACTTCCCATGTCTTTGAATACACAGGTATTACCCCTGAACCCATCCCCCGCCCACCCACACCTTCCATCACTGAAAGGTCCAACCCAATTCCACCCCTACTTTCATGTGTTTTCCTTCATCCCTCTGGGTAGTGTTAGGCAGGAGGTTATCTCTGAGAGGGACTGACCAACAGGCCCGCCTGTAATTGGAGGTGAGGTTTTTCTGTCCTGACCACCCGGTCCCAAATAAACACATAAAAGCTTATATTAATTACAAAATGCTCAGCCATTAGCTCAGGCTTATTACTAACTAACTCTTACATTTAAATTAACGCATTTCTATTAATCTATGTATTGCCATGTGGTCCATGGCTTTACTGGTCCCCTGGCATCTTGCTTCTTGGGAGACTCACTCAAGTCTTCCTCGACTCCATCCTTTTTCATCCCAGTCCTCAGTTTGATTGCCCCGCCTAACTTTCTGCCTGGCTACTGGCCAATCAGTGTTTCAGTAAACTAATCTGAGTGACAAATCTTTACAGTGTACAAGAGGATTATTCCACAGCACCCCCTGAAATAGGGTATAAAGAACAGTAGTGAGCTGGGTGTTGTGGTATATGCCTTTAAAACCAGCATTCAGGAGGCAGAGACAGGTGGATCTCTGAGTTCAAGGCCAGCCTGGTGTTAGGATTCTGCCCTCACTCCTGCACATGGGCAGCTTGGGGTCTTGCGTCTTACATCATCAGAGGACACTGGTGTGGTCATGCAATCTGCTCCTTAAAAAAGCCGGATGTGGACCCCACCCTTTCTCTCTGTTCCTTGCTCTGTTCCCCCCACCCCCTTCTTTCTCTCTTTCCAGGCCTAGCTCCCTTCTTTTCCTCCCCCCACCTTTCCCAACACCTGGTCCACATAGTGTGCTCCAGGGCTACATAGAGAGACGGTCTTAAAAAACAAAACACGTAAACAAACTGGTGGTAGTGGTGGCTGGGCCAGTTTAGGACTCAGAAACAGAATAAGGGCAATGGCAGTGTTGACTGGTTGTCAAGATCTAAAGACAGCAGCAGTGGTGGCCATAGTTGACTCTGGGTGGGCACTCAGACCCTGGAGGAGCCAGCCGGGGTTGCTTGAAGGATTGCCACATTGTAGTTCAGGGTTACAGGGTCCAAGAAATGTCAGCTTTTTAGCTGACTCTTTACCTTTCAATCTGATTAGGATAGTTGTGTATTCATTTTATAGTAAGTAAGGGGGTTATTATAAATCAACTTTACTAAGTACTCAAGCCCTGTCAACCAGCTTTACCTACTCAGCAGGCTGACTCAACGGGAAGAGAGAGGGTTGAAAGGATGGGACCAGTCCTAAAATCGACCCTTGAGGGCAAAGGCATCAGGGCTCTGTGCTGGGGGCACTCTCTGGTCTCCTGTGTCCTCAGCACTCAGCACTTTATTGAAATTGTGACATGGGTCTTTCCCCTGCTTCACTTCCTCTGAACCACCCTGGGTGCCACTGCATGGTTTCCCACAGGACGGGCAGGGACACACACCCTGGTCCAGCTGCCAGCCCTTGTTCCCCTGGAGTGTAGACGTGCCGGGGGGGGGGACGGGGGGGGGCAGCTGCCTCAGTCTCATGAGCCAAGTGTGAGGGAAGGATATTCACTGCAGGAACATCTCAGCTATGGAGGTAATAAACCCAGCCATCAACAAAGTCAGAAGTTAAAGGTCACTAGGGCAGAAGTAGCACCTACCGGAAAGGTCCTCTCCATGGCCATGGCACCAGGCCCCTCCCTAATTAGCCTGGGCCCACAGAATCAGTGGCATCAGTCCACCAGTGGGAGGTAACAGCATGGCGCAAGGACACCGAAGCCCGCCCTTTCTCAGCTCTCTGATCGCCACACTTCAGGGGAACCGCTGGGAAGTAGCTCTGTGTCCTTTACAGGTTGAACAAGGTCCGTGGTGGGACTTAGTCCTTGGTGCTCAGCACGCCCTCCCTCCCCAGGATGGTGTGAAGGAGAAGGGACCGCTTCCCTGCCCCATCGCCCAGAGCAGCGGGCCAAGCCCGCAGGAGCTGAGCCAGGCTCAGGACTCCGCACTGCACAGTCACAAGAAGGTCCTGGGCCTCAGAAGTGCTGGGTGTTTCTGTGTTAGCCCTGGGCTTGGGTGTGTTTGCGTGTTCTTCCTGCGGGGCGGACACCCTATTGGGCACAGGCCTCTTTTCTGCCCAGCCCTGAGAATCTATGAGCTCCAGCGACAAGCTGCCAGCAGGTCCTCCCTCTTGCTTTACCCTCAGTTCTCTAGCACCCTAACCTATCCCACTCCCTCATGGGAGAAACAGGGAAACTGAGGCTTGGGAAGCTCAGGCCTTGACCAAGTCACCTGAGGCAAAAAGCAGACCCCGCGAACCTGGCTACCTCCCTGGGAGGCTCAAGGGGGCCCTTCTCCCTGAGACCAGCCGGGCAGAGGTGACTTGGATTCAGGCAGAGGGGTTGGGGATGGACTGGGGGCTGATCTGGCCCAGGGCTACTCCGCTGATCACCGCTGGCTAGGCAGCTGTGTGACCCAGGCCAGGTGCTCTGGTACAGTGTCCCCCCAGCAGCAGTACCAGTGGACGTGCCTGCAGGCGGCGGGTCACACCCACACCCAGCCTCCAGGCTTAAAAGATAGTAGGGTGAACCTGGAGCTTGGTCCTGGTACAGGCCTGGAGGGCCGGGCTAGCCAGAGACAATGGTTCAGTCCTTTCGACTCCGAAACCCAGTTTGGCAGGAGCCAGGCCAGCGGGACACGCGCTCTCTCAAGCGACAGGAAAAGGAGTAGAGGCGTCCAGAGAATTAACTAGCGACTCCCTCCTCCGGCCCGCCATCCCTGGCTGAGGCACCAGTTCGTGGTGGCGCAGAGCGCGCGGCCCGGGCAGCGCAGAGAGCAGGAGCGGAGCAGGTCCCAGGAGCAGGGCTTCTCAGCGCACTTGGTGGTGAGCATCGCCTGGAGGGGGAGAAGGCGAGGATAGGCCCAGGAGAAATGGCGTCCAAAGAGCAACAAGTCATAAAAGATCTCGCAGTGCAGAATGAAGAAAAAGAAAAAGAGAAAAAAAAAAAAAAGTAAGGCCTCCAAGCAAAGTGAGGAAGAATCCCACCAGCTGGAAGAAGATGAAAACAAGAAGCCTGGGGAAAATGTCAGAAGGGGACGAGTCAGGCGACTTGTGCCTAATTTTTGATGGGCAAATAGACATGTTGATCACAATGAAGGGGAGAGGATGTTGGGAAATTTGTAGGGCAGGTGATGGAAGGCAAGAAAAAGACTAGGGAGCAACAGATGAAGCCTTATGAGCGTTTCCAGACACCGGAACCTGACAATCACTATGACTTTTGCCTCATACCTTAAAAATTGAAGGTTTTCTCTGAGCTCATAAAGTGGCTACTCTTTTACAAGCTTGTATTTAGTGAAGTACTTTTTCTGTAAACTTTTGATCTTTCCACTTAACAGTTTCTACGTAAAGATCGTTTTACTGTTGCATTCAATTCTAAACATTCCTATCAGCATGGCAGTTTAATCCATTTTAGAAATAACTCTTTTTTCATGATTTGAAATTATTAAAGCAATTTAAAAGAAAAAAAAAAAGAATTAACTAGCGCCCCCTTGTGGTGTCGTGCACTCCTTGGGACAAGAGCCCTAAGCAGCTCATCCTCCACGGTGGCTCCTGGGGCCCGATGGACAGACAGCCCAGGACGCCCTCTACCGTAGAAGAAAGGAAAAGGGCGAAAGCCACTCCCCTGGCTGCGCCTGGGTCCAGCTTTCCTGTGTGGCCCCAAGCGTAGCCCGCTTTGTTACAGGTGTCATTACGGTGAACAGTGGGACTCAGCTCTCACTCTTGCCCTGCTTTCCCCAAGCGATACTGGGCTGGGTGCACAGGGGATGTTGGGGGCGGAGCCGACTGTGCGGGAAGGGAGGAAGAGGCCGCCAAGTCATCTGCCGCTTGGCTCCCATTTAAGTGGACGAGTAAAGTCCCAACTCCCAGGACCCGTTTCGAGGACGAAACGCAATACTGTACAAATAGAAACCCGCATAAGTCATACAGGCCACTTGGCCAAGGCCCGGGCGTGAACCTGTCTCCCTACTCAGCCCCAGGCTCGCCCCATTGAAACATGCCGTTTCTCGTAATATGCACCCGAGACTTCTGTCGCTTTTATTTCCCTGGCTTTTTGCAAGACCAAGGGTCCTATAGCAGCCACGTTGGCGCACTTCCGACGCGCGAGCTGCAGCACTCGGACGTAAGCACCGCCACCGCCCACCTAGGACGGGAGGCACTTCCGGGAATCAGCCAAACGAACGCAGATCTGCGCCGCCCAGGCGTCTAGCTCCGCCCCCGCAGCGAGCACTTCCGGGAGGCGTTCCCGCTAGTGCTAGGCGTTTCCGCGGCGCTGATACCCGGTGGAAACCTCCACTGAAGATGGGGAAAGTGAGGACACTGCGGGCACGTGTGCACCAGGCGGCCGTGAGGCCCGACGGGGAGGCTGCACCCCGTCCTGTGCCCCGCGTCCTGGAGCCGGCTCCCCCAAAGGCCTCGGCGGGCGGAGCGGGGGCTAAGGTGAGGTGCGGAGCGCGGGTCGGGCCCGGGCCGGATCAACTTCTCAGACTTGGGGTCTCCGTAGAGCAGGGGCCCTGCGTGGCTGGGGTCTCCGCAGAGCAGGGCCGGGCTTCCACACGGCCGGGATGCCGCCTCCACTGTGTGGGTTCTGGCCGCTCATCGTGTGCCCTCCTGGTTGAAGTGTGGGGCTCCAGAAGCTCTCCCATCTGCTGGAGGAGAGTATCCCACCACGTTCTGGAAATGCCGCGGGATGCTAGCTAGCTCTTTAAAATCGCACCTGTCTTTGAGTCAAAGAGAGGAGGTTCCTGAAGTTAGGTGACCTGAAAAGAAGCGCTGTTCTCCCTACAGTCATCCATGGCCTCATCCACCCATGCTTGCAGCCAGGACCTCTGCAGTGGACTGTCGGTGTGACCGGAGGGGGATCTCCTCTCTTGGGTTCTTTCACTCAGCATGGCCTGGTCAGAGTTCGTCAGCGTTGCGCAATATAGCCACACGTTCTTTGCCCCGGGCTCCTCCTTCAGCTGCCTCGGCAATGTTTTCTGGTTTGCATAGGAGGAGCAGGGGGGACATTTTTGGAGCACTGGGCCGGTGACTTCGAATCAGTAATGCTAAAGCATGTGTGTCAAGCATTTACTGTGTGCCGTGTGTCACACACCTGTAAAGCTGACACAATCTCATTTGTGATTGTGACAGATGAGGTTTTTTTTTTTTTTTTAATCTTTTATTTTATGCATGTGTTTTGAGTGCATGTGTGCATATAGCACATGTGTGTCTGGTGCTGTTAGAAGCTGGAGAGGGCGTGTGTGGATCCCCTGGAATTAGAGTGTTCCACCGTGGGTGTGCTGGGAACCAAACATAGGTCCTCTGTAAGTACAGCAAGTGCTCGTAATCACTGAGCCATCCTTTTCTCTAGCCCCCAACTGAGATTTCTTTTTCTCCCCCCCCACTCCTTTTTTTTTTTTCCTGACAGGGTCTCTCTGTAGTTCTGGCTGCCCTGGAACTCATTATGTAGACCAGGCTGGCCTTGAACTCACAAGAGAATCAGTCTGCCTCTGCCCCCTAACCCAATGCTGGGGTTAAAGATATGCACCACCATGCCCAGCTCGATCTGACTGACTGACTGACTGACTGACTTCCTCCCTCCCTCCCTCCCTCCCTCCCTCCCTCCCTCTCTCTCTCTCTTTCTTTCTTTCTTTCTTTCTTCTCCCTCTCCCTCTCCTTCACCTCCTCCTCCTTCTCCTAAGTGCTGGCATTATAAGCATATGCTACCATATCTGGCTTAGTATTTTATTATTTAATTAATTTATACTTATTTATTTATTTATCTATCTTTTTATTTATTTTCAAGACAGGGTTTCTCTGTGTAACAGTCCTGGCTGTCCTGGAACTCACTCTGTAGACCAGGCTGGCCTCAAACTCACAGAGATCAGCCTGCCTCTGCCTCCCAAGTTCTGGGATTAAAGGCATTTGTCACCACCGGCTGGCAATATTTTATTATTTTTAACGCTGTTGCAAATGGATATTTTGCCTGAATTTGGGGGGCAGAGTATTCATCACTACTGTACAGAAGCATTGTTGAATTGGGGGATAGAGTATTCACTAGTGTACAGAAGTACTGTTGAATTGGGGGCAGAGTATTCATCACTAGTGTACAGAAGTACTGTTGAATTTTTTGTATTAACCTTTCTTCTTCCAGAGTTTATTTTAATTTTTTTTGTAAGAAACAGGTTAGTATTGTAGCAATCATTGATACTGTTTGATTGGATGTCTTGTTTATTTTTTAAGTTAGCGCGTTGTTTTTCTGTTCTAGAAGTTCAACCTAGGTAATTGTTCTACTGATGACCGTGTCTGCCATTGCTCTGTAACACGAATTGCTAAACAGTTTTATTAATTAAAAAAAAAAAAAAAGCCTGGAGCCAGATATTGGGGTGGAAACTGAGAGATTAGAGGAATAGAACAAGTCAAGCCACAAGTTCTTACTGCTAGGAAATCCTCAGCCTAAGAGAGAGCTACTTCCTGTATACTCATGCCTTTATACCCTTCTGTGCCCTGCCATCTTACTTCCTCTCTCTGTCCAGCTACATCACTTCCTCTTTCCTTCCAGCTCTATCACTTCCTGTCTGTCTGTACAGACCTCCAGGCCTCTATGGTTAACTAGTGCTGGGATTAAAGGTGTGTGCCATCACATCTAGCCCTGTTCCCAGTGTGGCCTTGAACTCACAGAGATCTGGATGAATCTCTGCCTCCCGAGTGCTAGGATTAAAGGAGTGTGCTACCACTGCCTGACCTCTATGTTTATGTAGCGGCTGGCTTTTTCCTCTGATCTCCAGGCAAGCTTTATTTATTAGAGCACAAATAAAATATCACCATAATTGCTCAGTTGTTGCTTTGGGTTTTCTATTTTATTTTATTTCATTGTTTTATGTTGTTTTGTTTTTGAGACAAGGTTTCACTATAGCTCAGGCAGGCTTGTCGCTCTCTGTGCCCAGGCTGTAGCTTACTGTGCCCAACTTTTATTTGAGTGTGGCTAAACTATTTGAGAATTCTTCTCATCTCTCTTTACATCCTCCTGTTGCTGTGCAGCCTCTGAGGTCTTAGTTTCTCCATGTTTCTTTTAATTTGGTAACTTGGCTCAAGGTTAAACCATGTGTTGACAGAGATTGTTCTAAGCCCCTTGGCCGGTCAGATCTTTGCCTCACTAGTGGAAGGTATTCCTGTTTTGACCCTCAGAGGTGGCGGAGGACTTAGAAGCTTCCCTCTGCTCACTCCTGGGAGGGCTTGTGCATACAGTTGCAGCGATGCCCTTCCACAGAGCTGCTCCTGGATCTACATGGGTTTGCATGGAGGCCATGCTCAGTCCCTGAGCTAGCGGAGCTCTGCTCTACTTTCTAGGAGACCCAGCTGCTCCATTGCTCCAAGTCTGATGGGGCAGGAAGGAGCATCCTAGGTACAGGCCTGATCTGGGAACAGGGACACAGCTACTTTCCCAGGGCCTCCCTGGCTGAGAAGTAGAGATTTTTGTCTTGGTATCTTATCACTATGTGACTCTGAAACTAAAGGTCAACTTGATGTTGTCCTCTCTCTTCTCTTGTTGGGACTGCAGGACTGGACGTTGGTTCACAATGACATCTTTGCCAGGACAAAGATAGACCCTAGTGCCTTGGTGCAGAGGCTGGAGCTGGACCAGAAGAGTGTGGTGTCCCTAAAGAGAGGTGAGTTCCTGCCTTCGGAGAGGTGAGAGGACAGCCTGACTGTTGCCTGTGAGCTGGCCTGTGCTTTTAAAAAGATGTTAGGCCAGATGTGGTGTCGAATACTGTTAATCCCAGCATTTGAGAGGCAGAGGCAGGCAGATCTCTGTGCATTCGAAGCCAACGTGGTCTACATACTGAGTTCCAGGACAGACAGGGCTTTGTAGAAAAACCCAGTCTCAAAACAAAACAAAGAGAGATGTTACTTTTATGGAAAAGAATTTAAAATATACCAAAGTAGAAAGAAGTTCCCATGTGCCAAATGCCTGCCCTTGGTTCTCATTCACTGAGTGCTTTTGAAGTGAGTACCAGACTGCTTGGCATTTCATTCATAAATTCTTCAGCATGCATCCCTAAACACTCTTGCAGTAGAGAAACTTACCTACCAAATTGATGCTATGCCTATATATTGACAGGGAGGCAGAAACCAGGTGGGCTTTGTGACTGCCAGGTGGTCAGCCCTAATTGTTATTGCTGACAAGTATTGTGACCAAAGGCATTCTTTTTTTTTTTTCTCAAGATAGGGTTTCTCTGCATAGACCTGGCTGTCTTGGAACCCGTGTCCAGCCCCACTGTTTGGCCTGGACACACCTACCAACTCCATTATACCGCCAGAACACACACCGCTTCTTTAAAGTGACATCTCTCGACACTTGGTGGCTTTTGGATATGCATACCCTTGATGGCCTAGGCAGTTTCATGGGTGTTCTTAAAGTGAGCACAAAGATTTGAACCTTTTGATTTGTGTGATTTTTGTAGGGTTTTCTGGGTCAAGAGAGTAGTGAACTATCTTCACGGGTCACTTTATGCCGCTCACAGGAAGAGGAGACATTTCACATTCTTAACTGTCAGTCCTGGTATATAAAATGGTGACAGACCCACCTCATAGAGACTGAGGTCACTGTGTCCAGAAAGGTCCAGGCATTCAGCAAACACTGGTTCCTTGCTCCTTATTCCCGAGGTGGGCCCAGCAAGGTGACCAGCTAGACAACTCCAGAGGAGATGGTACGTCCTTCTTCGGGACAGTGGGGTGTTCTTCGGCTTCAGCTGAGCCGTGGGCCCCTTCCTGGCAGCTGGACCCTGCAGGACTTGGTGGCCACCTTGCAGTGGCAGTGACCCCTCCACCTTGTCTTGTCCTTCTCGTGCTAACGTTTCCGTCAAGCCTCGTTGTTGGGATGGTCCTGGGGCCGCCCGGCACCCTCTCACCTGCCTCCACTTGAGAGCAATGCTTTCTCAAAAGGGTCAGCTTAACAATGAATTAGGATTTGAAAACTGTAGCTGATTGAGTCCTTCAGATAATGATGTCTTAAAAATCTGTATACCCGCCAGGTGGTGGTGCACGCCTTTAACCCAGTGCTCAGGAGGCAGAGGCAGGTGGATCTCTGTGAGTTTGAGTCAGCCTGGTCTACAGAGCGAGTTCCAGGACAACCAGGGATACACAGAAGAACCTTGTGTAAAGAAAAAATAAAACCTTAAATAAGGGATGAATCACATCTGAGTTCTCACTTTCTAGAGTGGCCATTGGCCTCCTTAATTGTACGTATTTCCCATGTCTGCCCCTTTGAGAGGGTCATAGGGTCTAGAGTTTTAGTGTGAGGCACAGATGGGTTTTAGGGTTATGGGAGGACCCCTCAGCCTGGATCATGTATAGCTTTGGCCAGAGAGTAGCTTTGGTTCTCTGTGCTCATGATTCTTGCCTCTGTGCATGTGTTTGGGGCACAGGATGTCCTAGAAGAAGAATGAAGAACTCATCCAGTCTACACTGGCCTTAGTCCATGGAGACCAAGGGTGGTCTCTGAGACGCCTCCAGGGACACTCCTTTGCAGTTTCCCTGTGTCTGTGTGTGTCACCTGTCCTTTAATCAGCCCTGCCTTCTTGGAGGTCCCTCTGACTGGCTGTGTCTCCAATTACATATCTGTCCCCAGTTAACTAGAGTCCTTGGGAATCAGGGCAGACTTGGCTCTTTCTCTGCCCTGTGGCACTAAAGACCAGCAGCTTGTTGGGCACAGCAATGCCTGCAGACCCTTTGGGGACAGCCCCGTGTGTCGGGAGGGACTCGTGTTTGGAAAACAAACCCCAGTCCTTTATCTCATTCCCACCTGGCCGAGGCATTCGAAGCTTGAGTCTCCCGGAGTCCCAGGTCTGCATCTCAGACCCCTCTCCCGTGATTCTTCTGGTTGCCTGGTACCTTTTCTGTTCTTGGTGCTGGCCACTTCTGTTCCTGCTGAGCCAGGCAGGTGGAGGGGGCCCTAACTTGTGTCCAAGTGGGCATGGGTCATGGAGGGAACTGAGTCCATGGCGACTCAGTCTCCTGCAGTGTTCTGCCTGGCTTGGTCCTGAAAACGTGACTGGGGCAATGCAGGAGTGAGGAAAGGACAGACACACATCCGGGGGAGCTGGGGTAGGGTGGCCTCGGGCGGGCTGTGCTTGCTCTGATGGAGGGCGCCTAGGCCATCTGGGAACTCAGGGATGTCTTATGGTTTCTATTGCTGTGATGAAACACCATGTCCAAACAACTTGGGGAGGAAAGGGTTTCTTTGGCTTACAAATCACAGTCCATTGAGGGAAACCAGGGGAACTCAACACAGGGCAGGATCCTGGAAGCAGGAGCTAATGCAGAGGCCATGGAGGACTGCTGCTTACTGGCTTATCCTCATGGCTTGCTCAGCCTGCTCTCTCTCTTTTTTTTAATTTATTTTATTTTATTTTACAATTCCATTCAGTTCTACATATCAGCCACGGGTTCCCCTATTCTCCCCCCTCCCACGCCCTCCCCTTACCCCTAGCCCACCCCCCATTCCCACCTCCTCCAGGGCAAATCCTCCCCCGAGGACTGCGATCAACCTGGTAGACTCAGTCCAGGCAGGTCCAGTCCCTTCCTCCCAGACTGAGCCAAGTGTCCCTGCATAAGCTCCAGGTTTCAAACAGCCAACTCAAGCAATGAGCACAGGACTCGGTCCCACTGCCTAGTTGCCTCCCAAACTGATCAAGCCAATCAACTGTCACACCTATTCAGAGGGCCTGATCCAGCTGGGGGTCCCTCAGCCTTTGGTTCATAGTTCATGTGTTTCCATTCATTTGTCAGCCTGCTCTCTTATAGAACCCAAGACCACCAGCCCCAGGGATGGTACCACCCACAACGGGCTGGGCTGTTCTCTGTCAATCGTTAATTAAGAAAATGCTCTCCAGGCTTGCCTACAGCCTGATCTTATGGAGGCGTTTTCTCAACGGAGGCTCCCTCTTCTTGATGGCTCTGGCTTGTGTCAAGCACCAAACTAGCTACCACAGGAGTCTCTGTAGGGGCGCAGTCTCAATTGCAGTCATCTGGGAGGAGGAAGCTGTAGTTGGTAGTGTTTGCACACTGGCCAGTGGTAAACACTGTGCTTGGACCAGAGGAAGGCTTCGCCGTTTCCGTAGGTCTGAGGCCTTGGGGTCCTTGACATGGCTGTGCCTCTGTCCACAATGCGCTTTGCTCCGGACCTCGTCTGCCCCCACAGTCTGCTCTGTGACCTGTTGGTTTCAGAGGTACAAGCAATGCCTGTGGGTGCTTTTCTGCCTGTGTCATGGCAACACCTCCTGCCCCATGCCTCATCCTTGCCCAGGACCATGTCAGAAATGATTCCACTGGACTGGTCTACCCTGGTGACTGGTCTAGCGAATAACCTAACTGTCATCATAGAGCCTTTGTCCAGTGACTGATGGACGCAGATGCAGAGATCCACGGCCAGGCACCAGGCTGAGCTCCGGGAACCCAATCGATGAGAGAGAGAAGAGATTCTGCAGGCGGGGGACGTCGAGATCATGATGGGAAGACATGCAGAGACGACCAGCCACACTAGTGGAAGCCCATGAACTATATAGACTAGTGGCTGTGAAGCCCCATGGGACTGGACTAGGCCCTCTGGATATGGAAGACGGTTGTTTGGCTTGAACTGTTTGCAGGGCACCCAGGCAGGAGGATCGGGATCCGTCCCTGGTGCATGGGCAGGCTTCTGGGAATCCGGTGCCTATGGTGTGACACCTTGCACAGCCTTGGTGCAGTGGGAAGGGGCTTGGACCTGCCTAGGCTAAGTGTGCCGGGCTCTGCTGACTCCCCATGGGAGACCTTGATTTGGGGGATGTGGGGATGCGGGGTGGCTTGGGAGGGAGGCCTGAGGGGTGGGAGGAGGGAGGAGGTGGGATCTGTGGGTGGTATGTAGAGTGAGTAGGAAATTTCTTAATAAAGAAAAATAAAAAACAAAATTCCACACTTCAGGTCCAGGGGCTGAGGTGGATACGGCCGGTGTGGACCTGAGGAGGATAGACAGTTGCTGTGGTCCCCGTGTGCACACACAGGCTGGTGAGGACCTGAGGAGGATAGACAGTTGCTGTGGTCCCCGTGTGCACACGCAGGCTGGTGTGGACCTGAGGAGGATAGACAGTTGTCGTGGTCCCCGTGTGCACACGCAGGCTGTCTCACCGCATCCAGGCTGTCCTACCACATCCAGGCGTGTAGCCCCAGGAGGTGGTAGCGCCTTCGTCTCTGTGCATGCTTTGTTAATGTCTCTACTGGTACCTTATGAGCCAGCTCCCTTCCTGCTCCCCTGTCACTCCTGTGACAGGCAGGGTCTCTACCTCCTCGGAGGTGCTGGACTCTGCAGCCGTGCTGTGGGGCTCCTAACTTACGTATCTTCACCTCCTGCCCTGGGAGGAGGGGAGAGGCTGGTCCAGAGATCTTCCCCTAACCCCAGCCAATAAACCCAGCTTTGTCCTGCGGGCTGGAGGGTCTTCCCTGTGGGGTCCTGAACCCCCATGTGAGGTAGTTTATGACTCCCCTGCCTGCTCTTTCGGCAGGGGTTGGAGGAGTTATGGCAGACACTAGTGAGCACCTTTCCTCCTGCCCCATCCTGCACAGGCGTTACCTGGTCCGTAGTCAGCTTGAGCTGCTGCAGTGAGCCTGGGCAGCATGGCACTGCCTAGCAGATGGTCATGGTATGCTGTCTGGCATCTGCCTTTATTGACCTTGGGCATGAAGCTAAAAAAGGCTGTTGTGCTGTACAGAGGAGACAGTCCACAGGCATATTTTTGAATTTTATTTCCAGTTCTCTGTCCCTGCACGAGATTACAGAAAATAAGCTCAATCCATTTCCAGACTGTCTTCCGGACTCTAGCTCCAGGAGGTGGGTGGGCAGAATGAGGCAGGTCCTGCAGAGGGGAGCCAGGGTGGGGCTGGGACTCCTAGAAGGAAGGATGGGAGGAGTGTGTGAACAGTACCGTCAGTGGCCCTTGGTCAGCATGCGGCTGAGTGCAAAGGCCACCAGGAGCTGTGGGGGACACAGGTCATTAGGAGCCCTAGGCTGTGTGAAGTGCCTGCAGCTGTGGTACAGGAGACCCACATGGTCACGCATGCACACACATGGTCTTCTCAGGCATCATGACAGGTTCCAGGGCGCAGGTGGCTGTACCTTTTTAGACCCTCAACCTCCCGTAGGTTGAGCCGAATGAGCAGGTGAGTGAATGTGACTTGGCTGGGTCCCCTTCCGTGGGTACCAGTCCTTTGTGTACTCACATTCTGGTCAGCAGAGGGCAGCAAAGCTTCATTTCCTTCTTAGGTCCTGGAGTCGTGGACCCGCTGGCCGCCAGTTCTGTGTATACAGAACCCTAAGAGGATGAGAGTTCCTTTAGGAGTTTGTTTAATAGAGGGCTGTGAAGTCAGGGCTATGGCAGAGCCCATAGGACACACTCCTCACTGTTTCTGCTCAGCCCCCAGGCTTAGCATGAGCACATACCAGTGAGTTATGGGAACAAGCGAGCTCTACAGCAAGTCACAGCATGAGCTGACCTTGCCTCAGCATGAGCTGACCTTGCCTGCAGTGTTGTGTGAGTGTGCTGGCTGCCGGCTGGGGGAGAGCAGGAGGGGCAGGCACTTGCTTCTGAAAGTACTCCCTGTGGGCTGCTAGGCTGACATACTGGTGCACGCATCTTGTTGAGCTGCCGAATCAGGACTGGCAGATACGGCCCAGTGACTGTTTTCTGTGTGTCCCTTCCAATGACGTTTCTTGAGTCCTCTGTTACCTAGTTGTGGAGTGTGATGCGCAGATGTTTGTGTGAGCCAGCAGGGAGCCAACTAGGGCTAGGTTCTGGGCTACCCATTACCACTTCCCTCCTGCAGCTTTGGTTTTTATGGTGCCAGGACCTATCAGATTATCTTTTCAGAGCCTGAGCATAGAAGCTGGCCTAAGTTGGTAACAAAGCATGGCTGCGCCTCTGACAGTGACTGGAACTTGTTCCGAATAGCGTGACAGGCCACACTTTGATCAGACTGAAGGTGCCTGTTGGGTTTGAGGCCTTATAACCAGTTTAGGCACACAGTAGCAGAACATGTAGTAGAAGATGGGTGTAGGTTCACCAGATGATAACCTCACTGCCTGTGTATTTCCTGTGCTCTATGGTGGACCATGTTGAGTGCTCACCTCTACCCAGTAGGGATTTCCCATTTGTGATGACGTTGAAGCCCAGGGCTCTTGAGGGGCCTGTAACCCTAAGCCCCAGGAGTCAGGATCTGTTGTGTAGGGCTCTTGGGGGTGTTGGCATGCTTAGTCTTGAGAGACAAGGGAGGATAGTTGGACATGGCCCCTCCACCCTGTCCTGCTGGAGGCCTGGCTCTCTAAGTGTGGAGCCAGCCTTGTGGACTGTTGCTGCCCTGTGGCAGAGACTCGACCCTCAGGGCTCAGCCTCTACCTGGAGTTGTATGAAAAGTAAGTCATAACCAAGAAACGGCGAGAGAGACACCTGGTCCTGCCTTGAGGTGACCTGCTGAACCTGGTCCTGTGCATGTGGGGTGCTGTTTCTGAGCCCAGTCCTGTGGACCAAGTGGCTGGGGCTGTTTCGGGTCCTCAGCGTAGTTCTGCTGTTTGCTCAGCTTGACTGCCGGTGCCCTGCTGAGGCTCTCTGCTCCTCACTCACGTCTCCCATCAGCAGCTAGGCTAGAGGGCAGCTGTAGGTTTTGAGATAAACCTTCCGGGTGGACCAGAAGTACAAAGGCTGCTGTGTGCTGTGTGCAGATGTCACCCTGCGGTCAGCAGCTCCTGTCCCATTACCGGGCTCTGCCCGTGATCTGGCTGCCTCCCTGTGGATTCACTTGCCCTGTGTATTTCCCAAACTCCACACGGAGATGGCATCTTTTCAGGGCCTTGACAACCTCAGTGACTTGGTAGGGTTTTCGTGGCCCATTGCTGCCCAGAGGCCTCCTTAAGCCACTGCTTCTCCACAGCCAGGAAGCAGAGGGCCATGGATACCTTGTTTACCCCTTTCTCCTTCCTGCAGTCTAGGCCTCCAGCCCACGGGACGGTAGTGCCTGTATTTAGGGTAGTTCTTCCCGTCTCAGTTAGCCTCATTTAGATGATCCTTTGCAAATAGCCACCACACCCAGCCCTTCCTCCTTCTTAAAATTTAATTTATTATTATTATTATGTGTGTACAGTGTGTGTGTCTGTGTGTGTGTGTGTCTGTGTGTGTGTATGTGTCTATGCGTATGCGCACATGTACAAGCACATGAGCCACCTCCAGTGTTTAGAGGCCATATGACAATTTGAGGGAGTTGACTGTTGCTGTCTACTGTGGGATCCAGGGTTTGAACTCAGATCGTCAGCTTGGTCAGGCTTGCAGAGCAAGCATGTTTACTGCCTGAGCTATCCAGCCACTTCCTTTTTGTTAGTTTTTTTTGTTTTTGTTTTTGTTTTTTTTTTTTTTGGTTTTTCGAGACAGGGTTTCTCTGTGTAGCTTTGCGCCTTTCCTGGAACTCACTCTGTAGTCCAGGTTGGCCTCGAACTCATAGAGATCCACCTGCCTCTGCCTCCCGAGTGCTGGGATTAAAGGCGTGCACCACCACTGTCTGGCCAGCCACTTCCTTTTTAAACAAACAAAATGTTAAAGCCTCACTCTAGTCCACACTGACCTTGAACTCACGGCAGTCTTGCCTCAGCCTCTCCAGTGCGCTTATCTCAGCTCTTTGGGCGCAGTAATAAAAAGCTGACCAGTGCGGAGTGCTTGCCCCTCTCCCTGGGTGCTGTGGGTACTGAGCAGCCCAGGAGCACCAGGTGGCGACACCTCCGTCTCTCAGATACTGGAGATACTCTCAGCTCTGAAGATACTGGTATGGAGCTGACATTACTGGCCCTTCCTGCCTGTCCGGTCCTCCTGCTTTCAGCCTGGCCAGTGGTGATGGGTTTAGGTCTCAACTGTGTTGCAGGTTTCACTTTAGACATTTTTGCTCATCCTTGAGGCAGCAGCCACAGCTCATTCTGTTTTACTCTAACCAGCATGGTCACCTAACATCCCACACATCCCCATGTCCTCATCATGGAGGCTGCCCATATGTGTCTGGTTGCTGCCTGACTCTGGGCCTGTCTTTGTGCCCACAGGGAGTAACCGTTAGGCTGTGCAGAGTCCGATGAAGCAAGGGCGAACGACAGTGCCAAGTGCCGCGGGACTCCAGTGTCAGGGCTTCAGCTTCTGCATGACCTCAGCATTCCAAACCCTTTGCATCTGCAAGAACAGCCTGTTCGCTGCTTCTGTTTCTCTGGAGCCATGGAGGGCTAAGAGGGTCACATTCTAGCTAGCATTCTCGGTAGCCTGCTCCAACATCCTTCATTCTGTGTGGTGCTAGGCATGTTAGTGCTGGGGCCAGCCGCCACTGACCTTGGGTGTTATTTTTACTTTGGAGTAACTGCAGAATTACAGAAAGTCAAAAGAATCATCTAGAGAGAATTACTTCCTGCCCCTTGGTATGTCTTACCATTGGGCACATTGTCCCTCTCCCTTGGTGCTGTCTTGACTGGACGAGGCCCATTTTTCTTCCAAGCTTCCCCGCACCCCCAGATATCCCCCAAGCCCTACCCTAGCCTGACAATCCCACATTTAGGCCTTGTCACCTTCCTTGTGGTTTGGCACCTACATTGACAGCTGCCTGGGTGTGGTGCTAGGGCACACTGAAGTCAGTGTAGTGCATCGGATGCTCCATCCAACCAACAGGAGGAGCAGTTGCGGAGCCCTGGGCCCTCCTACCCCGTCCCCCTCCACAGCCCCCGTCTCAGACCAAGGTATGCGATCCCAGCCCTTTCTTCTGGTGGAAGATGAGTAATTAGGGGTGGAGAGCAGGAGGGCAGCTCAGCTCCAGGCTGGAAGCACGGACAGACACAAGACTCCAGCAGTCTGGCTGTAACTGGGAAGGAACTGAGTCACCAGCCGCTGAGGCTTTGTGCCTGATCCCCCTAACAAAGGCTGGAATAGCTTAACAGGATCTCCAGCTTCTCGAGACAGGACTTGCCTCCTGTTTATCCTTAAACATGGCAGGTTCTCTATTGTACTGTCCGGGAACATCCACATGCTTAAGATGGCAGGAGAGCGTGTTTCCTTCACTTGTTCTTAGGAGCGGGTGTCAGTGGCTGAAACCATGTCATCTCTGGGAAAGTCAGTTAAGGCCAAGGACACGGACCATCATTGTGCTGAGACCAGTGAACTCTCCCCCACCCCCACCACCCCCCGGACCCCCTCCCCCCAGACCTGGTGTTTCCATCAAGTGGGGTTCCAGGTTTATTTTATAGACTTACAGAGGCCATGCCACCCAGTTTCCTGAGGATGTGGGGCTCAGGAGGCCCAGTAACCAGTGAAGCGTTTTTTTGTTTGTTTGTTTGTTTTTTTGTTTGGCCTTGTAACGTCTGGGTTCCATGCTCAGTCCTACTCATTCTCTATAGGCAGGAGGTGCTACACTGGCCGGGCGGTGACCCTCGCTGGCTCCAGCAGTCCCTGTGAGTGCGCAGTGATTACTCTCGGAGAAGAGGCCCCGCCGGCATTGTCCAGGTTCCTCAGACCAGTGTTCCTCAGACCCGTCCGTGTTCTCAGTGCCTTCTGCTCCCACAGCCTGTCTGTCTGTTTTCCCCAATCAGCCAACGTCTGGTAATTAGGACAGGTCTAACTGTTGTTTCCACAGAGCATACAGTGGTGAGCCGTGGTTTCTCCTTTGAAAAAATGGGGCCATGTCATCTGGTTCCTGGTGGAGATACAGCCAGTGTTCTTAAATGTCCCCAGGCAAGCGAACATTCGGCCACAGAGGGGCCCTCTGCCTGCAGCGGTGACTAGCAGGGGCTGGGGACTTATGCAAGTCCTCTGCCTGACTGCTTGCTCTTCATCATTTCCGAGAAGATGGCCTTGTCTGGCAGTGTCACAGATCCAGTGGCTTAAATGTGTGTTGTTTTAGTGGTTTTGGAGGCTAGAGCTGTGAAACCCAGTTGTGACAAGGAGGTCTTGGTTCTGCTGTCCTCCTTGGCTGGCAGATGGTGTCTTCTCTCTGTGTGGCCTTCTCTTTGAGTGCACCTGTCTCGTGGTCCTTATAAGAATACCAGTCTGTAAGATCAGGGCCATGACCTCATTTGTAAAGGGGACCTCATGTTCCCTAAATCATTTCTGTAAAGAGGACCTCATTTTATTTAAACTACCTTTGTGTGTGGCCCCTGTGCCTTTAAAAAAATGATTTTGTTTTTGTTTTATTTGTATTAGTACTTAGCCTACGTGTGTGTAAGCACACCATGTGCATGCAGTGCCTGTGGAGGTCAGAAGAGGGTGTCAGATCTCCTAAAACTGGAGTTGCAAATGGTTGTGAACTGCCCTGTGGGTGCTGAGAACCGAACCTGGCTTCTTTCTCTGCGAGAGCAGCAAGTGCTCTTAACGTCTGAGCCACCTCCCGAGCCCCAAGACCTGCGTCTTGGTTCTGTTCCCTGTAGCTGTGCTAAAACCGGACAGCGGCAACCGAGGGGAGGAGTGGTTTCCTTGGCTCACGGTTCCAGTCCCATCAATCTGGGGACAGAAAGGCAGCAGGAACTCCAGCAGCTGCTCACTTCATACCCGCAGTCAGGAGCAGAGGGCATGCAGCAATGCGGGCCGCCAGTGCTGAGCTTGCCCTCTGCTTTTCGTTCCATCCGGTGCTTAGCCCGTGCAGTGGTACCACCCATATTCAAGGTGGACCTTCCCGCCCCGGTCCAATGAAGAAATCCCTTATAGGCCAGCGTAATCTAGACGATTTCTCATTGAGACTACCTTCCCATCATGTCCAGTTGACATTCAGAACTAACCATCACTCCCTGGCTCCAAAGATAGTCATAGTACTTTTCCTTTTGGAAAAATGTTTTAAGACAAGGTCTCACTTTGTAGCTGAAATTTACATCGTAGCCCAGGCTGGCCTCAAATTCATGGCAGTTCTCCTCCCTCAGCCTCCTGAGTGCTAGGATTATAACAGGCATGAGCCTCCATGCCTGGCTGCCCGGCATTCCATTCTGAAGAACCAAGAATTAGCGCTGTAGCACATGGTTTTGGAATACAGTTCAGCCCTTACAGTAGGGGTGTGCCAACACCCCATAGAGGGTTATCTGAGGCCAGGAGCACAAGAAGAGAGGACACAACTAGGCAGGTGAAGCTGCCGCAGTAAAGATAGGGTGGAGAGCCAGATGAGAGGCTGTAGGCTGGTGCTCCAGTGATGGGAACTCTCCCAGGGGACTTTGTCCTCCGGCAAGCAAGGTGGAGGTATTGTCATGGCCAGGACCTGGGTTGGCGCCGAGGCAACCTCACATTACCCCGAATACACTGGGGGGCCCAGCTGAGCTTGGAGACCAACCCAGAGACCCACTGCTGTGTGGAGCCTTGAGCCAGAGGGTTCAGGACTGTTCATCACCTGAGCACAGTCACAGCCTGCCTCGCCCCTGGCCTTAGCCTCTGCAGGGGTGGAGGGACCGGGGCTGAACAGACACTGTCTGACCACTACTCACTCATGTGTTCTCTCTCCTCAGGTACAGAGCCAAAGACCATTTTGCCCAAGAAGGAAAAACTGAGGCTTCGCCATGAACGATGGCTACAGAGTAAGTTCATGTCCTTATCTTGTGAGTTAGCCACACTGGCCTCATCTCATTCAGACCCCTGTGCCACATGGCCGGACTGTTGGATGCTGGTCCTGTTCTTGTCATCACAGGCCCTGATGGGCTCCAGGAGGAGCTCACTGGGAAGCAGTAGAGGCAGCACTCAGTGGCTGGCTTCACTTGGCCACATAGAGGGAGTCAGCAGCAGGACAAACAACGTGAGGTAGTTTGTCCCCAGAGTGGGCGTAGGCCGGTGTGAGCCTCCTGCAGCCCCCTTCCTTCCTCTTGAAGAAAACCATCCTGAGAGCTGTTCTCTGTCCCTTTGGGTCCAGGGTCTGTTTGGGGCTCCATGACGAAAGCTTTAACTACAGAGGTGACATGCACATCTGTGACTCCACAGAGGTCAGGCCTGTCTGCAGATCTTTCCAGGTCTGCCTGAGGTTGGTTGGTGGTGTTTTGTGATGGTCTTCTACTGCCCAGGCTAGCGTAGCTCCCTGGGTAGCCAAGCCTGACCCTGAACTCCTGATCTCTATGCCCCTGTCCCGCAGCTGTAGGAATAAGGCAGCTCTCCTGGCATGGCTGAGGTTGGCTTTGGTCTTGGTCTCCAGTCAGGCATCTGGAGCAGATGGAGCAGCTCTCCCTCGCTCCCTTCCTGCCCATGGTAGTTTGTTTTTTCCATAGTGCTGATTATGTGCGACTTTTCCTAAGCACTTTCTTGTGTTTACTTGAAAATTGCATAGATTGCTTTGTAATTTTTTTTTTCTTAGCTGCTATCTTCTTAGTGTGATTCTGCCAACCTTGGGAGTTAATTTGGAACATTTTCATCTTTATGTTCTTGCATGTTTAAGTATGATTTACCTTATTTTTTTCTTGAAAACTGTAAATAAAAGGGTGTTTTTTGGAAGCAGTATTTATAGAAATTGGTCAGTTTTCTCAATGATTACTACTTTTATATTTTGTTACTTTTTGGATTTTTTTTTTTTAAAAAAGAAATTGGCTGCTCTCTTTACTTTCTCACAATTACTAGCAAGTGTGGTGTGTTCTCTGTGGGCAGGAAATGCCAAGGCTTCAGCTGTGAGACCTGACCAAGTCCGAGGTGCCGTTCTTTGGTGTGGAATTTTTTGTTTCTGGCGGTTGAATCGATTGAGTCAATTTTAATTGCTCATGTTTTCTTCTAAAACAGTCTAATCTCATCGTATCTCAGACATTATTAGCAATGATGTGTTGCTTCTTCCCTCCCTCCATCCCCTCCACCCCACCCTCCTCCAGGACTACGGACTGAACCTAGGGTCTTTCTCATGCTAGACAAGTGTTCTGCCACCGAGCTGCATCTCCAGCCCTGCTTCCTCATCAGAGACCTCTTTGTGTGCATGGGTGTTTGGCCCACATGCCTGCAGAGGTCAAAAGAAGGCATCAGGTCTCTTGCAACTGGAGTTATAACCAGTTGTGGGCCCCATGGTGGTTGCTGGGAACTGAACCCGGGTCCTCAGGAAGAGCTGTTGACCGCTGACTTTGTCTTGTTATTTTTATCTGTGTTTTGCTATTTCTGATTAGATTCCTTAAGAAGCTTCATCTCTCTAGTCCAAGAATCCTGGCTATGAAGTCCTAGTCCTGCTGTCTTCTCCTTGAACTGGTAGCTTCTGTCTGGCTCCCTGGCCGCCGAGTACAGCGTTAGCTGCGTCTTCAGTTAGCACTTACTGCTTTATCTCACAGCCATTCATCGGTTCATCCCTGTCC